>NC_142416.1:11505000-12105000 GCF_059516105.1 Syngnathus floridae | reverse complement strand
AAAACACAAAATAAATCTAAACTGGGAATAGACTCATATGGGAACTAAATACAAACAAGCTGATGAGACAACAAGGAACACCAAGGAACCAGACTTGACACAAAAAGCAAACATAAAACCAAACTCAAAACATGAAAAGGGGACACATGACAAAATTAAAACCTATCAAAGCCTATCCTAGCTGACTTTAGGCTAGACATGGGGGACAACCTGGTCTGGTTGCCAGCCAGCCAATCACGGGACACTGAAAAGACAAAACACTCACATCCACTCCTGTGGACTGTTTAGTCTTCAATTAATTATCATGCAAAATTTTGTAATGGGGAGGAATCCATACATGCAAAGGGATAACCCAACGCACAAATTTAAACCCGTGCTAATGAACAAACAAGCAAATACCTGCAATTCTTTTTTTTTCCTATTTTGCTCTGACAGTCTAATAATTACATATGCTCATTATAGCTCTGCAAAAACATGTATCAAGGTGCCAAAGCCATCATAGCATCACAAGAGTTTGTCTGCATCGGAATTCCTGATTTAGTAACAGTCCCGATCCATCTCCCACTTTAGTTTGCCCAATATTTACATTTGCATCACTGGTCTGGTGGTGCAGGTAACCAACTTGCTCTCTGAAGTATACACTTGTGTCTGTTCTGACTCACTGAATTCACAAAGGATGTCCGTGAAGGCTGCACCTGCTTGTGGTCGCGTTGGTTGATGCAAGCGGTTTGCTGTGAGTGCGCGTGACAAAATGACACTCTCCAGGCCTTCTCTGGCTCAGGAAACTTTTTATATCTCTAGTGTTGCCTTTTTTCCACACATTTTTAGCTGAATGTGCATGTTGGCGTACACTAATGTTGGCTCTAATTTTCCCCAATATAAGTTAAAATACTAAATGAATACAAGATGTGTGGATATGTACAGCTTAACATGTACAATGTTTGTCTGACTTCAAGATTGATGTAGCCTATTCATATCTGCACATTTTTAAATCCCACACAGATGTCCCAGACATCCCTCTATAAAGATAAATACCATGTATGACCAAACCAAAATGCATGACAGGAAACATTTGGATTTTAGACTAAATTTTAGTTCATCCACAACTACAGATGAGTCCAAAAGTATGTTTGTATTTTAAGAACCAAACAAGGATGTCCCAGACATCCCTCTATAAAGATAAATACCATGTATGACCAAACCAAAATGCATGACAGGAAACATTTGGATTTTAGACTAAATTTTAGTTCATCCACAACTACAGATGAGTCCAAAAGTATGTTTGTATTTTAAGAACCAAACAAGGATGATTTGAGTAGTCATGTGAAATCCAGGAAGTAGCTGTGAGTTTGATTCAGTCTACTAGATATCACATTGAGCGGTTTAAGAGCTTTCAAAGTTTTATTTCAATGCTGTTGTCTTTCAGGAAACTGTGGGACTCCAAACTCGCAGATCCATCATCCAGGTAAAGCATGTTCTCAAACAAACGCAGTATTCACGCATACCTGCATTTTACATCCAACATTCCTTCTCAGACTGAGGACACAGATCACCAAGAAGGCTTACTGGGTGGAGAGAGTGCAGTGTCAGGGAGTGGAGGTCTCCTTGTCCCAGTGCCAGGCCCAACTGGCTGTCCGCAGGAGAGACGGACCATGCGCGGGGGGCATGCACGCTGTCATCCGTTGTGTACCTGGAGCGCAGTTTGCGCGTAACGGCCGAAGACACTCAACACACACTATGTCGGTTAGTGTGGGGTGCCTAATCACCTTCAATATGTGAATAGTTAATTACATTTGAAAAGTATAACAACCTAGTAGAAGTGATCTGAGTAAAAATATTTGTTGCCTTCAATTTAACTTTGGGTGAAACCACAAAGCGGTTTGAGAAGGAAAATGCTAACAAAAATAAATGAACTGAAGAAAGAAGATGGAAAACTCAACATTCTAAAATAAAAAGCATTCAAATATGCTTTAAAAGAGCAAATGTTGACTCGTTCTCCTTTTCCTACCAGACCAATGTGCGTCTCAAGGCGGGGCCTCGCCTTGGGGAGGGTCGTGTGGAGGTTCTGCGAGAGGGCAAGTGGGGCACCGTGGCAGACCACCTGTGGGACATCACCGCCGCAAGCGTTGTCTGCAGAGAGCTGGGCTTTGGATCAGCCAAGGAGGCCCTGACCAATGCTCAACTAGGAGAGGGTGAGACCAGACAGACAATTGTACACTGTGTCACACTTAAGTGTGGAAGCACCTTACTACAAAACGCAGATCTTCTGCTTTCCAAATCAATTTCCGTTACTGCAGGATTACAATGAATTTGAAGCCAATCCATCCCATCTGATTCCGATAAGCCTTTTCACTTGCATTCACACCTATATGAGCAAATGAGAGGTTTCTCTAAACCCAGCTGTCATGGATTGGAATGGAGCAGGGCGACCAAATGCAGCTTGGTATACTGAAAGAAAGGGAAATGGGTAAACACAGACAAAGGCAGTATAGAGACTCATGGCCAGCAGACAAACAGAAGTCCACTCGGACACGAAACAGATCCTTACCGTGAGCCTCAAAACACGACCAAGGGGAAACTGGACGAGCAGGACAGGAGACAACAGTAGACACCCCGGTCTTGTGTGGAGGCTGACGGACAGAATTCGATCTGTGTCCAAATGGACTTCTGTCTGTCGGTCTGTCTGTTTGCTGGCCGTGAGTCTGTGTCTCTGTTGCCCACCTTCCAACTCCCTTTTCCCCTCAATAAACCCTGGTCTAAGCTGCATTTGGTCACCGTGTCTCCCATCATTCCTGACAGAAGACACCGACCAGGAAAAACACACGGGCAGGGCTTAAATACATAAGGTAACAAGAGGAAGCAGGTGACAGACATGACGGTGATGAAGGGGTGTGGCTGAGGGAAATTGACGGCCGAGCGTGCTCTGGCATGGGCGTGACAGAAGCATGCACATTTTAGTACTGTGGGTGGAAAAAACTGAGCAAAGCCAAGATTTAAGAATATTCCTCCTTTGATGCCACAGTGCTAATCGGTGTGCTGAGTGACTTTAAAACCATGAAAGTCAGTCAAGTTTCTTAAGTTATTTGTAAATATCCTTGAATATATCAAAGCACTTCTGTGTATAAAGCATGGGATTAAATTGATCCTAACTATCATTGCATCGTGAATACCACTGGCACACATGCTGTGCTGTTGACACTGTATTTGCCCATAATTTTAAAGTGGTTAGGGCGTAAGAGTTAGGCCATATTATTTTCATTCATTAATTTCACGAAAAGATTTAAGCAATCCCAAAATACGTTGTTTTTCTACTAATTACAGTTCATTACTTTTATTATGACAGTTGACTGAAGTCCCATGAGAATAAGGTCAGACTAAACACTCTAAGGGCCCTATTTTTATGCCAGGCACAAGTCTCGCGCAAAGCGCAGTATAAATGTGCATATGGGTGGAGTTTTTTTTCTTATGGTATTGTGCTAGACTTTGCGCCAGTAGGATTAGGTGTAACAGGGCAATTGCGTGCTGTTGTGGGAAGAAAGTAGACTTTTCGCCCAGCCAACGCTTGCAGCATCACTCATTTGCAGCACATTCACAGCTGTCATAGCGCACGCCAAATCGTGTCCGACATTGCGAAAACAGAAAACCACCCAATTTGGGGATCAAACCTGAACTGTTGGAAGCACAGAGCACCAAACACTGGGCTAAAAGTTCCAATGACCAATTGAAACACTTTGACGCCCATCACACAAATTTGTCTGCACCATCTCATACACCAAAATCGCATTAGACCACCTGCGCTACAAAACAGACCTCCTTTCAGCCAGTCTAAAATGAATTCTACTTCAGCATTCTGCAGATATAAGCCATTTCTTCTGCTACTTTCTGTTACCAAACAGACGGATGTGTCAAGGGCAAGGCAACTCCATGCGTCGAAACACCCAGATGGATGCAACACGGCCCCAAACACACTAGAATAGACTTGCGCTGGCACGAAAATAAAGTTACACCCATTTTTACGCTGAACGCACCGGCCCCAGTCTGCCAAAATAATAATAATAATCCCAAAATTGTAGACGCAGAGAAATGAACTCTGACGCAAAAGCTAATGGTCGACTGCATCTACCCATGACCAGGCGTACATTTTCTAGATTCTGCTCCCGTTGTGTCCCTGGAAACACTACCATGCAGTTTTCTAACAAAAACGATCAAATCAGGGTTTTTTTTTTAACTAAAGGGTCTGACTTTCATAAACTGGGTTACTGTCCACTTTTCTCGCCCTACTTCTGCTGCAATTATATTCATTTCCTGCCATTATCTTTCTGCCCAAATGAGAACATACAGCGGCATGACCCACAAGGGTGGCTACATTTCCTTCTCTCCACTTGCCTTAATGAAGTCATTCATGGAAACCTTTTAGGGTTCTTAAAGTAGGTGCCGTGCTTGTGGTATGTCTAAATAATGATGATGGTAAATGTCACAGCAGAGCGTTGCGGGTTGAAATGGTTCTAGTTCAGGCAAATTTAGCCGTATTGCACAAACACAGGGGAGTGGTCTGGGTCTTGCTGGAGTTCTGGGAGGGCTCCTGGGTGGTGCAGTTTGAGAAGTGACCTGATTCAAGGTTGGTGACATCATTGGCTATATGAGAGAAAAAATATAGAGCTTAATAAAACTTTGGCCTCGTACACCTTCGCAGACTTCAGCAAGTTCAGAGATTTTTGGCTGTGGTGAGCAGAATGGAGTGTGCAGTAATAAAAGGACAAAAGGCGCTCTCTCTAACTCCCTCGCTCTCAAAGGGCCTGTTGCATGAGCCACATCACAGGACTGAGCATGACTCACAATACTAATCTGTAGAATTAGACTATTTTTGACTTTATTCCCGGGTGGATGACTGCCATTTTGTTGTATACAAGCCGCCGTTATCGTTTGTTGCTCAGACTGAGCAAATGAATTCTTATAACGTGATAAAATGAAAGGTGGTCAAACTATTTGTATACGTCTGGCTCAATGTTATTTTCAGGAGGATCTAAATTGATTTATAGTGTTTTGAAAAGCAGCTTTTCATATGTACACTGCTTGAAAAGAAAGGGGCAGCAGTCACACATTCCAATGTTGCCATAAACTAACCAGCGGTTTTGCACATTCCCGGGATACATTTAGTAGAATTCCTGTTTTTTTGTTTCATAAAAGTTCCAACACTGTCTGTAATTTTACCATCCTAGGTTCCGGTCCCATCCACATGAACAGTGTCCAGTGCACAGGCAGAGAGAGGTCCCTAACTGAATGTCAATCCAAACCGGTTCCCCTGTACACCGTCAAGCACAACCAGGATGCGGCGGTCCGCTGCAATGTCCCCTACACTGGCACGCAGGCCACTGTAAGAAATTTGTCCACAAGTTCCACACGGTAATTTATGACAGCGTGAAAATCACACAAAACAATTTGTCATCAGGTGAGACTTGCTGGAGGCAGAGACAAAAGCGAAGGTCGCGTGGAGGTGTTGATAGAGGTCGGAGGAGTGAAGCGCTGGGGCTCGGTCTGCAGCGAGAACTGGGGCATCAACGAGGCCATGGTGGTGTGCCGACAGCTTGGCTTGGGTTTTGCCTCCAGAGCTTACCAGGTGATCAGCGACATCAATATGCATCAAATTGTCTTTGACCTCCTCCTCCTTTTCTTAGTGTTTTTCCTTTGTACTCCCACATTTGCCTTGCCTCTGGGCTGCTGTTTGTGTGCCTGTGCTGTGTTATTATCGAGGCCTGAGGTAATTATAGGCTTCTCCAAAGTCCACTTCAGGCGCTCTGAAAATAAAAGAGGCAAAGTAAGGCAAAGAGAAATCGGCAAAAAATTCTCAGGAAAAACAAGCTGAAAATAAGCATGTGCATGGAAAGGCCAGAGCAGTTATGTTGGGACATTTAAAAGGCTGATTTAAATTGTGGAAAAGAGTATAAAATATGATCATATGTACTGACAGATTCTGTTAAAAAGGAGGACTTGAAGTATTAAAGGAGACAAAGCCATCAACTGTGCAAAAACATTCCCCTCCAATGTGTGTCCAGGAGACTTGGTACTGGCCGGGATCCAGTGATGCCAGTGATGTGGTTCTAAGTGGAAGTCACTGTGTGGGCTCTGAGCTGTCCATCCAGCAGTGTCGCAAAAACACACACGTTTACTGTCCCAGAGGTGGAGATGGCAGAGCTGCTGGAGTTACCTGTGTGGAGAGTGAGCAAAAAAAAACACATGCTGGGGGGTAGATATTTGTGTGCAATGACTTGCAACTCCCCCTCGTCTACCCTGACAGTTGCTCCTGACCTGATTGTGGATGCCCAGCTGCTCCAGGAGTCATCTTACCTGGAGGACAGGCCTCTTCACCTGCTCACCTGTGCCAATGAGGAGAACTGCCTCTCCTCTTCTGCTGCCAGGATGAACTGGCCTTACGGACACCGTCGTCTGCTGAGGTTCTCCACTCGTATCATAAACAATGGCCGTGCTGATTTCCAACCTCGGGCTTCCAGGGAGAATTGGATTTGGCATCAGTGTCACAGGTGGGTCATACTTTCATACTAAAAAAAAAAAGCACGTATCATCCCTGTTGATATCATATCGGATCAATATTGGTATCGACAATCCGAATTATATCAGAGCCCTACTCATTGATTACTTGTTTGTTAATATCAGTGCTAAAACTGACAGAGCAGCTTGATTTCTTTACTCAGCTGCTGAGGTTTTATGTTCTAAAACAAAAGAGGCATGCAGAGCTCAGAGTTTCTTCCAGCCTCAATCACTACCTCCCCAACCAGCCAGCACATTGGTTTGGTTTCCCATTTTTGCTTGTGCTTCTTGCGGGAATGGTTCTATAACGAGAGACAGAGCGACAGAAAACAAATAAACAACCCGCTGTGTGACGCCCGTGTAACTGCATCACAGAGTTTATCCTTACTCTACTATTTAGAATTTGAAACTTCAAAGCCCAAATCAAATTGAATGTTGAGAAACAATGTTTTGGTTCAGATAAAAGAATAACATAACAAAGGAGTTAATTGTGTACCGCAACACAAATTATCATTATGAAAGGGCAGTTTTTGTATCTTTTATAGAAAAAAAATTACAGTTCAGGACCATGATGAAAAGCATTACATTCACCCATCCTGATCAAATTGTATTTTATTGAGTCCGTTGAAGAACGTTCTAGTAAATTACAGAATTCTGTCAGCATTCCCACTATTGTAGCTGTCTTCATGAATAAAATGTGGCCCTCTCCCATTTCTTAGGCACTACCACAGCATTGAGGTGTTTACTCACTACGATCTTCTGACCCTCAATGGAACCAGAGTGGCTGAGGGGCACAAAGCCAGCTTCTGTCTGGAGGACACCTACTGCCCTGATGGTCAGACAAACAAATTTACATTACAAAGCAAAATACATTTTGTCAATAATTTCAAAAGACATCACATCAAAATTATCCAACCATGCTGCCTGTAGAGGGCATCCACGTGATATTATTTATTTTGACTCCCAGGTCTCTACAAGCGGTATTCCTGCTACAACATGGGACAACAAGGCATCTCAATTGGCTGCTGGGATACTTATCGTCATGACATTGATTGCCAGTGGATTGACATCACAGACGTACGACCTGGTGAATATGTCTTCCAGGTAATTTTTTTATTAAAAAATATCCCCCAGGAACATGTCATTTCATTCTTTTAAGTTTCAATGTAAGCAGGACTTTTAGTTTGGACTTCTGTGTTGGCCAACTAGATTGAGATTTTTTAAGAGATCTGATTTATTTTTTCTTTGCAATATACCTACTTACTGTGTAAAATCTAAACATAATGCACACACTCACGCAGGAGCTGTTGTTGGCCACAGCTCGCAACCAGACACTCACGCTTGCTAATGTAACACGCAAGATGATCAGGCCCGGCCTCTTAAAGGCACACACGTGTACACAGACATCTTTTTGTGTTCCAGTATGTTTGAAATGGACATTTAAAGTGTGCCTTATGGTCAAATATGTTCAGAGTGTATGAAGCAAGGTTATTATAGCTGATAAAAATAACAAAATAGGTTATTATAGCTGATAAAAATAACAAAATAACTATAACTAAAATTGAAAAGAAACAAAATAAAATAAAAATGAAAAAAAAAAAAGAAAAACTCAACAGAACTATAGTGAATTTATCCTGTCACAAGTGGTGCACTCCAACTTCACTGCACACTTCAAGTATAAACCTTATAGAATAGATGGGTGAAAGCCCAGCCATGTGGTAAATACGCCCAAAATGAATGCCAACTTTCATGCAAGTGTGCGGAAAAAGGGGAAACAGAAGTTTAAATCTGCAAGCCCATGTGGGATAAAAGCGATAACCAACTATAATTGTAGCAAAGTGGCTCTTGGCTAAGCATTCAGCCATTCAGGTATGCCATACACATGTTGTGTCAGGGTGTGGGTGTGTGTATTTAAGGCGAGTACATTTAATGTGGCTTTATATAGAAAGTAGACCTGCTATTAGCGAGAGAGTGCAGCTTCTTGGCCAGTGGACAAACTCTCTACAGTTCACATAATTTTTTTATGTTCAAGTTGGTTGGTCTTGTCTGTTCCTAAACATCCAATCTACTGTGCCGGCCCACTCATCTGTTCTCCCGCTCTGTCATTTGTTCTATTTTTGACTGCAAGCTAAGTGGCACCACATAGATGATGCTTATGGTTTCTTATTAGTTCCCAAGCATTTGCATTATCAGAGATGCTTTCATCAGACATGTGCACGTCCTTCTGCATGGCACATATGGGGCAACAAGGTGACAGCTGGACATCAAACCACGTAGGGACGTAAGAGTAGAGATTTGTGACTACGTGTCCCGGCAGCTGGCCATAAATTTCATAAGGAGTGAGAGCAGGCGGGAGGGAGATTGCAGATGCTTGCTCAGGTTTCTTCCACCAGCTGGGTGTGGCTTTTACCAGCAATGGCAGACAATTTTAGGACCTTTTGTTGTTTGACGCAGTGAGTCACGTTGGCGCGGCTTGATGGTCAATTACCATCCAATCTCTGCTGTCTATATAGTAGAGCTAGTGACGGCCTCGACTGATGTCTAAAATAGGATCTTTTTACATTCATATTAAATAAAATGAGTACTATGAAAACAAAAAGTGTGCTAAAATCCTTGGATGACTAATTTTGTCGGAATAATATGAATAAGTAGGTTATGTTTAAGTAGGTTATGTATGTTGGTTATATCATCAACCTCAGGATATTAAAAGTGGGTTTTTATATGACAGTGTGTGGTCAAATTATCTGTTTGATGTGTGCATAGGGAACATTAATTTACAGTATGCTTTGCTCATATAGCAGCAGGCAGCACAGACAGGGTGGAAAACATCGAGTCGTGGCAACCAAGCATGGCTACAGTCTAATGACAGGCTGCAACTTCAATCTAAACCAAAACTGTCATCTGCATCCCTCGGCTGTTTTTGTTTCCTGCACATAGATAACAGTGGAAAATGATGTCATCCATCTCTTTAACCCCCAATTTGAGCTATTTAGAAAAAGAGAGAACAATAATCCTGTGGCTCCTCAGAGGCCGCCCCTGTCAAAAGTTTTTTTTTCTTCTGTTACATTATTAAAAAGATCCTTGAGGCACTTTAGGGCCCCAATGCTGCAGGGGGGAAAAGCTGCATCAGCTTTATAGGGCTGGAGTAGGAATATAATTATAGCAAATCAAGTGGAATCAAGCCATTGCCCAAAGGCTGAAATTAAAGGACACACCCATTGAATGTCTACAAATATTCTTGGATGTATTCTTATGGGAATTCAGTTGTAGGTTTTTGAAAAATATGCATCACAATCACCAGAGACTTATTTGCACATATGTTGACTTGCATTCGTGTAATCAAACGTGTCCCTTCTTTACAGGTGGAGGTCAACCCGTCTTTGGATATGGCTGAATCTGATTTCAAGAACAATGTGATCCGCTGTCGGTGCAAATATGATGGAGCACGTGCTTACATGTTCGGATGCCACGCAGGTAAGGTTTCAAGACAAGATGAGATGGTATGCCCGAGGGGGATGAGTGGGGGGAGGAGATGTTGATGAAATATAATGAGATGAGAATTTTGATGGGATGAGGCCATAGGAGGACCTGACGTTGAGAATGAGATCAAATAAAGGATCAAATGAGATAAGGGATCAATAGAGATGACATTGCGGATAAAACTGTATGCGATTGAGAATGAGATGATGTGAGATTGAGAATCAGAGGAGATGGGATGTGATGAAATGAAATTGGGGATGAGAAGAGATTGAGGATGAGAGGAGATTGTAATGGATCTAAGATTGGGGATGATATGAGATTGGCAATGAGCTGTGGTTGAGGATGAGATGATATAAAAGGAGATTGGAGATGAGATGTGGGATGAGAAAAGAGTGAGGATACAATTGAGACGCCATGCCACACCGTAATTTTCTCTCATGTTTCTTCTTGTCTTTCCTCAGGTGACGCTTACAGTGCTGATGTCGAGGACTTGTTTGACCACCAGCGTGAGATCACCAACAACTTCCTGTGAATGGATGATGACACCAATATAGGGACAGAAGAACCATTCAACTCCTCAGTACACCTCAACACAACAAGACAAAGAGGTTGAGAGACAAGAAAACATGAGAGGGCGAGGGCGATTTGGAAAGGAAATCATGAGAGGCAGTTCAAGTCAAGATGATTAAAGGAGAAATGTTGAAAAGTACAAAAAAGGAAAGCGCGCATCGGACCAAACGTTGACTAATTTTCATTTTCCATCCTATTAAAACAATTGAATCCCAAAGACTAAAACATGACAACTACATACAGACACGAAGGCCCCACATTGACACAGGTGATATCTGTCTGCTTACATTCACTTTCCAATCGCAAATGCATTTTTTACTGTTACACCTGTGTGCTTTTCAATTTTGAATGAGAATCAACATTTTTAACTCCATGGTGCTATTTTGCCCTATTTGAATAAATATTGTAATGTATTGCACATGTATTGTCATGTACAGTTTTATATTACCTCTCTGAAACAATGTTAGGTCTCTAATTTATGCAGATTTTATTGTACTTTTGAGTTGGCATTGTCCGTACGTGGCTGTGTTTTGTATTGTTAATTTTATTCTGAGAGATCATTTACTTGTTTGTTCACCTGTTTAACAGTGGTAACATCAGATGAGACCTGGAGGCACCGCAGTAGTGCGCCATAATCATTACTTAAATGGTAGAGCAAGAATAAACATCAGAATGACAAACATGCTTATTTAAGGAATGGTTATTTTTCCTGCAGATTTTGCACAATAAAGATAAAGGATAATGTTAGGATTTAACTGAATCTGCTCAGCCAAATATTTTCTTTAAAATGGACATTTAAAGTGCATGATAACATGACGCAATCAGATCGCCACAGTGCTCAGACTCAAATGTTGCCTTTGGCCGTTAAAAACGACATCGTAAAAAGAGCGACTGCCATTGCCAACCACCTCCACTTCCACACATACATTAGGTAGATTTCCCATGACAGCGGGCTTTTAGATATGGGTCATCTTCAGTGAAATGACAACCATCATGGTTACAGTTATATGGTTTTTAAAATACTATATCTTGAAAGTCAGAGTTCACTGAGTAGAGGTGAGTGAGCACCACTGTTTGATAACACATCAGAATTTTAATGGGAGGGAAAAATTATTGTTAGTGGACTGCACAACACACTGAGGACCAAGCTGGACCATCCATCAATTCCTGAGTGTTGGTTTATGACTACGTGTGAAGCATCCAGCTGGCCGCTTTGTGGCATATGCAAAGAACCAGCTTGTGACTCAGATTTTGGGTCGCACACGATGATGATTCAGCTGCAGGAGTGACCGAAGGGAAGGATACAGACGAGAGGGAGATCCACCACTTTGTTTTTGGGCTAATTTAGGAAATTTGTCCTATATTCGCAAGTAATTGTTCACAGAGGCCTTGAATGAACCACAAGAAAATGTTGATGAATGGGGTATAAGCAATAAAGTTGGATAAATGTTTATATTTAGGATTAGAATAATGGCAGCCATGACACCTTCTATTTCAGGATAGATTTGCTGACCATATTCAATTTAGTTTGGGTCATTTTAGTAGGAAAGTACAATTTCATAACTGGATGTTTGCAACATGAGAGTTAGACTGTATTAGACTGAGCAAGAACTGATCATGCAAAAGGCAATGCATTCAAAAATATATAGCCACAAATCTATTTGTTCTCCATTCAGCCCATAAATTTCAAAACAGTCAGATCAGCTGAAATAAATGGCAGCATACCATGTGTCCAGTCTTATATTTAGCTGTTGTGCCGTCTCATCCAGCAGACTGCACTTAGCTTACATAAATTGTTTTTCTCCTTTGCTTTGGGAACAACAGAGTGCTGAGAAGACAAAAAGTGATTGTGCAAGAGTTGAGTTGTTGTGAAACAACATCAAGTGGACAATGTGCCATTTACACTCTGCGGGAGAGCAGAATGCATTCAATCATAAACGTGAGGGTGAGTGCTCAGGCGCTACTGATTGATGAGTCCATTGGAAAACTGTGCCACGTGGCGAGCTGGAGATGAAGAACCTGATATCAAATACATCTGAAACAAAACTTTGGTTGAAGTTTTTTTTTTTTTTTTTTTATGTTTGTCCTCATGTCCTTTACTTTTGATGGACAAACACCATGCCAGACTCAGTTTTGCTCACTGACTACTAAATCAGTGATCTATGTTTGATGAAATAAAAAGTAGGCATGATTTTTATTCCCATGTGTATATTTCCACAAATCAGTCGGATACAGAATCCTCAGTTCATATGATCATGTGGCAGAAAAACATTCACCTCAAGTGACTCCCCAGAGTCAATGGGAGGTTCCTCATACAAGTGATTATGTGCATGACATGCTACCATTGCTCCTTCATTTTAAGCTAAAAATATACTGTAGAGCATTTATACCACGACGAGGTTTGAGAAAAGACATATTACAGTATTAATACTACTGTACACTACTGAACAATGACACCGATACCCTGAATTGAACAGCGTTGAGCACTACTTGTATACACACAAGAAATCTGATATTTTAAAAAGTAATACATTTACTGCAACTCAATTTATAGAAACAATATAACGTTTAGCCACTTTTGAAAATCATTTCTTTACAACTGTACTTGTCTGACATGACAATAAAGGATTAAAACATTATGTGCCAGTGTGGATGGATCATCTAAATTGCAAGTGCATGGGACAAAACCTTTCATCTTACAGTTGGACAATAAAAATGGATGAAACACATTGTTGCCTATAGCTTTCGGTGAATTAATGAATCTTTGAAAAACTAGACGACTTGAGCACAGGCAAATGTTGAGGTAAGTTAAACCTCAGCGCAGCATCCGGCCCTGCGTTTAAAAAAAATTAAAAAATTTTAAAAAACCATGATGAGTTTACAAACTTGAGTGATGTAACACTGCACACTTAGATAATGGTGCGACTTCATGTCTCCAGGCGTGGCTTAAAAGGAGTCAAGCGAATCAAAGTGGAGGACTTTTCGCTCCAATTACTTTCCCTCCCAAGCATCTTCCCTCTGTTTGGCTGCCAGACGCTTTTGTTCTGAAGGATAAATCAACAGAGATAATTAGATTTATGTATAGCAAAAGACATGTCACTGGCATGATTGTTGAAGCCAAAGCTGCATGCCTGATTTTGCCACACAGATTTGAGCATGAGCATGTTCTGACTGTGGACACGTGGCAGAAAGGCTGGGGACAAAATGTTCAGGACATGATGCACTTGTGCAATGGCTCCTTAAGAGCACAGGAGGCCATCCATACTAAGGACAAAGGAGGCTGTTTTTGCCTTCCTGGCTGGCAGTTCAGTGGACAGCCACTTGTGGTTTATTGTGCCTATATACTTATGTTCCCGCTGTGAAGGGAAAGGCTGCTGCACTGATTATAGACTTGCTTTGAGCCACACAGCAGTGGACAGAGAGCAACTTCATTTTGCCACAAGATGTAACGCCAATTTGCACTTGATTTGCTAAGTGGGGGAAGAGCTCCCACTTGTGGTAAAAGCATGCTGATGCATGATGCAAACACTAAGTTGGTCCAGCAAGGCTTTTAGGGAAACCGCTGCCCTCTGGTGGTCAGTATGTTCTTACACCCGAAAAATCAGCAACTAAGTGAACCGGTGAATGCTGAGCTGCGATTATACAAGTATCCACTATACTCCATTTTTTGTATATACTACCTCTGGCCTCCTGGAGCTTCCTCTTCTCTGCCTCCCGCTGCTCCTTTGATACGTTGCTTTTCACACCGAGGGCACCAACCACAAGCCTGCGAGCCAGAGCTGCACTGGTCTGAGGCCTCTCCTTACCAGAAATGGGGGACTCTGAAGATGGAAGAAAGAAATGTGTCTTCCATGACAAATGAAAAAAAAAAAAAAAAAAAAAAACAAACAACGCAAGTCATAGAGTATGGTAACTATACCAGAGAAGCTGCGAGCTGCGGCCTTTGTCTCCGGAGTGGATTTGGAGAGTGGTCGCACCTTCATCAGTGGATTTTTGGATCTTAATGCTTCACGAGCTATTTAAAAAAAATAATAATAATAAAAAAAAACAACAACAATATTTAACACTATTTAAAATTCAAAATGGTGTGGGGGAACACGAAAATAATAAAACAAAGAAACTTTTTCTTTCAAGCAAAAAATGTTTTATTTTAACAACGATGTGTAGAATTTTTATATCCTCTCTAAGTGTTTTGCTTTCAACAACTAGTGCATTACTTACCTGAAGATGGGCTTGAAAAGATACCTAGAGCGTGGGTATCATCAACCCATTTGATATCGAATCCTCTCTGTCTGAAAAGACATTGAATAAAGTGTGTGAAAGAAAAAAAAGCCATTGTTAAAAAAGAAAAAACATACTTCAAGTCAATATCTGATCCATAGCACCAATGTTAGTCAGCCTCATTTTATTAAGTCCGAAAATAATATATGTATTTTTTGGTCTATCAGGATGAGCTTCACTGATTGCTAATATAATGCTCAGTCATGAATCCCTGTGTCGCTAGAGTCTCAGGGATGTGTTTAATATTAAACTACCTTACATGCTGCACCAGTGAGAAGTTCAACTGGATGACACTGCCATAAAAGCTCTTAGTTTGATGCATTTCAATCGTGCTAATGCTTTGTCTTAATTGGGAACAAACATTTGATGCACCGCTTTACATTGTATCATGCAAGTGTAGCTGATGTTGAGAGGATAGCGAGTGTAAATGATATGAAATTTACATACTGGTATCCCTGAAATAACTTGAAAAGATCCTCAGTTTTACACTCTGGAGCAATATCGTAGATCTCGATGACATGAGAGAGGTCTTCGTCACTCTCGTCCATGACATCATCATCAAACCGCTGCATGTTGTAGTAATCAAATCTAGCCTCTTGGATTGACGACTCCTTGCGACCTTCACTCAAAGATAGCTGGAGAAAAGAAGAAAAAGGAATGACAGCAACTGGATAGCAGAATTAAATTAATATTTAAATTTCCTTTGAGATCCTGAACTAGTCACAATGTGCTGACCTTAATGGATCTTGAGACATGGGGAAAGCTAAACTGTCAAAAAACTGTGAGAAAAGCTAGCTGAACTTTAGAAAGCCGGAAAAAAGTTTATAAAAGTTATCAACAGATGAGAAAATGAAAGAGTGGAACATTTCTATTTTTTGTTGATACTAACTCACATGTAAAATTGTAAACATGTCCTTTTTCTCTAAACAGGGGGTTGAACATATCACAGTTGACTTATTTGATTGCATTGATTTTACCAACCTCTTCAAGCAGTCGCTGATTGAGACAATCTCCATCATCATTAAATAAGGTGTCCCAACTGTCCTCTTGTTCCTTTTCGTCAGAATGGGATGCATTGGTTACATCAGAAGACTCAAGCTGTCCATTGGAAACCTCTGCACCCTGTAGCCGCTCAACCTCTCCGTGAGCAGTCTGCAGCTCAGCTCTATCCATTTCAACAGGCGCATGCTCATCTCCTGTTCCCCCTGCCTTGTCTTTCTTGTTTTTGGCGTTCTTTCGAGCCTTGTCCGTGTAGCGAGGCCTGGGTCTTGGTTTTGCATCCCCCTCAATGTGAGGTTTGTCTTTCGATGCGTTGAGTCGTTTCTTTGGCATATGAGGAGCCTGGTTTGGCTTCTTGGACTGAGACGTCGTCGGTGCGTCTGAAGCACCGTCGTTCTTTGGTAGTTCCGTTTCCATTGTAGTTTTCACAGTGTAACTGGAACTAAACGACACTGATGGGTGAGGGTTAACAATAACACAATCAATATAAAATATTGATTAATTTATCGTGTGGAAAAAAACCTGAACATGGCTACCATAATCGCTGTGAGCTAAGGTACAACTAGCTAAACATAGCAAGCTACTATTCCCATTCATCGAGGTTACAACGAAAAGAACAGGGATACATTTTCACCAGATAAATATTCTGATCTATACTTGATATTTTAATACAGGGAGCTGAAAAGTGTCACTAACCTACCTGTGTTTTGGTTAGCGTCAGATTTTGTCGCAGGATTGACGCAGGCAGTCTACAGAACGCGAAGGATTGTGGGAAATATAGTTCCCGCAACCTGTTATGAAACGCGGAGTGGTTTAGGAGGAAATCTGTTTTCTTGTAACTATTTTTAAGAAAACATGTAATGTGCTGTAATTAATCATCGTGATGAGTAATAAACTATTTTTCTTGACTATCTCTATTATGTATCTTACTCGTCAGCCATTGGACAACATGCTGAAATTTGATTGGCTAATTACGCTTTATACGTAACTATGTTTCATAAAGCTTGTGTAATGCAGTTATGTAGCTCACAGCATCTTCGCTCCTGCAGAAGCTGAGCTGTCTCTGTTTCATTTCTATTTACGGATAAAACAGTCAGGTAAGGCACGAAGACTGTGTGTCTTTTTGTTTTTGTTTTTATTTTACTCAATGCGCGAGGCTCCATAACGAGAAGATTCTTTAAGTATCTCACAAAAATAGTCATCCAAAGATGTTGCAACAAATATTACAGGAATCTGAACAAAACATGCAGGTCGATTCTTGGTGGGCATTGCAAAATAACAGAGCAGTACCCAAATCCACTACTTTGGCCAGAGTGACCATGCAGTGTGATTTTAAGTCCAACATATTCAATATGCTCAAGTGAAAAATATTGTTATGTATTTTGTATAAAAATGAATCATCCATAGTAATCTCTCTTTGTGTCACCAGAATCCAGAAATGCGGGCTGCAGGATTGTTTGTCCTCCTGTTTGGACTCTGGGAGCAGTCCCACTCTCAAAACAGCGAACCAATGTTTCAGGAAGTTACACAGACCATCCTTCCTACCGACAGGCTGCATAATCCAACACAGCTCAATTATGGGATGGCAGTAACTGACGTGGATGGTGATGGCGATCTCGAAGTTGTGGTGGCCGGGTGAGTGAAAGGGGTTTGAAACTGTGTGTCCGTGTCTGGATTGTTCAATTTTTTTTCCTCCTACCTTCAGATACAACGGGCCTAACCTGGTGTTGAAATATGACCGCACTCAGAATAAGATGGTAAACATTGCTATCGATGACAGTACCTCACCTTACTACGCTCTGAGGGATGTAGCTGGGAACGCTATTGGGGTCACAGCCTGTGATGTGGACGGAGATGGACGGGAGGAAATCTATTTCCTCAACACAAATAATGCCTACTCTGGTAATTGTTAATCACCAATCATCTATTTTCTTATTATAGGGTTGCAAGTGAGCCTATTCCAGCTAACGTTTCAGAAGGGGGGACACACACAGTTCTGAATGAATTATTTTTTTTCAGCGTGGAGAAAATTAGATTAAATGACCATCGTCTATCATTACAGGACGAGCCACTTACTTCGACAAGCTCTTCAAGTTTCGTAATGGTCGCTTTGAAGATCTGCTCAGTGATGAGCTCAATGTGCGCCGTGGTGTTGCTAGCCGCATGGCAGGACGTTCTGTGGCATGCGTTGACAGAAAGGTTAGTGACCCTTCACATCCTGATTTTCCTCCTGTTCTTTTTTTCAAACTGTCTCTGCCTCTCACGTTTTCCTTCAGGGAACAGGCCGCTACTCAATCTATGTGGCAAACTATGCCAGCGGCAACGTCGGACCCCACGCTCTCCTAGAGATGGACGTGGCCGCCAGTGATGTGGCAAATGGCGTTATTGCCTTGTCTGATGTCGCCGTCACAGCCGGAGTCAACAAGCTCACTGGTCTTAAAATCAATTTGTCTTATTTTGAGCTTGGCAGTGTGTGAGGGGCTTTTGAATCACAGTGGCATTTTGTTGCAGGTGGACGTGGAGTTGTGGTTGGACCCATCCTCAGTGATACAAAGTCTGATGTTTTCTGTGACAATGAAGGAGGGCCCAACTTCCTGTTCAAAAACAATGGGGATGGGACTTTTGTTGACGTCGCCAGTCAGGCAGGTAAGAATGACGGAAATCGGGGTGGCCTCTGAGTGAAACGTTTACAGGGTGGATATGTTTTATCATAGAAAAGAATTTGATGAATGAATTCTATTTTAACTCTGTGTTGACCCTTAAAGGTGTGGCAGACCAAAGACAACATGGTCGAGGAGTAGCACTGGCTGATTTTAATGGCGATGGAAAGACCGACATTGTCTATGGCAACTGGAACGGCCCTCACAGGCTTTACCTGCAGGGGAGCAACTCTAATTTCAGGGTGAGTAAGGAGTGCAGCACAGCGAAATAATCGGAGAAGTCTGAAAAGCACTGAGCCAAATATCCTCCTTGCAGAATATCGCCACGACAGAATTTGAATCTCCCTCTCCGATTCGCACAGTTATAGCTGCTGACTTTGACAATGACAGGAATCTTGAAGTGTTTTTCAACAATATTGCCTACAGAGGCAATGCCCCCAACAGGATCTTTAGGTGAGTCCAAAATGAAAAAAAAAAAAAGCATCCAATTTATTACATCGACTAAGTAGTTATTTGAAGTTGTTACTCATCAATAATATCCGATTGCTGCCCTAATTGACAATTATATTTATATTGTGTAAAACTGAAGAAGGCGAAACTCAAGTTCTACATTTCTGTGTGTGTTTGCAGGGTGTCAAGAAGAGCTACCGCTGACCCTTTAATCCAAGAGCTCAATGTGGGAGATGCTGCAGAGCCTCAAGGCAGAGGAACAGGTCAGAATAAAATACTACTCATCCACAAATTTGCCCCAATTAGCTTTCTGTCTGATTAGATGAGTTTTCCCATGCAGCAGGTGTTCCTCACAAATACAGCGAGGTTGTACACTCAAATTTCTTTGCCTTTTCTTCCATCAGGCGGCACCGTGACCGATGTGGATGGTGACGGGCAGTTGGACCTTCTGCTGGCACACGGCGAAAGCGCAGCCCAACCAATTTCTGTCTTCAAAGTCACACAGGTGTGCAAGTGTTTTGCTTGTGATCCAACTTATCTGGTCCGCTATTATCCTAACCTGTCACCACGGTTTTCAGGGCTCGACCAATAAATGGCTTCGAGTCATCCCTCGCACCCAGTTTGGCTCATATGCTCGAGGTGCTAAGGTGACGGTCTTCACCAAGAAGAGTGGAGCCCATATGCGCATCATTGACGGAGGTTCCGGGTACCTGTGTGAGATGGAACCAGTTGCTCACTTTGGTTTAGGTAACTTTGCTGTAACATGGCCCATTTTCATTTTGTTATCTACTGAACCATAAAAGGATTCAGAGCTGCAGTCTATAATCTTATTTTAACGCAGCCAAGTTTAAATCATGTCAATATTCGGTAATATTCTTGACATTGTGATGGTGATTTTTTTTAGGAAACGATGATGTGTCTGTGCTGGAGGTTTCTTGGCCTGACAGTAGCGTCATCACACGTGTCCTTCAAGCTGGTGAAATGAACTCAGTGGTGGAAGTAGCATATCCCATTAACACGGAAATGTCCACGCTTGGCAATGACACAGAGGTACGCATTGTAGCTCACAATTTACTTTCTTTCTTTAAAATGTAACAAAATGTGTTTTGTTTTTCAGTGTGGTGAAGGTTTTACTGTGAAGAATGGCCGCTGTGCAGGTAAACCTTTTTTCCCCAGTTAAATAATTACATTTTTCCTTTAATTTTCTTTTTTTTATGTTTCTACAGGCATCTGAGGATATTTTCAAACTAACCGTATTTGCCTTGCCAACCCATGTTTTTTCTTCTTTACCATGAGTTTGTTTTTTTCAATTTGTATTGCACTTATAAATATGTCAAAATTCACAAAACATGATTGATAACATCTTGCTTCCTTTATCATTTCAAAAATCTGGAAAAAGAAATGCTTACAATCAACCTGTCATTTGCTGCTCGAATGAATACTCATTACGGTTAGTCAACATATGTCAGCCTTACCACTTGATGTTTTCCTCCTCTCCTGTTTTTGCTACCTTCCATCTCAGCACCAGCCTCATTTTTCAGCATTTCAAGCCCCAGGTTGAAGGCCTCCAATTTTCAGATGCTTTTATTACTCTTCTACTTGCAGATCTGAGAGACCTGTCGTCTTTAAGGCGGCAACAGTAAGATATTTTCCCAGGTCTGCATCACTCTTTAGCATGTTCTCTAGAACTCAATCAAAGTGTGTCAAAGTTTTACTGTCGTGAACAAGCTACATGAAGAGACTCATGTAAACAAATGCCAAAATAATTTTGGTTTGGTATTTAGTTACCTGTTAATACTATTCTCCATCCACTATATTCACTACTGTGATGGCATACACTTAAAAAAATATGTCCATGACGATAGAACAAGCCTGTTCATTTGTACTTGCAGTTTATAAAGTGTCCCATTTGTTAACAGAATAAAAATAAAAGTCACTTGAATGCATTTGTGATTACATTGTATTTATTTGACAGCAGTCATAACACAATTAAGCTGCACCGAAGTTTGAGTCAGCACAAAATGTCACAGACATACTTGAGACATTTGCACGAATGATTCCTTTTTTGGCAAATATTTGTCTTTGGAGGTTTGGTCAGATATCAATTATGCATACTGTATGTGTAATTCAACACATGACAGTGATGATTCAGGAAGACGACTTGACTTTGCCTCACATGCTCATTTTTGCTACGTCCTTGCATAAATAAAATTTTTGGAAGAGTTGATCAAAATCAGAGAAACTGGGTTTTTATTTGAAACCCCTGTGGATTTTGTAAAATATAGGCTTGATGTGCGGGAAATGGAAGACTTGCTACATTACATACATGATGAACGACATTCATCTGCTACAATACAATATGATATAGTGCCTTGATCTTCATCTGGATTGGTTTTGATCTATCGTGTGGAGATCTGGGCAAGATTAGGTGAAGCACAGCCTTCTGTGATATGTTTATAAAAGCTATAAAATATTCAAAAGCCAGCGCTAGTGTGCCTGGATAGTTATAACGAGTGCAAGTGTACTTTCTCCATTTAGTACAATTGTGGTTTGAATACATCTACTCATATCCATCTTCTCACCAATGAGATGACACATCACTTGATAAAATAAAAATGTAAGGAATTCGATGTTCCCATCACATCAGAAATACAAAATATGATTTTGTTCATCAGGTGCATTGCAACAAATGACTCAAGTGCATATTTGGCATGTTGGCAATGCCTTATAACTAATGTAGTACAGCTGAGGAGAAATGTCTTTCTTCAGGAACATCTTGTGGATCTGTGAAGCGATGGAGGAACGGTTCAAATGCCCAAAAGTTGTTCTCCAGGGTGATGAGTGATCAGAGGGACATTGTTTTGCCAGAAGTGCTCAATCATCGAGCTGTGCTGCTGGACACAGAGCTGCTCCCCGAGCTGCAACCGCTGGAGCCTCTGTCTTCGTAGATGGAAATCTCAATCTGGGCAAAGCCGTTAAAGACTGAGATCGTGTCGCTGGGGTATGTTTAGCAATGTTGCGGTTGTACATGGACATGGGTAAGGATACAACTCGCATTCCCCTCTCTATGGGATCAGTGATGAGCAGACCCCTCGGAGCATAGATCTTTTCATTCTGCTCCTGAATGTACTTGGAAATTTTCTTCAACACCTAACACACAAGCAGAGCACCAATGAATACAACTACGACTCACATAAGAAGCGATTTTTCTTTTTTCTTTACTTTTTTTTCTTCACATCAACATTTAATGAGCTCTCCTTTGGCCCTTTTATTGGTCTATAGTTGACAGGATTTTTTTGTACCTCAGATAAAAACACTAGGTGCTTGTAGTTCCATTTTCAAAGCTTTTCATCTGATACCATTGTGTGTCACACAAGAGGTAATAAAAAATGTTAATTAGAGTTAAGTGGAAAGTGTTTGTATTTATTGCCTGCGAGCGGGAAAACAAACAACTTTCACCTTTTCATATCGTGTCTCCATGCAAAGGAAGATAAGATATGCTGTGGCACAGGCCAGACAGCCTTCTAGGTAAGACTGCCCTCCGATCTTTTCTGCTTCTGCGTAGAAGTTGTTGAGGGTCTTCACAGTGTCCTCGAATAAAGTCCGCTCAATCTGAACATATGAGCGTGTCTATGAATTACGGGGCTGGCTGGAACACCAAATATGGCGCAACGCAAAAGGAAATGCTCCTACCCTGCTCTCCAGCTCAGAAGGGAACTTGGTCTGGAATCTGCAAGTGGTTCCCTCACTGTAGTCCCTCTGGATGAAGACTTTGTTGGCCAGGGATGCACTGTGCCTCAACTCCTGTAAATTGTGGAACTAAGGAAAAGAGAGCATGAAAAGGGTCCATTCTATTTATTGTGCAATGATAGAAAATTACAAGTGCCAATGTGACAACAGTTAAAAACCACGGTGTGGTGATGACATTTTTGTTTTAGTAATCACTGGAAACACTTCCAACAAATATAATTACGTAATTTTTAGTGTGTTTGGAATCTTTCAGTTAAACGATAACAAATGGATTATGACGAAAGGTGTATTTTTTTGGCTGATTATATTGAAAATATAATATAATAGTGCTGGAACACATAGTCATGTCCATAAAACATATTTTAATGTCGTCAGTTATTCATTAATTAATTGTATCTACCACACTGCACAGCACATTCTAGACAATATACCATATAATACTCCACCTTGAGAGACTATTAAGGAGTGTTGTTTCTCGACATCTTTTAAACAGGTCCCTGGGGAAAGATGCCTTGACTACTCTCTCATTTCACCAGGTCAGTTGTACTGTGTGCAAATAGTTGCTGTTGTTTTGGTTTTGTAACGTGTAGGATGTTATAGGAGAGGTTGGCAGAGCGTGATGAGCTATTTGTGCTCTGCAAGCTGCTGGAGAGAAGCCCGTTTGATACACTATCCTTACCGTCACTTCTCTCTCTACTGTGAAGACATTGAGGTCATGCAAAATGTGCTGTCTTATTAAACAATGGTCAAATGATGCAGCAGTAATGTTCGAACTTTAATGATTCCCAAGCAAGTGTGTTGTTGGAAATCAAGTCTGCCATGGGAAATAATACAATTTAATTCTAAATTAATGTACGTATATTTGTTCATCCATCTATGCCAGCAACATGTGACAGGCAAAATAATTAAATGCACTAGAAAGCAGAGGGTAGAGATGAAAGATATTTGTTTGTACTTTTCGAATCAAAATTTTCAGATTTGGGATTGTACGCAAAAATGATCACCAAAAGTGCATTTTTGTTTTTTTCAGCACTATTATAGCTCTGATTTAAATATGGATGAATTTACAATGCCACTGGGGATCCCACCTTTGCAAAAAACATCAGGTGGGACATTTTGCTTTATTTACCACCGCCTCCTTGTTAGTCAGTCAAGCCGCATATTGGATTGGCTACAATGAGTTCACATCACAGTCCGCGGTGTCAAATAGCTCAAGAGTAGACGTGAAGATTTCTGGTCCTAAATATTAAACCATTTTAATATTTAAGATTGTTTACCTTGACTTGTTTTAGAATTTAACACACCTATGGCAAAAAGATAATCTTACAGGACAATCTTAAAAGACAGTTTTGACATCCTTGAGGCAAAATCAAGAAAAAAAAACAGCCTGATTCTCTTCATGTGTGTAAACCACCTCAGCAAGAAGATGCTGGATCATTCCTGTGTCAATGTTTACTGCGTGTGCATTTTGGCTTTCTTCCATCCTACTCTCGTTGTATCTGGTAGTACTTTTTTATTTGTCTGGTAATATTCCATGTTTTACTCATTTGTCTTTAGTCACTATTTGTAGTTTTAGTTGGTTTGTCACATTATTATTATGTGTTCCCATGTGCCATAATCTTTTTTTTTTCTTGCGTAAAATATGTGCCTTACCTCGTGTTCTATAGTCATCTAATCATCTCATAAAGAAAAGCAGTGGCAGTGTCATAGCCTCTGTCCGTGGTGCTGAACGAGCTATGTGCGTGTGTGTGTGTGCGTGTTTGTTTGCAACCACTCTTGGGACGCTGTCATCGGATTATTAGGGCGTCCAAACCCATACGAGCACAAATGCTTAACATTTAGGCGAGGGGTTTGTGTTTTTTTAATCCTACGTACAATATCTACGGTCATTCAACACTGTTGGTAAGAGTAGAAAACATCGCATTGGGGCGGAACGAATGGGGAGGATGCCCTCGCGTGTCCTCATTCCACCGTCACCGCGCCTTGCTGGTTTCAACCGCGTCCACTCCACGAGATCAGATTTTGTACCCAAATAAGAGTGGCTATGATGATGATTTAAAAAAGCAGGATAAAGAGCACATTGTGCCAGTCTTACCTCAGTCGCCATGTTGCTGTTCGAGTCCCGGCGTGCACTGATGACTGACACGGGACAGATTAAATGATGGGGGAGGGGCTAGTCAGTAGGAGGACAGGATTTAGCTCTACATATATGCTTTTATTTACCTCGATTTAACTAATCCGAGTGACATCCAGGCATATAAACCTTTTTCTTATTTCTAACAGGTCTGCTGTCAATGTGGTTGCCATCTTTTTTAAGAGGGGGAATGTGTTGGGGTTCACTACGGAATGAATGAATGAATGAATGAATGAATGAATGAATGAATGAATGAATGAATGAATGAATGGATGGATGAATGAATGAATGAATGAATGAAAACAAACACACCTATGGACAATTTTGAGTTCTCAATTCACCTACCGTGCATGTATTTGGACTGTGGGAAGAAACCGGAGTAAACGGATGGGGAGAACATGAGAACACGAATTGCCTCATTCCTTGTGGTTCAGGTTGTTGTTTTTGTTTTTTGTCTTTCGTCATGCGACTGTGTTTCCACAAGTTCTCTTTGTGAGGGGCAGCTGGGCACTGTGCCCCTTTGTTGCCATGGCAAAATAATAAAGAGCTACAGTGTAATTCTTAAATGTAGAACAAATAATCGTGTCCGAAACGAAGGAAGTAATTACCCTCTGGAAAGCGAAACGTAAATAATTTATAAACTGTTCATCATAAAAGGTAAAAACGAACAGCAATAACTCAACACGACCAATAGGAGGCAACACTTGATCAAATTGTTTTCCAGGCTGAGTGAAAACGAACAAGTTCAACGGGGAGAACTCGACGAAGAAGAAAGGAGGATGAAAGGGGAGAAGAAAACATTGCCCCATCAGCCAGCTATCGAGATAAAATTGTGATTGTTACATTTCATCATGAATCACGTAGACTTTTTGTTGTGCGTGCGGTTTAGTAAATTGCCGATGGAAGATCAGTTGGAAATCAAACGTTTGGGGCCGCACAGACCAGAAGACTTTGTACTGCTTCAGTATGGAGATATGGTGACCCGTACCTTCAAAAAAGACTGGTTTGAAAAGAAGAAATGGCTAACCGCTAGCACGAGCAAAGGTGCGCTCTTCTGTTTCCCCTGTCTACTTTTTGGCGGCTTGGACTCCGTTTGGGCATCGATCGGCTTTAAAGACATTAAACATCTGTCGGAAAGAACGGCCAAGCACGAAAGCTCTTCGTCTCACCTGAGATGTGCCATGAAGTTGGGTTTACTTGGGCTGCCCACCGTACGGTCGTACCTCAATGACGCCGATCGCCTTGCCACCGAAGAGCACAACAGACTAACCGAAGAGAACCGCTATGTTCTGGACAGACTGATTACGTGCGTCAAACTTTGTGGCAAGTGCGAAATGGATCTGCGCGGTCACGACGAAACATTAAACGCATCTCTCTTTACCTGCATATTTGAGACCATGTGTGAGGGAGACACCAGGCTCAAAAGACACTATAATGCAGAGCCTTTCTTTCATTTGGCTTTAAAAACCATGCAGGACGAGCTGCTAGATTGCATGTATGAGGTCTACAGGGAGGAAGTGGATAAACAATTGCAAAAAACTCAGTTTGTTGGGTTACAGGTCCATGAAATTACTCATATGGCGTGCAATTCTCAAATAGGCATCGTGTTGAGATACGTAGTTGACAACACTTTGACTGAGCGATTCATCGAGTTAATCGAAGTCACAGATAAAACCGCCTTCGGCCTTTCCGACGCCATCCAACAAGTTCTCGAGCCCTTGCGGCTGGGTGAGAAACTCATCTCGCAAACCTATGATGGAGCGGCCATGCTGATTGATGGCAAAGGCAGCGTGCAAAGCCTGATGAGTTTAAGATACCCCAACGCAGTGTTTGTGCATTGCTCCGACCAGTTAAATGTTACCCTGCAGCAAGTGTGCGCGTCTCGAATCCCTGAACTGAAAGTGTTTTTTGCCGACTTGACTGGCTTTGCAACCTTTTTCACCTCACCCACAAGAACAGCTGCCTTGAAACAAGTGTCGTGCAACAACATCCAGCGACCGCAGTGGAACTTTCAAAGCAGGACCATTAACGCCGTATGGGACAGTCAAGACGCCATACTGGAGTGTTTGGATTGCATTCGCACTCAGCCGGGATGGGACAGCATGACTGTCAGCGAGGCATACGGCCTGTCCATGCATTTGAGAGACCCCAAGTTTCTACAACTGCTGCATTTCTTTGCGGAAGTTATGCCGGAAGTGGATGTCTTGCAGAACATTCTGCAGAACCAAGAGATTGACGACTCGGTTGTGAGATGCGCCGTGGAGAACTTCATCGGCAACGTGAAGGAGGTGAGAGAGAGGGCAGATGTGATCGCCGACCACGCTGGCGACGCCAAGCGCAGGAAAACCAACACGGCTGAAATCATGGAGAAGGCTTGCGACAACATGACTGCACAAGTAGAATACCGGTTCTCCAACAGTGACTATCTCATTGCAGCGCAACTCGTGGACTGCTCACTTTTCCCCAAATTCACAACATCATTTCCAGCAGCCCAACTCAGTTGTGCTGTCAAGTTGTGGCCTTCAGCTTTAAAAAACAAGGAAAAGTTACAAAGTGAACTAAATATTCTCTACCAACACAATCAGTTGTATGCAGGGAAATCTGCACTTTTGCTACTAAAGACTATTATGGAAACCGGCCTGCAAGACATCTTGTCTGAAACATGCATTCTGTTAAACATCTTCCTCGCAACTCCCATGGCGACCACTGAGCCTGACAGGAACCGGTCCACCATGGAAAGGATTAACACGTTTGCAAGGAACACATTAGGAAAGGAGCGATTGAATGCTCTTTGCATGCTTTCCAATGAAAACCAATTTATCCAGGGACTGGTGGATTTCAATAAAAAAGTCATGGACAAGTTTGCTCGTGCTAACAACCATCAAGTTTCATTCCTGTTCAAGTGATTGAGGAAGTTCGCTTATTGTTCTTAGTTGATTTTATTCTTTTTTTTTCCTGTGAAGAACAATTTGGATGAATGTAGTCAGCCATTTACTGTACTGTAAATTATTTATACATGTACATTGAGTATTGTTAATATTTGTCACTTTCAGAACCATGGACAAGGCTTACACTTGCCATTTTAGAGTTTGTGATGGTCTATGTTGATTTTTTTTGTTTTAATGTTACACTTGATCAAACTTTAATTAGTTTAGAAAGCATGCCTTAACATTGATAACATTAAGAATTGTGCTGACTTGGTTGCCTCCCACCAATAAAGATAAATAATCTTAACATAACACACAGTGCTTCTATGCAGCTAAGCCGCATTGTCAACATACAAACCGTTTGGGATTTGACAGTTTATTTCAACAATGGAATATTTCACCCATAAAAGATGTAGCAATATATACATGACGAAAAAAAAATCTATCAAATAACTTTAATTTTCAAGCGTTTTAAATTAAATATATTAGCTCTAGAAGGGATTACAATAAAAGCAAAGCAAACAATTACAATCATCAGTGCCAGCATAAAGGTTAAAATGACATTGCATCGATTTCGGGTCGGTCTAAGACTGCCGCCACATCCATTCTTTTAAGTCCTGCTTGTACGAGTGTGAGGCATGTGATTATTTGACCCAGTTGCAATGTCCAATCAAGTGACTCCAGTTAGCTGAATTTTGATCCAGTTAAGAGTAAAAAAAAATGATTCAATGTAGCTCAAACAACCCAAGAAAAAAGCATGCTGGTCAAAAACACCTTTTTTTTGTAAACCCAAAGCCTTACAAGCATGTCACTTGTGGCAAATCATTTTTTGTTTCAATGTATGTAAACCCTCCAGAGTTCAAATTTGATCATGTTAGTGGTCAGTCAAAGAGTTTGAATGAAAACCATTGCTCTTGTAAACCAGCACTGGTAATCCAACATGCTCTTCTTTCCCTTTGCTCAGCAAAGGGACAAACAAGGGTCCTTAAACTCAACACCCAGTGACACAAGGATGGGCATAACACAAGAAAAATCTTCAAGGGTGCATGTGCTGAGGGTTTCGTAAAATTACATCAAGGTGTGCCAAGCGGAGGAGTAAACAGTGATGACCATCCCTCTGGGTCACACAGCCAAACGTCAGGTCATTGCAACTTGATGAGCGAGGAATTACAGGCAGCACAAACAAACACAGTCTCTCTCTGGGCCTCTGGAGCTGGAGGAAAAATGAAAGGGGTTCAATAAAACAGGACAATGTGTAGCCTTTAAATAGTAAATACAGTCAAAAATGTTGGATTGGACCTACTAAGTCCATGATTCATTGTTTACATTGGGTACAGTAATATTTCTGTTGCCACTCACCGTCAATGGAACTAGGTCAACCTAATAACTAAAAATGAGTCCATTTATTTCTAAAACGTGTAATTTTGCAACGTCTTACCGGTGGCTCCCATGCAAGACCTCAGCACTTTGAAAGAACAACATCTTGAACAAAAGCTGTTGCCACAGTTACTGCAGTTCTTCTATAATAGGAAGAGAGAGTTGCGTTCAGACTTAGAATTTACATCCAATACAACGTGCACAGTTCGACGATCACTTCTCTTCAAGTCTCACCCTTTTCTTCAGCACTGAGAAGACAGCATTGCAGCTAGCACAGTTGCCTTTGGAGAGAGGGAAAAAAAAGACGTCATTTCTGAGCATTATTATTGCAGCTACTTCAAAACTTTGTCACAGCACTCTGACCAATGCTGGTGGTGGGGTAACGTTTGCGCAGTTTCTCTGTCAGCTTGGACACTTTGCTGCGTATGGGTTCATTACGACTCAGGAGGCCATTTTCAGAGATGGTGTCAAACTCAGGGGCTCCAAGTGGACCATCTTCATCCTCCTAAAACAGAGGGAGCGGGGCAAGTGAAGTCCAACAGTGTGCACCAATTACACTAACTATCAAATACATGAAAATGACAAGTTTAACTATACCTCGGTACCTTTACCTTCAAACACTCACAAGGATGTATAGTAACGCTTTCATGACCACTTAAGAACCTCACTTTAAATCATTGCCTATGTAACTTCATAAAATTTTTATGAGGGTAAGAGTTTGACACTGGAATGTAAAACTTGAATTTCAACTTCCAATACTTACTACATGCAATTGTTGGGAAATACACCACAGCGACCCATCTTAAATGTGCCCTTCATTTTTACCAAATACTAGACTCGTGATGATCCAAGACACAGTGACAAAATGGTGCACAAATACCCACATGCAATGTAAGGTGAGTAAGACCGACAAAACCCTCATGCACAAAGCATGAAAACAACAAGCCCCTTACACACATATCACTTACGGGTACATAAATGGAAGATACTGGAAAATCCACTTACCACTAACACCAAAGGGGTTTCCTTTGTGGGATGGAGTATAACATAGTACAGTTTTACACACAAGCCTCCATGCTACCACATAAAAACCATGCTACAGGGTTTTAATAAAGTACAGTAACAGACCCCGGTCAATTTACACGATTTGGACAAGTGAGTGATAAGTAGATCAGAAAGGGTAAGATTACCAAGTGTTAGCGCAGATTGGGCAACACTCACCTGCAGGGTGATGGCATTTTCCTGATTCCACAGGAAAGCAGGAGATAAACAGGAATGATATAATTAATATTTTTATTCCACCCAGGGATGAGGAAATTAAAACCATTTATGATTGTTGTGCCAGTTAAGCGTCTGATTAATACTATTTTGTGATAATGTGTATAAAAAAAAAAATCCTAACTGTTAATGATTGACTGATTTGGGCTGGGCGTGTTTTTTTTTTTTTTTTTTTTTTTAATGCAGCTCATCTCAGCAGTGCAGAACCTGCCAGCCTATCTCTCATGCCATCAAGAATGGCAGAAAATGAAAGCCAGTTGCTCTGGAGAGAACGTCTCCTGAGCTAATTAGCTTTCGCTGCTGATCACCGCTGGTGTGGAGGATTATTTTGTACAAGAAAAGATTAAATCAGTGAGGTTGGATTCTACCCTTGATCATGGTTCAAATAAGCCCTTTTAAATTTTAAAGTAAAACCTTTGGATATTTTAGAAGTTATGACGGCGGCAGGCAACAAAAACTTTACAGTACAGTTTAGTTGGGACTGCTGTGTAAACACATACTGGAAATGGTCAATACACATACGGAGAACTATATTACCTCAATTGCATCTTTAAATTCATCATCAGGCTCAGCTTCTTCTGCTTCCTCCACACTCCCAGGTGATATGTCCTGAAAGCAAAAAAAATTTTTCAGACTGCATTCAAATAAAATGAAATACGGTCATTATAGCATTCTCAAATGAAAACTATGATACTTGATAAATATTACGTTGTATAAACACTGACAACTTGTACTATCCTGGCACATGATTACTACTATACTTCCTTTTGAGTGTCCCTCACCTCCAGACTGGTTGGTGTGGGTGTCCTCTCCACTACATTGCTGTGATCCAGTTCGTCACACGCTGCCTCTGATGTCGGAGCCTGGCCGGCATGGAACAGCTTCTTCAGGTCCACCAAAACTGGAACACAAGTAACAACAAAAACGTTAGCTGTAAAAAATATTTGAAGTTCATTATCATTGTTGAACTGACCTCTGTGGAAGTTTCTATTCCAAAGGAAGATGACGCTGTTCAAACCAGCGAGCACCCAGCCGACAGGAGCGAGGTAGAGAAGACACACCACTGTAAACAATCCTACATAAAACCTAGGGGGAGATGATGAGATGTAAATGTTGACTGGTACGCCAAAATTTACAAACAGCTTCATCCACACATAATGTGGTCTTCTTTGGCGCTCGAACAATTCTCAAAGCTAAATAAATCCTGAGAAGAAATGAATGTAAAGCAGTAAGCCTGTGACTCATATCTTGGTTTTAAGGGACCCAAAAAAAAGTTTAGAGAAGCATCAGCATTCGGTCTAAGTAAATATGGATGTGCCGGGCCCTATTTCCCGTAGTAGCCGTTTTTATGATTATAGACCGACAATTAACTAGCACACTTTACCTTGATGATGTGGTGTGATTGTCCCAGTACAGGACCTTGTAAAATGTTTCTGCTGATTGACAGGCCGAAGACAGCATGTCATCCAGATGCTTCAACCTGGAGATGGGAAAAATAAAACATTTCTCATCCACGTAAGCATGTCGTACTATTTTCTTGTGCCCATTTTAATAGTCATATTATGGACATTAAATTACAACTAATCAGTTAGGGAAAGAGAAAATGCAGTGTTTCTTACAGGTCTTTGACTTCCAGCATAGCCTCCTGCTTACTGAGGTGCACATTCTGCAAATCTCTGCGATGCACGGTGTGAAAGTGCCTCCTCTGGAGTTCCGTTTCTGAGGCTCTGCCCCAGCACCTGTCCTGCAGGTAGCCAAGGGCAGCAGGCACTGTGACTGCCACCAAACATAGTGACAACCAACCCACTGATAGAGGAGAAGAAGAAGCCAGTTAGTAGTAGCCACCAACGACAGAGAGTCTCCACTTACCTTCATTAATGGTGCAGAAGAAGACATTGAGGAATATACAAACAACTAATGAGCAGAGGGGCATCCTCCACCTGAAAAATAGATGTTATACTCTCAACAAGATGTCTCTCTGCTATTGAAAACAAGAATAAGTATGTTTAACAGCTTTTCAGGTAGGGTGGAACCACTAAAATGATGCTAACAAAATCAGTGTATTTTTAACAAATGCCTTAACTTGCCTTTAGTAACTCACCCTCTCCCCTTACCTAAAAACACTCTTTTCTTTATGCATGAAAGCTCACAAGTATTACTTCAAACAGTAACAGTTAATGACTATTTCTATGAAGGCCACAATATGATCCGAAAACATAGAAACTATTCTTTGTTATGGGAAAAGGTGTATCAAATTTTGAAAACTCGCCCTAGCAGGAAGCGGGCCAGCTCCATAGCATCTGTAACTGGTTCCAGAAAAAGCGCCATTCTCTTATAGGCCACAACCATGTTAAGCAGGTCAAAATTCAGTGTAGATCTTGGGCTTCCAAGTTCAGAAGCATCTGGAGATCCCAGAGTCTCTTTGGATATAGTGTGCACCATCTCCCCCCTTTCCCCTGGACCTTGGTAAGGGTCAGATGATGCCGCTGCACTCTGCATCATCATTCCTGTGAGAAAAACAAATACATTAAGATGATGGTAATCACGTCACTCCTATTCTTGAATTACTATTGTGACTGCATGTTAGAATTCTGTAAAACCAGCAACATCAGGCTGCTAAAAGTATACAACACTTGTCATACAATTTGGTGCATGGAAGATACTGAACGTTTTAGGCACGTCAATACTATAGTTATGAGATCACTATGAATCAGTGACGTCATTGCTACGTGGGGCATTTCAGATCATACGTTGACACATTCGTGTTTGTAAATACAAACCATTATTTCATTCATAACGATTTAGGGCTTATAATATTGATAATTTAAGTAATGGATATATTAAGCAACTGCAGATGTTGGTGTTTTGGTTTCTGTCAAGGCTTTAAATACGCAACTATGGCATCGGTTGCATCTCCAACACAATACGCAAAGTATTTTAACGCACTGCAATCGTTCCTGAAGGAGATTGCGTAGCAGGAACATTGTTTTTTGGTCATTTTGGGATCAATACAAGATGACACTTTGACCCTCAGAGATGTGGCAATCAGTGCAGGCAGTCATTTTTAAGTTGCTCATTGGAGCAATCAGCAATGGGATAAAGCAACTGAGCTCCAAATTTGCAATGTTTTTAAATAATCAACAAGTCATGTGATTGTAACATGCAGATATACTGTTTAAGACTAAGAAATAAACATTGTTATGACTTTATTCTAGTTCGTTGATGAGAAAATTTACCCCGAGCTACGTGTCCAAACCGGAGGCTAGAAGTTCAGGCGACACTAGGTCCCGCGGACATCATAATCCTGGAGGATGGAAAAGCCTCCAACTTCATCGACCCAGTCACCATAACTGCCCCGTATCGCATAAGCACCGACCCGCGCTAAGCATTAATAATACCGTGCCCTGCCTTTTAGACGAGAAATTACGCCAGTGTCGAGCTGCTTCTTCCGGTTAGCTATTCCATGCTAGCTTTATATTGTAAGATTATCTGCTTGGTTTTCCAGGATGAGCAATCGATCATCGAAAAGCCAACGTCGATAAAACCGGCATAAATTATGCATTATTTTTGTTAAATCGTAGGTATTCAATGCACAACACACCACTGCATTTAACAGTTTTGATTTATTGAGTTCAAAAAATATTCTTGAGTAACATCAAAACCATTTGACTTGTCAAATGTCAATCATCTTTGCCGCAGCAGCAGAAGCCGCTTGTCAGTTACGGCTTTTATAGTGGTCAAGGTGAGCAAGGATCCATCCAGAAGGTCCGAGGGTGGCCAAAGTCAACGAAGTCAGGGCAAACACTGTTTCCTGACAATAAAAAAAATAAAAACTTAATAGAGTTCTCATTGAAGGTGTGACGCCAGCAGGGAAAACATAAGTGTTTTTGGACTTACCAACAAGCCGACTTTATATTGAGGAGGTTTGCTTTGGATTAAGGTAGCTCGCTGATTAATCGTCATCTTTGCACGGTGGGCAAAGAGGTGCGGAGTCCTCAACATTCCAAACATGTTCAAAAGTCAAATAAAGTGCTAGTTCACAATTGTAGAGATGATATAGGAACAAAATATATCCCCCGCACCTGGTAAGTGGCCGGTTTAATTGCGGTGCATTTAAATGCTGTAGGAGAAACATGGATGTGTTTATGACCATAAATAATAGAACAGTGATATGCCTGCCTTGAATCTGTGTATAACTCTCAATTTAGATGCAAGAGCAATGTTTTTGTAAATATTGACATTGATTCACATTATTTATATTAAGTATTTTCAAGGCAATATATTTGTTTTTTTAATTATGGGAAATAAATAAATATCATTTGTGGTATGTGTTTGACAATTGGAAATTCATCAAGTACAATATGAGCTGAGGGCATTAAAGGTTTTGGTAGTCTTGGCTCTTAAAATCAGGAAAATGTGCTCGACCGAAAAAAAAAAATCACGAAGGCCGAATACAGACTGCAGGGTTCTTAAAGAGACAGCAGCAAGGACATCGTTTTCAGGCACGATCGACGTTGAAGGGCGTCACCATAATTGGTGCGTGTTTCGCTTCCTGGTTCCTGAAGAGGAGGCGCTCGCAAGTTGTCGCGACACTCGAAGATAGGTTTGTTTTGTGCAACAGCACTACATGGGCAACAAACACCTTCTTCGTACCACCATGTCCACAGAGATTTTGTGTGATCGCTTGGTGTCCAGTTTGAATCCGTATCCTCTGCATCGTGCCATGGAAGTCAGGAGGTAAAGATCGTGCGCACGAGTGAGTACTTTTTTTCTCAGTGACAACCCAATGAACCAAAATTGTACGTGTATTTTTTTTTCTGAGCCTATATAGTTAACCTGAAAAGGTGTACCCTAAAATCAGGTTCCAGTGATTGATTTCATCCGATCCATTCTACCCAGCTAAGTGGGCACCGTCATGTCCCCGACAAGGATTTGGCACCTCTTGGCCCATTGCCAGGACAGAACCCCCTGTGGACCAGATGAGGAGAGGGAGAAATTCTGGGGGGAGCTGTTTGATCAGCTAGATCTCAATAAAGATGGATACATTGACATACATGAATTACGTAAAGGGCTGGCGGGTCAAGGACTATCCAGAGCTTCACTGGAGAAGGTAAGACCTATTACCTGCACTCACCTGGATGCCATTTACAAAAGTATGAAGGGAATCTATTATGAAAGCCTTTTCCTATGGCAATATTAATGCAAACATTCCTAATCGTAACAGCCCAATGTAATTGTGTGCATCGTCCTCTTCGTCTTCCCTGATTTGTTTTTCCCAAAGCATGTGGGTCATGTACTTAGCTGGCTGTCACTTCCTCAGTGTGTGCATTTGTGTGCAAGATGTTTATTTTGGTTGTGTGGAACAGGACTTGTAAGATGAGAATGGCAAGCTACCAAGGTGACAAACCACCAGTGGCTGCCTTCACTGTTATTAGCTGTAAATTTTATAATGTCAATACTTTTAGAGTATTCAAAGTATTTATTTAACCAATGGTGAGTGTTTCAAGTGGAAGTCAAATCAAACAACTTTTTCTTCTATGCGACCCCACTCATCAAATCATAGTATTCTGATTAATATTGATTATGTGGAATATGAATTATAGAAAATAGCAAAATCATCTTTCAAATATCACATCACCAAACCAAGAATACAGGTGAGCCGTGATGGTTCAGGATAAAATCCCCTGCTGGCTTTTTTCAAATTCCACATGGAACAGCAGGGGTCAGATTATTTATTATTGTGAAGGGCCACCAGTTTGATACACACTGAAACAATGAATTGACTCAAATAACATTTAATGATATTATGTTATTAACCATTAATAATATAAACGTATGGAAAGAGAGTGATTATTCAAATTTCTCAGAATAAATAGGAAACACTTTATTTCTAGAAAAGAAGGCAGTGTGACTTAAGGTTCCCACCACCGACAGAAACTGAATTACCCATTTTCAACCGTCTTGTGTTTTCAGATTGTTGAGGCAGGGGACACCAATGAGGATGGAGTGCTTGACTTTGAAGAATTCACTCAGTACCTTCGTACTCACGAAAAGCAGCTCAAACTCATGTTTCGAAGCCTGGACAAGAATAATGATGGTCTGTGGCAACCCGCCAAATATATTTTAATCACCATAACAGGCTTCATTGATTTAAAATTCACATATATAGCCTGTCTCTTAATTTATGTGTCTGAATGGTTCCATCCAGGTGAGATAGATGCAACGGAGATCCAGCAAGCTCTACGCGCTGTTGGCTTAGACATCAGTCTCAGAGCTGCCACCAGAATTTTACAAAGGTCCGTCATCTATTTGTCATTATAGCGAAATCATGAACATGCTCTGCAATGCTTTTACTTTAAGTCTACTCTTGGGAGCACATTATAATTAATGTTTAGTTGAGGTTAAAGTATTGGCACGTTTACTGATCTTGAAAACTGGTGGTTGACTGTGGCTAAATTCTTCAAATATTTTTTAAGACTTTATTTAAATATACTGTATGATGAAGTTCTGCTTTTTGTTTTTGTCTTGAAATTGACTGTTTTTCCACTTGCTCTCTTAGTGTACCCTGTATATGTTTATGTTGGCATTGTGCCGGTAAAGTATTCAGTTGTTTTCAATGCCATTTCCACTTATCTCCCTTTTTAATCAACCTTGTATATGTTTATGTGTGTCAACCAGTATAGACAAGGATGGGAACATGACCATTGACTGGAATGAGTGGCGGGACTACTTTCTGTTCAACCCTATCACAAACATGGCGGAAGTGGCGCGCTACTGGAAACGTTCAATGGCAAGGCTACATAAAGAATTTTTTTTTCTTAATATTCAGCCAAGATTGATGTAATAATTGAAAGCATCCAAGGGAATGCACATTCCTTGTACCTGAAAATAATGTTTTTGACATTGTTTGGAAACCAAAAATCAATAACTGTAACCTCTGCCTTCATTAGATGTTGGATTTAGGTGAGCAGATGACAGTTCCAGATGAATTTTCAGAAGAGGAGAAAAGGTCTGGCTATGTATGGCGGCAGCTGATGGCTGGAGCCTTGGCTGGATCCATATCAAGGACTGGGACCGCCCCCTTAGATCGTCTCAAAGTTTTCCGGCAGGTGAGTTAGTAGTATACTATGTGATTAGAATGAAATTACCATTGAAGGGCAATTTACTTACTTACTATTCATTGTCACACATGGACACACATCTTCATTAAATGTTTTTGGCAGGTTCATGGTTCTTCTCTGTTTAGTCGGAACGTGCTGGGAGGTTTTCAGTACATGCTAAAAGAGGGAGGAGTGCAGTCGTTTTGGAGAGGCAATGGAATCAACGTTCTTAAAATCGCCCCAGAGACTGCAATCAAATTTACAGCTTACGAAAAGGTGAATACCGCTTGCCTTCTTTTCCTTTTTCTTTTCAGTGTTTGTGAACAACAGCACGGGAGCCATCTTGTATGATTTTGAAGGATTACATAAAAAGACTCATTGATCATTCCATCTTTGGCAAAAAAGCTACTATACTTCATTTAAAAGCCCTCCTTTTCTTATTTTCGGTTTTGTTTCCAGATCAAGCATATAATGTTTGGCAGAAAGGATACCAAAAATCTGAGGGTTCATGAAAGATTTCTTGCTGGCTCGTTAGCTGGTGCAACCGCTCAGACCGTCATCTACCCACTGGAGGTGATTTCAAGTCACAACACAAATACTCTCAACAGTAATCCACAGTGCATACGGTCATTTTCTATGCATATTCTTTCTTAGCTTCCTTCTTTTACCTTGCCAGGTGCTGAAAACCCGACTCACGCTTCGAAAAACAGGCCAATTCTCAGGAATGTCTGACTGCGTCAAGCAGATCCTGCAGAGGGAAGGCGTTGCGGCCTTCTACAAAGGTTACGTGCCTAACATGTTGAGTATTGTGCCTTACGCCGGCATTGACCTGGCAGTCTACGAGGTCAGGTGGACATGACGGTAGCTAGAGTACACTGTATGTTCATGTTGTTTCTTTCTTCTAACTTGGTATCTGTTTCCCAGACACTAAAGTTTGCCTGGCTAAGTAGGAACAGAGGAGTTGCAGACCCAGGGGTGATGGTCCTTGTTGGCTGTGGTGCAATCTCCAGTACCTGTGGGCAGTTGGCAAGTTACCCTCTTGCAGTGATCCGCACCCGAATGCAAGCTCAAGGTTAGATGAAGGGGGTGTAGCAAATATTGAGTACAATACAAATGACAGTGGGGAGCATTTTCAAGTCATCAGCTGTATCTTCTTAGAAACAAAAAACTTAAAAGGTTTCAAATGATTGTGCAATGCAGAATTTTAAATAATCAGTTGTAAAGGAATGAAATAAATCGATTTGATGGATTTAGAGCATTAGAAAGTCATATTTATTCAAAATCTAAAGCTATTCAAATCAAAACCATCAATTTTTTATATTATTTGCCTCTCGCTTTTTCTCTCTTCCCCATAGCCTCAATGAAAGGATCCGCTAAGCCATCAATGTCTGCCTTGATTCGCACCGTTTTGACCCAAGAGGGTGTCGCCGGCCTGTATCGAGGAATTTCTCCCAATTTGCTGAAAGTCATCCCTGCTGCCAGCGTTTCCTACGCTGCATACGAGTACACCAGGATAGCTCTAGGAGTGGATGTGGCGGGTAGGCAGGGAGAGAAAGGAAAGGTTTAAAAATGTGTGGATGTTTTGATGTGACTTCAACCTACAAGATGGGTGTCAAACTCAAGGCCCAGAGGCCAGATAAGGCCCGCCACATCATTTTATGTGGCCCGCGAAGACAAATTGTGCATTGAGTACAAATTGTCTTCACTTTAAAAAATAGAGATATTTCTAGCAATTTTTATTACCATTCGCATTTTTAAAATATTTGAACAATTTTTACTAGTCTCTGATTTCAAGACTAGTTATTCATCAGTTCGTTATGTAGACCATACTGCGTTGACAGTCATAGTTGCCCTCCGATGGAAACTATGGCTACAACGCAGCCCGTGACAAAAATGAGTTTGACACCCCTGATCTACAAGATTTGCTCTGACCTGTTAAACCTGCATGAAAAGGTAGATTTTGATGGTGGATGGATTCACAGTCCTGTGACTGCACGTCTTGATGATCAAATGATAAAAGTGATAGCGCTGCCCTGCATTTGGATGATCTCGCAAGATGCCATGAACAAATTGATGTGAGTTGGATTGCTCTGTATGTATCTACTACCATCTGCATTTATATTTACAAGTGACAACTTGCATGAACTTACCTGAGAAGCACTGCAAAGGGTTTCTGTGTTTCCAAATAATTGCAAGAGGATTTTTCAGCCTTTTCTTCTCCTCACAGGTGTTATGTAGAGAAGAAAGATGACTGTTGAGAGCATTGTTGCAGCGTCTGAAGGTCACCATAAGTGCTTAAGAGTGAAATGACTCAAGCAAATGGAAGTAACACAAGAAGCTCATTAAAGAGTGGCTATCAGCACAATAGTTATCACAGCATAACAGTTATCACTCAAATAGTGAATTTTGAATACTATCATTTTAAATGGTCTTGTTTCAAGCAAAACTATTTGAAACAACTCTCCTTGCACTGGTCACCTCTGGAGATGATGTCTCACAGCCTCCTCGCTCAAATGATGATTAGCAAGTAGAGGAGTTTGAGTCAGCTTTGAAAAACACTACATTGTCAATTGTATTCTCACCTACAGTTACAAGATTTTTATTTTTGAAATAAATACTTTTTGTAGCTATATTTATGTTCCAATTGTTATATTTATAATAAATGCAGATGTGAATTTTAGTATTCATTTCCTGTATTTTAATTGTATGTTGAGTGTTGGCCTGTTAACTGGTTGATTTTTTAATGCAAGGGTTAGAATATATTAAGAAAAAACAATATATTCTGTTAAAAATTAATTTAGACTCACTTCAATGCCAAAAAAGCAATAAAAATGATTAAACATGAGAACAAATACTCTATTGTATAGAGTAGTGACAAATTTTAGGACTGCAAGATATTTTGGAACAGATAGAAAATATAATTGGAAAATTTAATATGTGCCCCTGAGATACGGTCAGCATCAATATAGTACATGTTTTTCTTAAATAATATACAAATTTCACACATTTTCCAACTTTGAAGTTGAGCTAATTCGGTTGAATGAAATATGAATACAGAAATATTGCATAGAAAACTGATTCGACCAAGGTACTGTGGTACACTAGTGTGTCAGAAGAGATCAGAAAATGATTTATTCTTTGTGACATTGTGACTTTCTGGAGGCGATCGTGGCGTGCCCTAAATATTTATGCAAAATTATATGCCCTGTTGTTTACTTCGCGCAGGCGCAGATCTGTTGGTTCTACTCCAGGCCGGGAGGTGGCGCCGTTTTAAGGAGTTAACATTAGATCTGGAAAGAGAGCAAAGGGGCTGAGAAAGGCCGGACCGGGGTTGGCCTAGGGTAGCGTACATTGATTGGTTATTTTAAGCAGGGAACTTTGCCGGCGTGGTAAGCGATCTCCCTTACATTGGCGTTCTTGTTTCGCTCCACACAAGCTTTGGCCTTCCCGCTTCTGCGCAGCCCGACCCGGCCAAAGCCACACGGCCTACCCCCGTGTGTCATTTCTCTCCTTGTGCTCACCATGTCCGGATTCGGCTCTTTGCCGACCAATGGCGTCGGCGCCGGAGCGAAAAAAGATGCTTTTGCAGACGCAATGGAAAGAGCCAGACAGGTAAACCGTGATAATCGCACACTGACGAATGCAACTGTCGACCCATTTTACCTCGATAGTAGCTTAGCTAGCTTGATTATCCGTGTCGTTAGCTTCAGTTGACTAGCGAGCTTGTAGCGATATGCTACCGGCAAGTGAATTCTGCTATAAGGCATTGATTGACCCGAGCCCGCTCGAGATTACAATTTGGATCGTCGTCTTTTGAGTGTTTCTATTGTGAAGTCCAGAATCGTAACATCGCCGCTTTAGTCCCTTTATGTTTCATTTTTGACCACGTAGATTTTCCGTTCAACCTGGACATTTTGGCAAAAAAAAAAAAAAAAGTTCAGTCAAAGCACTAATTGAAGTGAGGCTAACAGATTGCTATTTGCGAATGACAATGAACTATACAATAAATTTGTACAGTTGAATTTTAAATAACCGCTGACTGCAATGCTTACTACATTGCAACTGATATTTTTGTCAGGTTCACAATCGTACAATTTAGTCTTTTCTTAAATTTCCGTCAAGATGTGAAGTATTAACGGAATTAATCCAAGAAAATCAAATATAAATTGAAGGGAATTGGATTACACATTTGTGGCTACAGTAATTTGGGTAGATAATGCCCAAACCCAAGCCATGCATAATTCAAATAAATGGTTTCTGTAATTTGTAATATCAGCTATTCATCCACCCATCCCTCCATTTTTTTTTCAAGACTAGATAGGCTAGAGATGTTCTGCTTTTGTACATGAACCTGAACAGCCTTTTTCCCATCAATTCAGTGTCCTTGGGATTTCCAAACAACTTGATTCAGCAACAGAATTAAATTAAATGAAGTTCAGCCAGCTCTAAAACCCTACTTTTGCATTTTTTAAATAAATGCAACCTTTGCATTGCATGTCCCCCAAATATCAGGCAGTCGTAAGAATTCAACCTAATACTGATTGTACTTGTTTATAGAATTCATAAGAATTCAACTTAATGCTGATTGTACTTGTTTATATACATATATATATATACATACATACATACATACATACATACATACATACATACATACATACATACATACATACATACATACATACACATATACATTACTCCGTCTTGAATGTTCAAGTAAGACTTCTCAATTTCCTAGATTGCAGCTAAAATCAGTGGTGAGAGTGGTCACATGGCAAGCAACAATGGAGGAGCTGAGGGTTTTCCATTCGCCGCACAGAAACGATCCCTTGAAGAAGCAGGTTGCCAATTTTCTCCAAATGTCTTTTTTTGTCTGAAACTGCTACTATGTTAGAGGCTTACCATTTCCTTCTATTTAGATGAACCAGATGCCAAGAAGGTAGCATCACAGAATGAAAGAGATTCGTCATTGTGTATGTTGACTGTGCACATTGATTTATCACAACTGCTGGATCCGCTCACTTTCCAGCCACTCAAATGTTTATCTCTTTCTTGCAGCCATTGGAGCTCAACTGGCTGCCCTGGCTCAACAGAGGTATGAATGTATTTTTGCTATTTTGTTTGTGCTAATTCCTCAACAGTGCACTGTTCTTATGGGTTATGTAGCCTATCTAATTTCTTGTATAACTGGTTCCAGTGTCAGGCCCGGCATGATGACAATGACAGAGGAGTGCAGAGTGCCTGATTCTATGGTTGGTCTCGGTAAGTGCAGCCATACCTCTTAAGTCATATATGAACAATCCAACTGTGTATTGTACAAATGTTCAAATTAGAATTGCAATTGTCTACTGTCCTTTAGTCATCGGCAGAGGAGGTGAACATATCAACAAAATACAACGGGAATCTGGCTGCAAGGTTCAGATTGCACACGGTGAGCTTCACAATAACCAAATTGATAACTTTCTAGTCTTCTCTGCTCTTTGTGTTTATATGTATTTTTCCACATTTTTCTATGTTATTTCAGACAGTGCTGGTCTTTCGGAAAGAAGTGTTTCTTTGACAGGTTCACCTGATGCCATAAAGTAAGCCCCATTGTCAAGCCATTCTAATCAACCTTGATAGTTTAAGATATGAGCCGTTTTCACTTGTGCTGTTGAATCAGATTAACATTCAGCACTGGTGAAAGAAGTAAGGAGAAGCGTGATTGCACAATTTAACCTCTGCAAACGGGTTTTACACGAGCAGGACTTATGGGGCTGATCAACGAGTTTAAATGAGCCAATTATAGATGCAATCACAAGATGGAGCAATGTGTCAATTTAAAAAAAGTTATTTACTATATGTAATTGTTTACAGAGGATCTAAATGGTATTGTCAAGCATTTTTGCCCGTGTTTAATAATGTATGCCATGCCCCAAGTAAGGAAAGGAAAAAAAAAAGTCGTGATTTGAATGTGAATAGTTTAGACGATAATGAATGAACACAATTTTTTTTTTTTTTTATCAACAAAGTTGCCACGTTCAAAACATTCTCTAAAATCACAACAAAATAATTTAGTTGGAAGTATTTCAGTTTGAAGTGTTTTAATGAAAAGATTTTAACTCGTGGTAAAGCCTTCCCAGTAAAGCCTTCATAGTACCTAGTATAAGGTGAAGTCGAATGCTTGTTGGTTGTAGTTGTCTTCTATTAATGGTGGACATGGAACTTGACAGTTAGGACTACAAGTCACTGAAGTAGCACGAGTCAAGCAAAATGTATGATTAAAAAAAAAAAAAAAAAAACTCCAGAGTATGTTGCATTTTTGAGGGAACATTTACTTTGCAAAAACTGAGACCTAGACCATTAAAGCTCAGACTGGTGCTGTGACTTACTGTCGCCTGCTTGCCGCATCTCATGGCAACAAATCCCAGCCAGCTCAGTAGTTGAGTATATGTGGCATCCGGCACGACAAGGATTTACTATTGAAAACGCCAAAATATGCAATAACCGACTAGGGTTCTATCGATGTCCACAATGTGATGTGACACGAGATTTTAGTCATGGTAAGCCAGTTTAAACTAAATAAAAACTCCCCGTTCCCTAATCATGTTGATGACGAGCAAATGACTTCCAGTTACACTACAAAAAAAAAAGTTTTGAACTTAAAAGAACTCATTAGCTACCATCAACAACACAATGTGACTTGCACCTAAGTATAGGTTAGAGGACCAACCCAACTATGATAGAAAGTACAAATTATAGTCCTAAAGTTGGTATATTTTGTATGTTTTTAATAAATATAATTTACACAACTTAGAAATTAGTTACTAATTGTGGACAATGAAAACACGGGAGTGATCACTGTGCTTGTTGTCTGACGCTGCACCTTTGGTTTGCTTCCTGTAAGTCTTTTTCGCAGCGTAATCCTCAACTCAGAATATTTTGACTGCACAGGCTTTGCCCAATATAGTAGTGTTTTCAAACAATTCGATTCATAATTGCACTTTTTATTTGTTTCAGGAGAGCAAAGGCGCTCATAGATGAAATCATCTCAAGGGGACATGATTCGCCCAACGGGCAGACGGGTTCCATGCAGGAGATGGTCATCCCTGCGGGCAAGGCTGGACTTATTATAGGCAAAGGAGGAGAGACTATCAAGCAGCTACAGGTTTGTCAAATGAACTAAACCCAAGTTTGGGCTTCCCTGCTAAAGCTGCGACCCACCCAACTTCGGTCGGCTCAGCGGAAGTAAATTGACGGATAGATTGATGTCACTCTGTTATTAAGCTGTGCATCCCATAACATTCTTTTGCAATTTTGAAGGAACGAGCCGGAGTTAAAATGATCCTTATTCAAGATGGTTCCCAGCCGCCGAATGTAGATAAACCACTGCGCATCATTGGAGACCCATTCAAAGTGCAGGTACTTGAAAGTCATCATCGAAACATGGTTTTAGTTTCTCTGCTTTTTGCGGCCATTCATTTGGTTTTCTGTTGTTTTGCAGCAAGCTAAGGAGATGGTTAACGAGATTCTACGAGAACGGGAAGGTTTTGGTGACCGGAATGAATATGGCTCAAGAATAGGGGGTAGTGGCATTGATGTAAGTTTGCTTGGGCTTGAAATTTGCATAAAATGCTTGCAAGTGACAGATTCTCTCGCAATGAATAAATTTAGCTTGTTAGATGCAGCACACTTATTCCTGTTCATTTTGAATAAGTAGTAGACAGAGTGTGTTTGAATAATTAACTACTGCACTGCAACTGAAGCACAAAAGGCTTAAATTGACCTTGAAATGTCCTCGATACAATACTGAGTCGTTTCAGCCACATTTCTGGGATTTTTACAGATAGGTGTCCCTCGCCATGCAGTGGGGGTCATAATTGGAAGAAGTGGGGAGATGATTAAGAAGATCCAAAGTGATGCTGGAGTGAAGATACAGTTTAAACCAGGTAAGTACTTGTGGAAATGTGGTAATCTTGCAGGTTTTGCTGGATCCTATACTTTAAGGCCTTTTCCTTGACCCCCCCCCCTCCCCTGCTGTTGTTGGCTCTTCAAATCCACACCCATCAATTGATAAATGTCATACGTTGACCTTTTAGATGATGGCACCGGTCCTGAAAAAATGGCACACATTACGGGTCCTCCTGATCAGTGTCAACATGCCGCTTCCATCATCACAGACCTGATACAGAGTATCCGTACCAGAGAGGACGGGGGCCAGGGGGTGAGTATACGTTAGGCTGAAATAACTTCAAAATATTTTTAAAAAATACAGATTTTCTTCCCATAATGGAAATAATTATTTTTCCTCTCAAAATTCTACACACAACACCCCATAATTATGTGTGTGCAAACAATTGCCCACTTTTCTGAAGCTTCCAAACGGACTCGATACTATCTTGATAGTTTCGGCGAAAATATAGCTGAAAGGTTTGCTCCAGTGACAGGCACTTTGTTCTGTATGTGTGAATCTTTTACAGTAAAACCTTACAGAATATTAGTCTGAAGCTGCAGGCTGGATAAGGAATTTGTGCATGCATGGATTTGGGTTACAGGAAAAACCTGGGTGTCACTGTTGTACAGGAGCTTTAATTGCTTGGCAATAGATAGTAATAGTGGCTTTTCTTGGCTATTTTTTTTACTTACCATTTGCATGCACATGTGCAACATTGACACATTGTAGCAAATGCCAATATTTCTTATCTAAACCCTTAATAAATTACTGTTCATAATTAATAGGTCAGTCAAGTGCAACCTGGGCATTTTTTCTGGTGTAGGTAGTTTGAATCAAGAGTTTTTTTAATTAATTTTTTTTTTTTTTTCTTCACCACAGGGCCCCCCTGGTGCAGGGATGCCACCAGGAGGACGGGGGCGGGGTAGGGGCCAGGGAAGCTGGGGTCCCCCAGGGGGAGAGATGACCTTCTCTGTTCCTGCTCACAAATGTGGACTCGTGATTGGCAGAGGAGGGGAAAACGTCAAAGCCATTAACCAACAGACCGGTGCATTTGTAGAGATGTTACGTCAGCCGTTACCAGATGGAGACCCAAATTTCAAACTGTTCACAATCAGAGGTTCTCCACAACAGATAGACTATGCAAAGCAACTTATAGAAGAAAAGATTGAGGTACATTCAAGTGTTGCTTGGTATTCCAATGATTAGATGGGCTCACATTGAAGGGGTGTACTAATAAAGGAAACATGTCTTGGTTATCCAGGCCCCGTTATGTCCTGTGGGTGGTGGTCCAGGTCCAGGAGGCCCTGGTGGTTCCATGAACCCCTACAGCCCCAACCCTTATAATGCTGGACCTCCTGGTGGTGGACCACAGTATGTAAATCCTTAAATGTAGCAATTGCTTTAACTTTTAGCCCCGGACTAGACTACTTGGTGAACTAAAACCATTCATTGTTTTGTTGCTGGTCTTTACAGTGGAGGTGCACCAGGTGGTCCCCAGTACTGTGCTCAGAATTGGGGGGACAGCTACCAGCAGTGGCAGAACCCAGGGCCACAAGACCCCAGTGAGTAATCAACATTCTAGTCATCAATACTTATGTTGGCCAAGTCGGGTACCCCCCAACAACCTGGTCTACACAGAGAGACTGAACATAAAACTGGTGTATCAGCCTGTCCTGTGTCAAATCCCTTGTGATATGGGAAAAAGAATTAAACTCACAAGCTAGTGTGTAGGGCCTCTTTGAAAAAGGGAGAACTAGCCAAATTATGAACTGAGAGCCTGAAGTTTCAAACACAACCTAAAATATATATTAAGAGACTATTTCAGATGTCTTACTAAAAAATACGCTTTCGCCAAACTCACTCTGCCTGATGTGTCGCGATTACATTGTTTTTTTGTTTTTTTTTTTCAAAGAAAAGGGCATAATTAAAGAATGACTGAATCAATTACTGATGGCCAACAAAATCAAGAAATGACGCTGAAATCATCATACTTGGTCACTAACAGCATTGCTGAGGCTCCTTAAAGAGTCACAAGCAAAGGGCTCCTACTAAGTTTGGTGTAATGGTGAGTTGAGGAAGTTTGAGGAAACTGGTCTGATGCAAAAGTGTAATGTTCTATTTATATATATAAATAAAGAGTTGGGGGACCTGTTTTAGCTACAAAAAGAAATGCCTGATCTTATTCTTTGCAATCTACCATTAGATAAGGCAGCGGCAGACCCAAATGCAGCCTGGGCGGCCTACTATGCACAGTACTACGGTCAGCAGCCAGGGGGCACTATGCCAGCACAGAACCCAGCAGATCCTGGAGCAGCAGGGGACCAGAACCAAGCTGAACAGACAGCTGGCGGTCAGCCAGACTACACAAAGGCTTGGGAGGAATACTACAAAAAGATGGGCATGGGTAAGTGTGTACAGAAAACGTTGATAAATAAACTTAATGAGTCTCTTTAACCAGCATCTGCATGGCAATGATATTTTCCCAAATTATCTATTTTAATAATGTGTATTGTGCTGTTAATTTTTCAGTCCAGCCTGCAGGAGGGCCAGTGGCTGCTCCGGGAACTGCGGCGGCACCGGCTGGGGGAGCAGCAGCTGCATCTGGTGGCCAGCCGGATTACAGTGCAGCCTGGGCAGAATATTACAGACAGCAAGCTGCCTACTATGGGCAGGGAGGGCAGGCCCCTGGGCAAGGGGCTCCACCACAGCAGGGGCAACAGGTAGGAGAAAAGTTTGAACCGAAAAAATATTGTTGCACCGTCTTAAAATACTGCTTGTTAGAGTACATTCATTTGAAACGAAATCGCATATCTTTGACTTTTCTTTCCAGGCGCAGTAATGAAGTTTTGTGTGGGTGGATGGTTTTGTCAGCTCTTGGGACTTCTGCTGGTGGAGATTTCCGTTTTTTGCTTCAACAATTCAAGACCATTATTGAACCATCTACACTTATTTCAAAATCTTATTTTTTAAATTTGGTAGTTGACTGACTTGGTTTTTTTCCCCCCCAAATGGAATAAGGGAGAAAGTTTTGCTCATGCATTGAAACAACGCACTAATTAATTATCTCGATAGAATTAGTTTTTTGTTTTCCTTATTTCACCCACACCTTCTAATACATCTTTGTTTTCAAAACTATGAACTATAAATTATGAGTATCTTTACTGCAGAAGCTCTACAATGCTCACATTCGGGTTGACGAGTTTCACTTCTATTTTGAAATTCCGTTTCGCCTGGTACTTTTTAAGTCACATTTAAAAGTTGTCTGTTGAAATTGCAGTTGTCATGTACCCTGCAATTTTTATTTTTAATTTCATTCACTGTATTTTTTTCCCCGGAGGGTACTGTGCATGTCTGTATGCTACTTAGCAGGAGTACATGTGCAGGTTTGCTGTAAAATGACATAAGTTCACATACTGGCTGATTGTGTGTCCCATGTGTGGGTGTGTCTTCCCTCTGGTTACTTCAACAGTAGCTACAACTTAATCGAAAAAGGATTCCCCCTCCCCCAGTAGGCTCTATCATTGTATTTTGTTTATTTTTTTTTTACAGCTTGTTTTTAAATACTTAAAAATAAAACATTCGGATCTACAACATCTTCCGGTTAAGTCCAATGGCTTAATGAATTCGGCATTCACAAGAACTATTTAGTGTGTCAAATTTGTTTTCATCAAGAACAATGTTTTAGTTATAGTTGTCCTCAGGTTTCTGGGTATAACAGTGAAACAACAAATGTTTAATTTTTTTTTATTTGGAAGAAGCAGAGAGAAGTTAAAACTGTTCCAAAAATGTTATATGTACCTTAAGCATGGGTGTGAATGGCATTGGGGATTTATAGTGGATGTAACGCCGCGTGACGTCACACTCTGAACCGGAAAGGGGTCAACAAAGAGGCGCTCGCAGACTGCTCATGCTAGTACTGCATATTTTTTGCCCGTTTATCTCAAGGAAAAAAAAAATGCCGAGTAAACACTGCTGCTATGGAACTTGCAGAAGCGACTCCAGACACTACGATCGTCCACATATGAAGGATGTATTCTTTATTCGTTTTCCGAAGCCAAAAACTCAGAAGGATAAATGTGAACGATGGGTCAGCTTGTGCGGACGTCCAAAAGACCAATTTAACGCCAGCAAGGTGAAGCCTTTCACCTTCATATGTAGTAAACATTTCGTTGGTGGCCATGGTCCTACAGATGACAACCCCGATCCCTTGCCGGCCACTGCTTGCCCCGAAGAGGTAAGCCCATTTCGATCATTTTTCTTTACTTTTTGCTTATCCGTTTGGCCCTATTCTTAGCGCCTGACCTGGGAAAATGTTACAATGTCTATTTTTTTTTTTTTTTAAAGTAGCCTCACATAACAATCGTGTTATGTTGTGAATTGTATGGAAAGATATCCATAGGGGTTAATAGAGTTTTTGAGGAGATTTGTGCAGAGTTTTGGTTTGTGGTTGCAGATTGATCGTATTATAAGGCGCAAAAGAAAAGCACCAACGCCGAAGCCATTCGCAAGCAATTCTGCAACGAAAAGAATCAAAGTGCTGGACTCAGCCAAAAGCGATCTCGACGCAGCAAACATCCTGTTGGATCTCAGTATGATCTCACCTCTGGATGCAACTGACACAGAACGATATAGAGTAAGTGTTATATATTTATTTTGTATGGTGTGGTATAAATCTGATTATCATATATGTATATTACAATAAGCAAATGTTTTTTTATCTTTAAATAAATGCACTGCCAAATAATAAAGCGGAAGTATTAAAGAGGTTTTAAACACCTTCATTTTGTCTGTCTGTCAGTCAGTCAGTCTGTCTGTCTGTCCAAAAATGTAAAGTAATGTTTGTACAGTGCAAAAATCAAGGACCACTTAAGTCATCAACAAAACAACAAAATAGATGTTTATTATAACAAAACAAATTTCAAGCTAATTCCTTATCTATCCTACTTAAATTTCAATTTATCATTTAGATTTGTAGGCCTATTAACCTATTAATGTTCATGTATGTTTGTTTTTCTGCCAGACCAACTCTGTGGGTAGTCAAACAGAAGCTCTGGAACCCTGCTCCAAATGTTCAAAAGTGATGGTGGATGTTGGTTGTCAGACAATATATGACAGATACACATTGAAGTCCAAGATTGAAAACATCATTCTAAAGAATGAAGCAGCCATATCAAGATCCAGGCCTTCCTCTCCTAGTATGCCACCAAGTGATCACCAACCTGAAGATGAGGCCCTCTTGACTTTGGATAATGTAAAAGGAAAAAAATGAAGACTTTCATTTTTACTCCTCCTGGCCTTGTTCAACTTCCTCAGCCCAGTAGTGAATAACCTTACTTACAGGAACAATACTGGCGAAAGTGAGCGGAGTTCAGCTAAAAAAAACCAGAAAGACAAAAATGAATCAATGAACTTTTCATGACCCTTGTTAGACTATGTCATGGCTACATTGAGACACATTTGAACAATGGGACATATTAGAGCATTTACATCATGGTGATCTTCTGTTAGCTGATTATGGCTAAACAGTGAAAAATTTACTCATGTTAAGACAGGTAAAGATGAACATTCCTTCATTTTTGTGAAGTAAGCTCACACCTTCTGAATAGAAAAACAGCAAAGGCATGTATTCATATAGCGCAGTATAACAACCTTATTAAAAAAAATTAAATTGATCTCTGGCATGATTCCCTTGTCTCTAACGCCACTGGCAAGTCAATCCGTCTTTGCTGCTTGTTGTCTTGTTACCTTTCAAAATCAGTTAAATAAAAATAGACATGTTTGTATTTTTGCTGTAAAATGTTTTGCTAATTCTAGATATTTAATCTAAAATCTATGAATATTTAGTGATCATCTCAAAATATCACTTTGATGCTTAAAAACAATGTAGTCACTTGAATGTTTATTTTTACATAAATGCAATTCTAAATTTAATTCGACGGAGAAAGTTTATTGCACAGATGACGTCAGGTTGTCTTTATTAGACGTCTCCATAAATTGACTTAATATAAGTAAACGTCTCATTTCTAACTGTTGCCTCTTCCTTTGATGTGCTACTCGACTCCTTCAAGGCGTAATAATAGGAGGAGCTAACGTGTCAAGTCAACAGAGGATCGAGGATAGTTTTATTAAATGAGACACCGACTGGTGAAAGCTGGCCTCGTCGGTCTCGTGCAGCAGCTGACCAATCAGCCGCGTCCGGGTCTCAACACGAGCAACAGTTCAGTTCGAGATGGCGCCCAGCTCGAAATCAGAAAAGAAGGCTGTCAAACACAGAACCGAAAGAAGGCACAAAGACCACGTCGTGAAACTTCTCGTGCGAGGGAAGGTACGATTGTTATTTGCTTCACCTTGGCAACAATGGTTTTGGAGTAATATGATGTGCCTTGTTTTCATGAGCGTCTGTAGCTGCGACCTAGCTCGTTGGCTAACCAACGCGAATTAACGGAAGAGAATCATTCGAAGCTAGCAGCCAGCACCTTTTCCGTACACTCTTGTGGGTTACACTTGGGCTTGCACTCTGGTATTGGTGCCCAATATGTGTACTAATACTTTAGGGTCTTTTGCTAGCTAGCATATAGTTGGCGTCGGGACAAAAGCTTGTACCTCCAAAATAGTCACTTTTCAGGAGACTCCTAAAAGGGCACATTTGTTCAACCATAAACATAACACTGGGACGCTGGGCAAGCAGAAGAGGCATGTGAAGTGTATAACAAAACTAAAAGCTAAAAATGATAATATACAAATCGTCTCCAATTTATTATTGGCGTAATGTCAGTGAATTCCATGACATCCTTAGAAGAAAGGCACAGCCCTACTACGGTTTCCAGATTCCTATATTAACATTTTACCCGATATCATCCTCCCTAAAAGCAGTATTGGATTACATCAGTCTACCACACATCCAAAATCTCTTATATTAGCATTCAAATATGAGCTAACCATTCCAGACTCTGTTCATGCTCGAATTCGAATAAATGGGTCATTTTGCTCATACCTACTAGTGTTTGTAATAGTATCATTTGATCAAGTCTCTTCTAACTTTAATGCAAAAACAAATAAAAGCATGTTTTATTCCTGATGATATAGTTTCTGATCAATATGTATCGACAAGTAATCTAGGCTGCAAGGACAACCTTACAATACTGAGTACGTACATATTAACTGACAATGTAGGTAGTTGGCGGGAGCCCTCGCACAAGTAGAAACATAGCTGTTCATCTTTATATTGCCAGCTATGTCATTTATTACGCATGTACTGTACACATGCAGCAGTGTGTCTAATACAGGAGTGTCCAAATCCGGTCCTCAAGGGCTGCTTTCCTGCATGATTTAGATTCCGCCACCTCTGTTTATTTACATTGTTCATGTGACAAAAACTAGTTTGAGTTTTAGCTATGCATGATGGCCGTTCAAAGCCCAATAATGTGCAAATATACCACAACAGCTGACGTTTATGTGAATCGTCACGTATTGCCTTGCACCGTGTTTCCCAGTTAATAAATATTTTTGTTGTAATTGTTCCATTATGCAGCTTTCAGGGCAGTTCTCCCAGAATCTTTTCAGGAAGCTCCCTCCGCGAGTGTGTGTCCCATTAAAGAACATTGTCAGTGAGGAATACTTGAGAGCAGGGTAAGTGTTACTTACACCCATAAACTCGTTGCCATTTCTAATGTTTATTTTCAGCAAACTAGTGTTGATCCACACACAAGCCGGTGTTGCAGTGATGCATTCGTATGCCGTTTGATTCCAGGCATATCTTCCTTGGCTTCACCAAGTGTGGCCGCTACGTTCTGTCCTACACCAGGGACTGGGGAGAGGATGATGAGTTTTATTTCTATACCTACCATCTCTATTGGTGGGAGTTTAATCTCCACAGTCGACTCAGACAGGTAAAACAAATCATGTCCTATCACTGGTGAGCAATTATTAGAAGATATTGAGTGAGGCATTTGACACTTATCTATTCTATGTATTTTCATTCTAGGTTCAATATGTGCGCCTGTTTGCAGGTGAAGAAATCTACAATGACCTTTACCTCACTGTGTGTGGGTGGCCAAATGACCAGTCTAAAATTGTCATCTTTGGTTTTAAGTAAGAGTTTTTACACACGGCTGCTTCAGATAATTCTACTTAATTCTGTTGTAATCATGTTTGTCTACGTGACGCAACCTTTCAGCTCTCTCCTGATGAACTTGATGAGCGCCGAGAACTACCGAGACATCTCCATGACAATCGTTTCAATGCCTCCACCTCAGCCTTGCCCCGACTGTTGTTGTGCACTTCCCTCGACCACATCAGTACGCAATGGTAAACAAATCACCTCTTCTGCTGACCTAGCTTCCTTAGCCTGTACGGCTCTTCTGATTGTCACGTGGGTCTGTGCAGGAAGCGGCGAGTGTTTGGAGCACGGCTACGTGCTCAACAGCAAGTATCAGGTGGTGTACCCCTTTCCTACTTTTCAGCCTGCTTTCCAGCTGAAAAAGGACCAGGTCATCCTGTTAAATACCAGCTACTCTCTAGTGGCTTGTGGTATCTCTCTATGCAAAGGTAAATATTTATTTATTTATTTATTTATTTATTTATTTATTTATTTATTTATTTATTTATTTATTTATTTATTTATTTATTTATTTATTTAATAAACATGATATAGCCAGACTGAACTGTCGAATGGTAACTAGTTTTCATGAGTGGCTGACGGTTGACCACAGTGAGCAGCTCGCTACAAGAGTGTCAACATCAAGCAGCAACAACATGTAATTGTAAAGAAATAAGTATGGAATAAAAAAAATTGTTGGCCTGCATGTGTATTCTTCGTCAGGCTCATACTGGCAGATTACTTATTAACGTTTAATTTACAGTACATGCCTGTCATGGTGACAAATATTCCATTCATATCTAATTGTTCATCAACATTTGCGCGACACTATATTCTATTTCGTGGCTGTATGGTTGTTGCTTGCGATTTGGTCACCAATCGGCCCCACAGACCCATATTGTACCCCATGTGCCTGCAAATGTGCGCACGCAGATACGCACAGATCCCCCCACCCCACCCTCGAAAAACTGATCGTACTGGTGCAACTTCTTCCTTTTTTTAGGCGTACCGCTGAGAAATTAGGGCACCTGGTCGCAGTGAGCCCTGCATCGTTTGTCCTTTATGCTCAAGTATATTGTCATAGCTTTATGGCCCACCTATCAAACATGACATTGCAGTTAGCTGGCTTTGTTTGTTTCAGGCAAGGCTGGTCCGTCATCCCCAATCCTCTACACAAAGAGAGCAGCTTTGTCACATCAGGCGCCCACATGCTCCTCTCCCACCGCCTCAACTTCCTCTCAGGGATTTCCTGATAGGCACCCAACACAGAGCGGGTTCACCCCTGCGCCGCCTTCTCCCAACCAAACACAAGCAGCAATGCGAGCCAGAGAATTCGCAGCCGACCTCTTCCGACGGGCCCAAAGCGGAGCAGGTGGAGGTGAAAAAGAGGGAGCACTGAAACCATCAGAGCCGCTGGTGGTAAACGGCCAGCAGGATGAGCAGGATTGTCCAAAGTCTATGCAGAAAGAAACACGGACCTGTTTGCCACAAATGTCGACAGACGGCCATAGTTTAACGCAGTCATCAGAACAAATGATGTCTCCTGCATCATCTTCATCATCGGCTTCTTCCCCTCCCACCCCACCTGCATCCCAGGAGGTTGACCCTAGTGAACCTGGATATGTCAACTACTCGTGTCTGCACTACTGTTCCAAGCCAGGCTCATTGGAGCAGAATACAGGAGGAGATACAGGTGAAAAAAAATCCAAAGTATATGCACACCTGCTGTATTATGACCACTTGCACAATTTGAATGACAGTCAATGTAATGGCGTTGTTGTCTAACATGCAGCCTGTTCAATTTTTCATTATCACTCTGAGAGGGCTACTGATTTCAATTGAATCCCATAATTGTCCCTGCGTTTGATTAAAGGATCATTATTTTTGAAAATTCTAGCTTTCAGGCCTTGAATTTGCTGATTTTTGCACATTAGCTGTCATTAGGAAAATGTTTTCAGTTGTCTTGTGAAGCTGTACGTCTTAATCTCTTTGTCTTTATTGATTTGCGTCTCGTTTTTTGTGTCAAGGTTATGAAGACGATAAAGTACAGCTTCCGTTCACCGTCACCGATCTTAAAGGGCGGAGCCTGCAGCTGGTCAGCGAGCCACACGATGGACAGGTCTGTGACGTACTGGAAATATCAAAAGCATGGGTTTGCATGCAGCATTCATTGCACTTTTATGGTAAAACCTACAATCAAAATAGCACATTCATCTCGACTGCCAATCACTGAAATGACATCACTCGCATTCTCGCTTACTTGTGAAAGTAACTAATAAACAATGCACAATTGACAATGAAGAGAAGACGAGGGGGGGAAAAATAGCCCAAGGTATACAGACTGCTATAGTTTGTTTGCCACGAAAAAGACCTCTGGGCAAAGACATAAAAGAATAAACATCATATATACTAAAACATAATTCCACTCGGACATCTCTCATTGTATGCCTGCATTTGAGTGAATTAATTCTGCATATGTGTGTGTTATTTTACAGAGTGTACGTGTAGAGCAGCTGACTCTGGACTTTGAGTATCTAATTAATGAGGTGATCAGGAAAGACGCCGCCTGGGCGCCGCAGTTCTGCTCTTTCAGCGACTATGATGTGGTCATATTAGAGGTAAACTAACAAATACGACGCAGTGCCACGCACTTTTGAATTAAAGTGTGTGCCTGAGAATGTTTTTGTGTGTGTGTGTCAGGTTTGCCCGGAGACCAACACAGTCATGATTAGCATCGGCCTGTTGTTACTGGCTTTCTCCCCTTCGGAGCATTGCAGGTGCCGTTGGTCTTTTGTTACTTTTTTTTAGGAACAAGCTTAAAGTTTCCTTTCTTAAGCTCTTTTTCTCTTGTCAGGCCCAACACGTACCATTCAAACCTGCAGGTCAGTTGGGACCTTAACACAGGTGTGTGTTGCACTGTAGGCATTGGTGACCTTACAGAGGTCAAGGGTCAGACCAGGTAAGCAAACACCCAGTGTGATCCTACATGACATAGGCCCGCTTCACCTTATTTTGCTGAGTCAGCAATGTTAAGTCAGGCCTTTGCAATGTTAGATGCAGAAGTTTTGACTCCAACCAGAACTTGTTCAACCTGATTAGACTCTGGCCTTTCTGTTATTCAAATGTGCCGTTCAGTTATTCAGAGTACCCAAAAAAGGAGAGCCAGTGCTTTTGGCAGTACAATGAAAGGAAATATGTCAAGCTCTAGATTTGAAATCTACAAGTCGCATTAGAGTAGAAGTCACAAGTTCAGACCTATACAGTAGTCCGCACAGTCCGATAAGAAAGAGGAGAAAGCCAGAGAAGCCATCTTAAATACTAAGCTAGCATGCCATGTTGTCACAAAATAATACTTTCACTACAGAAACAGGAGAGTAATTACTGTTAAGAGGCTGAAATTCTAACGATTTGGGACTATTTTAAGTTAAACAATGTCTTAAAACAGTTAATCAAGATAGTAGTGAGTCAATAACAAATTAGTTGTTAATTAACCAATTAATTTTTGTACCTGTTGTCATAATGTACAAAAGCATGCAGTAATGCATATAACTTGTCTCGCTTGTCAGCGGGCGTGTGTGGAGTTCCTACAGGAAGTCCTGCGTGAACACGCTGATGAAGTGTCTCATTCCTGAGAGCAGCTCGCGCTCCATCAATCGCATGACCAACGAAGGACTACACAAAGGTCAGTTGAAGCTGCAGATTCACGTCATGACAGTATGAAGTTTGTCCGAGGCTTGTTTCCGTCTAGACATATTTGGGCATACTCATCTTCCCCAGTCAATAAACGTATTGTAAAGCTGCTTCAAAAATTTAAGGGTCAAAAAGTGCTTGAAGATTGGTTGAATAGGCTTAAGTACTGTTGAATTAATGGTTACTCCTCCCCCATGTAGGATCATCTCTTCAGGTGCTGGCTGATAGCGAGAGATGCACATGGATTGTCCTGTGATGCTGGGTGCAAATGAAAAGGAGAGCGAACAGCCTTGGGGCTCAACTGCACTGTGATAACGTACACATCAAAACTGTACTCGGTGTCATATACCGGTAACTGCACATTATTATTATTATTTTTTATTTCAGAGAGACATCTGTATTTACATAATGTTTAATTTGTAAGTACAAAAAAATGAACTGGACTGGATAAAGATTGCCACATCTAAGTTCTTTTCTTATACAGTATATAAGTACTGTATAACTAAAGTGTTTGTCTGCTATAGAGAGTGTTGTGAGTACGTCAACCTGCACCTGTAAAGGAATATGTATTTCTGTGTATTTCAGCCCCCTTTTTGTTGACTCACAAGGCTGTAGTTTTTCTCATTGCACAGAACAAAGCAACTTTATGTTTACTCTAAATATCTTGGGGGTGCGTCTATAAAAGTATTTGTTTCATGCTTGTTGGTTCTTCAAGTCTTATACATGTTTCACTGGTTGATGTAATGCTGTATATTCCTGGCAAGGAATTAGGAATATTTCTTGAAGTTTTGTCCAAATGAAATGTTGCAGAGTGTGTCAAACAATACGATTTGTGTTTATCCGATTTGAGTGATGTTCACATGATACGAAGATGGGGGGTTTCAAAGGCACCCATTTTACATAAGAGTCTCAAGGGACACCACCAAACAAAAATATGGATCTTGTATCAAGTTACTGACTTGCCATAAAGCCATAACTTATTCATTCTGCCATTGAATGTAAGAGTAATTCATTTTTATGCCTTTGTCACTGGTATAGGTACATTTGAATGCTGATACGTTGGTAAATTTTAATAACTTAGACATATTAACTGAAATAAGGCATCACCCCATGCCATCTTTCGGAGCACCGGTGTGCGTTGGGAATCACTGCAGTAAACAAATACAATATGCACACATTTGAGAATGCAATCACAACCTTTTAGTCAATGACAACAAAGCTACAAAGATCACAGATTGTACCAAGGTTTTAAGAGGGACATCAATAAGATCTCTTGATGGAAGGTCCAGCAGTGTAAGATTAAAGGGAGAATCCACATTACATGAACAAGAACAAAACAACTTTGTGAAACCCCATTTGAATTTTTTTCTTTCTATAGAGTTCTGCCCGGGCAACAAACACACATTGTTTCCTTAAGTGGTCTCGGAAAATAATTGAAATCCTGATAAAATAACCTGATTATATAAAGGGTCGATTGGCAAGTTCAGCACATCTCCAGGCCTGGTCCAACATCACATTAAAAATCAAGCTTAGTGTTCTGTAGGCATACCACAACGTTTCCTAAGGCAATTTATGGTCAAACAACATACAATTTGGATATATGACACCAGAGGATGAAAAATAAACTAACACTACAAAACATTGTACAGCAGCTGGTACATCATGTTAAACGAGCCATATCATGCGAAATCATTTTTTAGGGCTTTTAGCCCTGTTAAAGTGATCATTCCTGTGTGAATTTGAGATGTCATACTTTATTTGCGGTTATTGAAGGCACCTCGAGGCTACCAACAGATGTGTGAGCACAGCGAAGGCGGGGTTTGAGTAAAACAAGTCTTACTTCCGGGTTAGAAATCTTGCCATCAGAATAACTCGTATTTCATAAGAAACTAGATTGTTCTTGTGCAAAGGGCAATATATATAATATACATCCCTATAATTAACTGTGGAAATGTTAAAATAGCATGATACAGCTCCTTTAGTACTCAGGTATCTGAAGTCAATAAGAGTGCTTCTGAATCTAGCTTATACAAGTTTCCTTTTATCTTGGATGGTGGTTTGTCTTTGCATTGTATGCATGAAGGAATGAAGGAAATGAATGGAGAGGCTAGGCAAAGATGACAAATGGTGATCTTGACAGACATGGCTCACGTGATTTTTAATAGCTACAAAAGTTCAAGACAACAAGGCTACAGAACCCTCATATATACGTATATGCAACAATACACACGATATTGAATACAAGTTCAATTGGGCTAGCAATCTCTCAAAGGCACAGCGAATCAGTTAGTTGGCCAAATTAAACAGGACGTACAGAAAGTAAATAAAATATGGCATCCACAACCAGTTGCCCATTAGTGAGCCCATAAAATCCATTAATCCTGATTATAAAACACCCCTGCATAGACATTGCTTAAAGGGCAATATGAGTGATTTTGGACATCACCAGGACAATTTCTCTACATTATCTGGTTAGTGGTTAAGGCAGGACAAGGGAGACTCAGGGAAATATCATGAGTGTCCATCAGGTAACTATGTGGCATTTGTGCAGGGCTGGCCACTGAATGTTCTGGGAAGGCACAGGGATCATACACGATTACATGACAAAAGAGAAACAAAATGGCAGCACAAAAAAGCAAAAAATACATCATTGGCATAAAGGGCACTCCTGTTTTCTTAAACATGCGCACACTCGACAAACAACACCCAGCACACATGACAAAGGGTGCAGGATGGGATGACTTGATGGCGTTAAAGCAAAAGTTTCTCTGTGTGTGTGTGTGTGTTTTCCTCTAAGCCGGTGTATTGTGCGTCTCTGTCAGATTGTGCAGGCTTAAAGTGGTCCTGGGCTGCTTGGCGGGCGGCTCCAACAGCTCCTTGTCTTCCAGCATGCTCAGAGAGCTGGACTGCAAGACCAGATCTGCGCTTTCATCCTCACTCTCCTCATCCTCATCATCGTCTTCCTCATCTGATGGAGAAGAAATGGCGAGGGGTCAAAAAGGACTGCAAAAAGAAGACACTATAGTGTGCTGATGTTACCTTTCTCCAGGTCCGGAGTGGATCGGCTCTTGACTGTGCTGGCAAACTACAACACAGAAGGGAAACATCTGACAAGGTACAGAAAACTCACACATAAAATGGATATCTGAAAACAGAATGTCCAAAACTTTTTGAGTGTTGTGTTATTTCCCTCTTTTCAAACACTTACTTCTCCCATGACGGCAACTGGGGTCTCTCCTTTCGCCTGAGCCACTCTGTGCTCAATCAGGTAGTACATGTACTCATCGTACAGCAAGCGGATCAGGTGAAAGGATCCGAAGCTGGCGGCGCTGCGCAGGGTCAGGTCCCGAATGACCATCGAACTGGTGGTTGGCAAGACATTTTTAAGACTTTTAGCACACGGCAACAAATCATAATTCTGGCCAGCTGTCGCTCACCTATAGAAGGACCAGTTGAGCAGAAAGACTTTGGCGGCCTTGGGTAGGGCGACGGGGTTGGCCTCGTAAGGTTTGAGCACCTGAGAGACAACGCCATCCAGCCACGAGGCCCACTGCTCCAAGGAGTTCTGCTGCTGCAGGGTCATCTTGAAGTCTTGCTCCAGCCGCTGGACGATTTGATCCTCACACTGACACACCCACGACGCTTGTTCCTGATGTAGGGTTAAGTGGGTTGAGACAAGGTTAGGTTCTCCGACGTCCTGCTACGCTTGTGTTCTTCGGCGTCGCCAGACCTGAACGTTGGTGAAATCTACACGGTTGAGGTCAGAGAGCATCTGGTTGATCTGAGCCGAGTTCTGGAGAACGGCACGGGCTGCCTGGGCCAGGTGGTTCAAACTGGTGTAGCGACGCAGCGTTTGGGAAAAAGAGCTGACACACACCACCTGAGGGGGCACCAACGCTACATTCTCAGCCATCTACTCATCTCTACTGACTCTCAATTCCAAAATAATGATTAATTTGATAATTGATTCGTAGTTGATTCATCAAATAATGATTGCACCTCTGAGGAATAGAATACAAACCTTAATGCGAACCATCTCTTCTGGGATGTTCATCATGGCGCCGGACAGCCAGCTCTCCAGACTCTTAGCAAAATTACGGATGGCCTGAGTTAAGGCACCTGAGGACAAACGTGAGAAACGTGTTGAAAATCAACAGGTTGCTCTCACTTTGCACACCTTTGTCATCCCGTCGCATCCTTACTGGGGATGGGTCGGAGCACATCAGGGATGAGGATCTCCACCAGCGTCTGATAGAGCAGGTTGTCACACGTTCTTGTCCAGTTTAGTACAGGCTCAAACTTGCACAGCAGCACGAGGCATGATTTTGGCAGACGTTTCTCCGACTCGTGGTGACTGGAAGAGCATGCGGTTGCTATTGGAGCAGCGGAGGTTGTGGTGGTGGGTTAAGTGTTTTACTTTTGGCACTCACAGATTGAGAGTTTCTGGTTCGCTGCTTTGGCTGAACCTCCAGAAGGACTTCCAAAGTGTCTCCACAAGAGTGAACTGAAGGTTCACCATCACGTCTAAAACGGCCTGTTGCCAAGAAAGAAAAAAAACACGGCAGTGCTTGCTGCTGAAATAGTGTTTGCGTTCTGAAATGTAGAATGTTTGTCAAAATGCTAACATGACAAAAACCAAAGTGACTTTTTGACCTCTCTGTTGCCTACCTCACAGTGTTCCCTGTAGAGCGTCTGAAAGGCCTTAAGGTGTTCAGGCAGGATCCCATCAGGCAGGCTGCGCTCTTGCACGTTCATCTCAACGAAATCAGGCAACGGACGTGATGCTTCTACACAAGATGGAGGACAGACACACTGTCGTCACCACTACAGCATCTTCTCTTCCGCTTGAACTTCTTGGTAGGGCTGGGCGGACACAAACCATCATTGTACACATTCAACTAAATGTGCCAGTTCCTCACCCAGGAACTGCTGGTACTGCTGCACCTGGGCCGAAATATCACAAACCACTCCTGCCTGCTGCTGGGACGCCCCCCCTGAGGTCCCATTGGCGATCCCCTCTGTTTTCTGAACCGCCTTTACCCTTTTGGACAGAACGCACCCAGGTCAGAACGACAACGAGGGGAAGTAGGATACTGGGGCGCCTCTTTGTATGAAAGCCCACCTGCTTTTCTGTGAGAACGGCTGCTGCCGCATTGCCATGTGCTGCTGTTCGTCCATCAGTCTGAGCAGAGGGGAGCCAGATTTGATCCTGAGTCCATAGTAGTGGTACTTTGAGTTCCCCCTGAAACAAGCGTGCCAAAACTTACAAGGAGGCGGTGCACAAGTGAATGACAAGAACGAGCGCGGCTGTACATACCGCGTGCCGAGCCTTCGAGTGCGGAGCCCCATGAAGACGGACCTGATGAGTTTGCCAAAGGAGGCGGCATTGACCGGCTCCAGCTTCTGCTCCTGGCAGTGTAGCAGGTAGTGGTAGTAGAGGGTGCAGCGAGGCAGACTCACCCCCTCTGCACCTTCGTAATTGTCACACAGCCACTGCACCTGAAGAGCACAGCCACAGTGGTGGTCATGTCCTGCCATAACCCAGAAAGCATTCCAAGCGCTTCACTTTTTCCACATTTTATGTTATGGTATCAATCCAAAATCAATCTTTGCTCATTCGCCCATTCATTCACTGGAGTACTCACAGTGGCCGGAGGGGCACGTGAATTTGGGCTGGAGTAGCTCTGTCCTCCTCCACCTCCTCCCCCTCCTCCTAACAAATAAGCCCCCTGAATGACATAACCGGAGCCACTCGCAGAGGTGCCCCCGCTGGCAGCAGCTGCTGCCGCAACAGAGGAGGAGAGAGTCTGTGAGGTCACCGAGCCGCTGATGTCGGACTCCGAGCTAGACGTGGCCTCGTAGAAGTTGGAGGAGGAGGCGGGAGGGGTCTGAGAGTAGAGGGGTGAGTCGGAAAAAGAGTAGCCGCCTGGCCGGCTGGAAGGAGGGAAGAATTGGAGATTGAATTGTAACTGGACGGCTGAGAGATGCAAAGTTGTAAACATTTTTGTCACTCACATAGAGGAGGTGGTGAAAGCATTGTCGGAGCCTCCTCCATCCACATACTGCACCTGGCCCGAGTACACCTGCTCCACCTTGAACGAAAAACAAGGAAAGAGGAGCTTTGCAGTCGAGCAACAAATCGGAATATGGATGGACAAAAAGTTTGGATCTAATTTGGTCAAATATACTCAGCTTTAAACAGTATCAGGTTCTTTGAATTTATTTCTTCAATATTTATGAGCTGAGTTGTTATTGCAATCATGCAACAGGATGGCACACCTTTATGGAACAGAGCAGCCCACTCATTTTTTTATAATCCGTCTCTCTGATTTTGTACTGTCAAAGTTCCCAAAGAGGCCCAACTGCTTTCACATGACATGAACAGGAAACTACGGAAACAACAGGAGTAGGTCTGCTACGAACACACATCCTGCCACTCTACTGGGAAGGTTCGTGTACTTCCCAAGACACGTTGGGGCTTCGCAGTTGGAGGACTGCTGCTGAAACTCCAGAACTCAAGTATCTCCATTAACAAGATACTTAGCAGTGGCAATCTGGTAAGCGTAGTAACCTCCAAAGTAATATCATGAGACACATAAACCCAGAACAAATCTTCCATTATTTCCTAAGGGGAAATTCTTTTGAAATAAGCAAACAGCGTGGTTTTGGCGATTGAATAATTTTGATGAGATGTTTTTTTGTCTTTACCTCTTGATTGATGTGCGCAGACTGCAGATTATTGACGTGTCCTGACTGAACCCTCTTGCCAGCCTGTGGCACCGTCTGCAACACTGACCTCTGCTGGTAAATACATTCAACGTCATAATTAAATTGTCGTCCAAGTCATTAATCGGCAGAGAACATACCTGAGTGGTGGTCTGCACTGGCTGGACCACCCGTGTAGGCACACCCGGGGCAGGTGAGCTGGATTCTGACAGACTGTCATTAGAGTGCGCAGAACCCTCTGAGTGAGAAAGAGACTTGAATGAGCAACAAAGAAGCCAAGCAAGTACAAATAAGGCAACTCACGGCATGTGGCTTGCGGATTGTAACAAAAACCAGTGTAGAACATCCCGTGTGTGTTTTTGGGTCCAGCCGAGGAGAAACTGACAAGAAAGCCCTCGTCTCTGCTTTATAACTTGTGTAGAGAACGACCGGCTCGGACAGCTAATCTCCCCAGATGGAGAGCAATCCCTCCATCTTGTAAACATGCATTTTGGATGCGAGAGGAAAATGGGACGCATGAGGGTTGTTGGCTACGGGATGATGGACAACATGTGGAGGGAAGGCTCACGCATTTCCTTTTTCATTTGAACCCGTTTAGACTAATGGATTTCCCAGTTTGCAATGTGACACTTGTCCTTTTCCAAAATGAACAAAGCAACCTTTTACTGATTTTGAATGCAAAATACAAACGACTTAGTTCTAACAAAGTTCTGAATGCTACCCCTAGGTGTCCCACCGAGACACCCCTCCAGAGCTGAGCTGCATCTTGTGACTTATGGAACAAACCTTTCCTGTGAAGCCTGTGTTTGTATCACTCAATGGACTCTCTTTCTTTCTCTCTGCCTCTCTCTTTCTCTCTGCTATAACTCTTCTCACTGAGTGTCTGATAGATGTTCTGCTGCTTCTAACTTGTCAATACATCTGAAATGAAAGCACAACTGGAGACAGATCATGGACTATGAAATGGTGAAATTTGAGTATTGTCTAAGAGCATAAACTTCAAATAAGGCCGATTGGGAATTTACTCACCTTAGCTTCCGATAGAACATTCCATTAAAAAAAAACAACAACGCTTTTAATACTCCCTTGTTTTGCTAGACTTCTAAGTTGCATGGATGTTGATACTACAGCCAATTTCAACTGCCATAAGCAGGCTTCTCTCACAAATATAAACAGATTAATGGAAGCAGAATAGTGCAAACAACATATTGGCTGTCATGTTATGTTCCACCTTAATTAAATATGCACCGTTATCAAGATGATTGAATAGGCCTCAGACAAGCCCCATGCCCGCCTGTCCCAGCATGTGACTTACTGGGTGAGTATACTGTGTTACTTGACACCGGCAGGCAAAAATATCCACTAACAGATGGACCTAAAATAAACATCCCAAAAAAGAATTAGCCTAAGGCCTCATTCTCTTCTCATTAAGAGCAGCTTTATTTAATGCCAAATATTTTCTTTGACATTTAATATTTGTCACTTCAAGGGGAATAGGAGAACATGAAGTTGAACCTCACATCCAGAAAACACGTATTTATCACAAATGAGGTTGCCACGGATACAGATTTCTTTTGCTAGTAATTGGGAATGGCAGCTATTTCTCAAGATACATTCTTATAACACTAACTCTCCAGCAACCTCAAAAAGAAGCTGCATTCCATCCCTCACATTTGGTACACTGTAACCTAGCAACCACATGCATCACATTATATTGTTGTGGTCTGCTCATTCACGCACACGCACGTTACTAAGTGTGCTGACAATGGTAATAATGACTTACCACTGAGTTGACTAAACATCATGACCACAAATTAAAAGGATTAGACGATGGCAGGAAAATAACAATTCAACCTTTTTCCTTTTACTGTTCAATTTGGTGCTCAGACTGATCATATCTCATCAACCTTATTGACAGCTTCGACTGATTTGCTTAGAATGATAAATTTGACTGCCTACATCTCATGTCATGTCCCCCGTAATTATTGTGCAAGCTTAGGAATTCAATAGTTTGTCACATGTTGCTCACCTGTAACCGTCACTATGATGTATTGGGATGAGGTGTTCTGACCATTACTCTTCTGGGCCACAGTGTGCTGGATTTCTGAGCTTATATAGTGCTGTGTAGGAGCTGCTAGAACAGCCGCCTTCTGGCTCTGAGCCTGGGTAGGTGGAGCTTGGGACGAAAGTGCATCCTGTCCAGTTTTGGCTGATTGATTGGCTGATGCAATGCTTCCAGAGGTTAGTGGGAGTCCGGCCAGGAAGTGTGCTGCTGTCTTGGTGGAAGAGGGTGTGGTGGAAGCCGGAGTTGATGCTATGGTTACCGTGTTGGTCTGCTGAGGCTGGAGGTCTTCTGAGTAGCCAGAAGTTGCCATGGCAACCAATCCTTTGAGGCGCCACCTCTGTTGATTAAAAGAGGGAGACAATATCAATTGCGAATATCCTCCAAACATGTCTTTGACGTCATATCCACTCGTGTTGTTGCAACACAGTGCCACACAAATCTTAGTCTGTGTGTGTGTTCTCGTGCGTGCATGTTTGAAGAGGAAATGGGGGTTTATCTCTAATTTCAAGCGATATTTTTTCAGCTTCAGTCCACTACATCTAACAAAAAATGAGCAACACACAGGCAACAAACTGTTTTCAATTGTAATAAAGTAAGCAAGGGCTATTCATATGAACGAGCTACCACTTATCGCCTCTGAGACTGAATTCACATGCACAATTATTGGACCCAGCCATTCAGGACTTTAGACTATCCCAACCTAAGATAAACCACTCCGGTGTGCACCCACACGGTAAACACGACGCAGAGATGATCATCGAGCACATCGTGTCAGGGAAGTGAGTTCAATGTCACACAAAAAAACTTTTCCCAAGGGGTTCAAAGTAAATAACACATAACTCCCAAATACGCACGTTTATAAAAACGCGATCCAAGAAAGTGGATTGTAAATATGTGCGGGGGGGTGGGGGGTAACATAAGCTTCACTCGCTTATAGGTGTGTTGAGTTAGCGAGAGTGATAGCTTCCCCGGCTAACAGCTCGTCACTTAAGTAAGCTTGGCGTGCGCTTGAGCAACCAAGCTGTTGCTAGCGTGCTTGTAATTCTTCGATCATGACATAAACACCACACGCAGTTAAATGTGACACTCCACGAAAGATGAATACAATAGGCGTGGAAAAAGTCGAGTAGTCACAAGCGTTACAACACACCCGCCATCTTGTGCTCTGATCAGAGATCTGACATCGCCATAACAACCGCCTGCACATGCAAAAAAAAAAAAAAAAAATCTCGCAACCACTTTCATCACCGACATGCTCGAGCACTTCCCGCAAACACAGACGAATACACCAACAAAAACAACCATGCAACTTTAGAGAGCATAAAATAACAATGAAATCTCATTTTGAGGAGTTCACCTCTGTTTTTTCCCCGGTATTGTCCTTTTAGTGCTAAGTTTTTTCCTTACATTCGGGTTGTTGACTCCCGTTGCTTGGTTCTCGTCGCCAGGACTACCGTGACTATGGCGCCTTGCCTTCACCGGGGCAACTGTTGCTAGCCTCTTACCTAAGCCCCGCCTACCACTAAATGTTGATTGGACCATTTCGGCAGGGATAACTACGTCATTAACAGTACTCTTCTCTCAGTGGACAATGGCCGCTGTCTGTCACTCTGACGGACCAAGTGTCTCATGACCACTTCTAGTTTCAGTGAGAACTCACCAGTTGGCTTCTTGAGTGAGTCCCTCGTTTGTGTAATAAAAGTTTTCCAGATTAGCAGCGTTCGTGCCTTTAGGCTGTTTTTCCAACTGAAAGTCCGACTTTATGGTTCAGGATCAGGGTTATAAATGTAGGCTCTGCTTGGAGTTTTCAGGTTCTCCTGGTGCCTCATGCTTGTGTGAAATTTTCCCTCCCAAAAATATTGTAATAGTGAGGCATATTCTGTCAATTTTACACAAGACATTTAGATTTGAATTCAAATGATGAATATGAGACAAGAGATTAACAGATCATCTTGTATTTCCAGGTAGCCCACTGTAATATCTGATGCACATCTTCAAAGATAGCCCAATTTGTGACACAACATTCGATTTTTAGGTAAGAAAATGTATTGACACAGGTAAATCTAAATGCATTGAGTGAATAACACTTCTTTTATAAATTCTCCTCTCAGTTTGCTATAGTTGCATCAAATCTCGGACACATTGAAATCATCATCCGTTTGCTGTTTTGGTTTGTGATGTTGTTTTCAAGGTTTAACTGGCCTAATATAAAACCTTCCAATTCTTTTCAATGGCTATCTATCCATCCATCCGTCCGTCCATCCATCCATCAATCCATTCATCAACCCATCGAGCCATCTCCGGCATGCTTTGATCAAGATAAACAAGGGTGAATAATAAAAGCACACTTCCCATTCATTTTTAACACTCGGTTGAAACTACTTGGTTTTCTCATGCAACTGAACCACTGCTCACTCTGCCCTTGTGAGGGGAACGGCTTTTGTAACCATGGTGACTAGTGGCTTAAAGGGATCTTGTTGAGTCATCCTAAAAAAGCTAGTTTGAGATGCTAAGCGCACGAGAGACGACTCGTCAAGTCAATGAACCGTATTTTCTAAATCGTCCAAATTTTGACATCACAATTTGGCAAAATTCTGAACTGCTTGCACGTAAACAAATTTTCTCAAAAGGTAGCTAACAAAGCCATTACTATGTTGCATAACACTTTGTGGATGTGCATGCGCCCCAGAGACCCAAACATGTGTTCTTATTCCATTTAAATGGAAGTTTAAACAATAGAGTTTATCAGACTTTGTGCAGGATTTTACTTCATTAGGCCATCCTACATTGCAAAACAAGTAAATGCATTCATGTGTGTACACAAGGACCCGACCAAACAAGATTTTTGTACTTCCTTAGGCCATCCTACATTGCAGAACATGTGAATGAGCATTCATGTATGTACACAAGGGCACAAACAAACAAGATTTCCCAGAGATATTAAGCAGTCTAAATTGATGAGGTACATGGAGAGAGTGAAATCTTTTCAGCTTCTGGTTGAGAAGATGCCATGACTGAGATATCGCCATGTGTCACACAAAGCACAACAAAAGCTACCAGTGAGGGCAGAAAGGGCAAGTAAAAGGTCACAGGTGATTAGATTGTTGAGAGCTCTGTTGGAGTCACTTGTGGCATCATTGGCCATATAATCACGACTTGTCTGTTATTAGATGTGCATTGTTGCCCCGAAAGGTCTCAGCTCTTATCTCTGGATATGACGAAGACCGGAAGTGCTTTTTTGACCAACTGAGACCTATATAAGATGTCCAAAATGAAACGCAAACCAAACTAGTTGCACCACTTGAGTTTGCAGAAACCTTTTCAGCACAGTCAGACAACTACAGCAGATTTTGGAGGACCATGTGGAAGGCGGCAGTCTTGACCCTGTGTCTCTTGGTGGCTTTGGTAGACAAGGTGCGGCCAAATGAAGCCCATTCCTCTTTTTATGGAATGAAGCTGTGTGGAAGAGAGTTCATACGCGCTGTCATTTTTACCTGTGGGGGCTCTCGCTGGAGGAGAAGCATTGGAGACGCAGGTAAGACTGCCTGTGAAGTGAAGTCAATCATTCATAAAAATATCAATTCTAAAAGAATTCATCATTTGTCTTCCCATCAGCTCTTACTGGAGGCGAGGCTTTTGACAGATGGAATGCGAATCCTCTCCCTCAAATGGCCAGTGAGCAAGATCTTGCGCAATCGAATGTATGGAAGGATCCGTCATTTGATGCGGCGCCTGTGGATGCTGAATTCAGCCGCTTTGCTCGCTCACCAATCTCAGACGAAGTCCTGGAGGCTCTTCGAAGTGCAGATAGGAAAGGACGGGATGTCGTGGTGGGACTGTCCAATGCCTGTTGCAAGTGGGGCTGCAGCAAGAGTGAAATCAGCTCCTTGTGCTAAACATTGTTCCCTCTCCCATGCAGCTTACCTTATTTTATTATTATTTTTACATCAAGATCACAAATTGTCTGAATGTATGTTTTTTCAGACAAAAGTGTGCTTGACTCATTTTGTGTATATGTTCAATAAAGTCATTTCATTGATAAAAAAAAAAAGACTTCCTCTTAGTTTGAGTTACGACTTCCACTGGAAAATGTCTGCTTCTCTGCGGTCTGTACCTCTTACAGGAATTACAAAAAAGGAAGTACTGTAATTTGATGAGTGCTTAGGTGTGTCAAACTTGTTTTCAACAGCTATGCTTGCTGGTGACAGTGGCGAAACCACATAAATATAGAATTGTTAGTGTGTCAAAGTCAGCTAGGTAGGCTCCAGCACACCCTAGTGAAGATAAGTGGTACAGAGAATGGATGGATAGATCGTTCAGTTTATACTGGGTAGAGTCATGAAAGTTCATCAAACAAAATAACAAAATGTAGGACAACATCTTAAATCATCTTTTTCAGTGAAGTGCAATGTCAAAACTTCTTTTTAGAAAATAATAGATGCAGACAAGTGCAACAGTAACAGTTTCGACAGTCCATATAGTTTTCATATAATATTAATTTGAGAATTTTTTGTTGCTTTTGCTCCATATGAAGAGCCCAGTTTAAATGCCAGTAGAAGTGTATTTGTACTGCTAGATTTTTTTTAAATTGCTACGCCATATTGTCACATTGATTATGAGTGGTAGCTAGTTCCACTTCTTGTGCCATATGATCTAATATGTTTCTGTGGGAACTGATGTCAAGAGCCAGCTTTGGCCCGCAGGCCTTGAATTTGTGTGCTATAGGGATTACAAACACTCACACTCCCACCGAAGGACAATTTTGTTTTCAATTAACCCCCAAAACAGATTTTTAAAAAGTGAGAAGATGCCGTAGTACCTGAAGAATACCCAGTGAGAACCTACAACCTCAGAACTCCGACTACTAACTAGTCACAGACCATGACGCTTAGACAAGATATGCAATATCCGTGGAGAGATATTTAGGATTGTATTAATTATGATCACAAATGAGAATACAATGCAAACTTCCCAGGTCAATTGTTTGTTGTTGGTGAACTATAATGATGGGATATTGTTAACTATTACTGAATGCATATGAATGAATAAGTGTAGACTACCTTTGGGGCCAGCTGAGAAAATATAAACAAAAATATAACGCATACAGTATTTGTGAACCGAGTTCATACAAAAAAATAATTAAACGACTAGCAGGAGCCAATTAAAATTGACAGCATTTGGTTGACAGTCCGCTTTACATGATGGTCCGCCCAGTACGGAAGCCGAGTGAGTTCATGGTGATCCCCGGCTTGATTGCAAGGCATGCAATCTCTGTCACATACCAGCTAGCGGCATAGCGCTCCCATAAATCTCTTGAGCTCTTATGATCGTTTTCGATTTAACAGAGCCGAATTATACTACGTTAATGTTAGCTGCCTTACTGTAGCCCTCGGATTGCCTACAGATACATACGTCTGATACATCGGAGTGACCAGGTAACATTTTCGCGGCACATTCAAGCAGATACTAGCTAACCGTGCTACTTAATAGCTGCCGGAGGTTTTGATTAGCGACGTTTCTGTTCTGAATATTAATACATTTCATTTGTACGGCCCTTCTAGCAAGGGATTTCAGCCCAAACCCCAAATGTTGTAAAGGTACCGCAGTGGTGGTTAACGTCGGACTGTCGATCGTATTCTTTTCTGCAGATTACGTATTAACGATTATAACGATGCTTAGCTAGATAGCTAGACATTTGTGCCCGTGTAGTCTGGGCCCCATGTTAGAAGATTAGCCGGATCACAATTCCTCAATTATAGGCTACTTAAAACGGCCATTTGCTTAAGAAGGATTGTTAAATCACAGTGACAGATACAAACAAACAGCTAATAAATGCTACCTAACATGGCGATGCTCGTTGCGTCACAATGGGACTTTCGCAATGTTTGTTTTGTGGGGTTCATATTAATGTGATCCGTTATAGTTGGATGGTTAGTGTAATAGAAGACTAATAAATCGTCGTTGGGTGTGAATATGCGTGTGAATGGTTGACGTCCTCTGCCTCTCAGTCGAGGGTGTACCCCGCCTCTTGCCCTAAATCAGCTGGGATGGGCTCCAGGACACCCGCGACCCTAAAAGTGAATAGAAAATTGATGCATGGACGTTATTGTTAAAGCTTTGTAACAACAGAAGCCAAACCGTGCTTCTTGTTTTCTAACATGGCTGACAATTAGGCTAGCAATGGTAACACAGATTGTGGTTTTAGCAGTCACTTTATATATATTTTTTTATCTTGCAGAATGGAGTGGCAACCAGATGAACAAAGTCTCCAACAAGTGCTTCAACTTCTCAAGGACTCCCAGTCTCCAGACACAGCAACACAGAGAGCAGTGCAAGAAGTATCCATACATAAGTGCTTGAAAAAGAATATATAATAAGCTTGGTTGTATTTTAACACCTGTTTAAAAGTCAAACAATCATTTTAGGTATGTAAGGGTGTGTGAGCTTTTGTAACGTGTGCTTGGTGGGTTGAACTCCTTAACACACTCCACAGAAACTGGAGCAACTTAACCAGTTTCCAGATTTCAACAACTATCTCATCTTTGTCCTCACTAGCTTAAAGTCAGAGGGTGAGTGTTTTTATAAAATCATTAAAAAATCTAGATTAACTTGCATGTCACTCATAGTTTGGTCGTTTTACTATAAATTGTAATTTATTCTCTTTGTTGCCTTTGTAGATGAGCCTACTCGCTCGCTCAGTGGCCTGATACTCAAGAACAATGTTAAGGCTCACTACCAGAATTTCCCTCCCAATGTGGCTGATTTCATCAAACGAGAATGTCTCAATAACATTGGAGACCCATCACCACTTATCAGAGCTACAATTGGTGGGTGCCTCATGAGATTTCTTGGCATAAAGCTAGCGTAACCTCTATTTCTCTTGAGGTGTGGGGGGTGTATTCAGACAATTCTATACATGTTTTATTCATGTGCAACATATTTATTATTTTCATTAAGGTATCCTGATCACAACCATAGCCTCCAAAGGAGAGCTTCAAACATGGCCAGAACTTTTGCCACAGCTTTGCAATTTGCTGAATTCCGAGGACTACAACACCTGTGAGGTCAGACTGGCATGGCAGTACAGACACACAAAAAAATACAGCTTTTGTTACATTACGTATTTATTGCATTTGAGTGGTTTTCTTCATTTAATCTCTCAGGGTTCCTTTGGAGCGTTGCAAAAGATCTGCGAAGACTCTTCTGAGTTGTTGGACAGCGATGCACTGAACAGACCACTCAACATCATGATTCCCAAGTTTCTGCAGTTTTTCAAACACTGCAGCCCCAAGATCAGGTCAGTTCGAATTATATTCCAACAGGGCTTGACATTCATGAAAATGTATCAAAATGTCAAAGTTTGAATGAAGTATTTGATTTTTTTTATTACATTGCTTTTCCCACAACAAATAATAAAATGTTTTGCTTGCTGGATAAATAATTTTTATTGCATGCTAACAGCTTTTAATTCTTTTGAATACAATTCATTTGAATATGCATGTATTTCTATGCATATGTAATTTACAACGGCTGTAATGTAGTGGAAAAGGATCGTATTGGACCTCGGAAGTATAAAAAGAATCTTGCTGGTTTCCACATGCTTGTCTTCCCCTTAGGTCCCACGCCATAGCATGCGTTAACCAGTTCATCATTGGTCGAGCTCAGGCTCTCATGGATAATATAGACACATTTATTGAGGTGAGTACTTTATGTACTGTATTTTTTCCCCAACCTCCCCATCGGAATCTATCGTGTAAGTGCTTTAATAACGTCCCATTTAAGTTCGAATCAATTTAATCTCTGGCCTCTTAAAGATTGATAAGCAGAAGAAAATAAGTGTCACATGATGACAGAATGACAAAAAAATTCTTTAAACAATGCAAACTGATGGTTTTAGAAGAAATGGGTATTGGAACACAAAATGGGGAGTAATACATGTAGACAGATAATATAAAAAAACACAGAGTAGCATTAAATTTTTGATCACATTTAATTTGTTCAATATTTACTATGAGTAATTAAAAATAAAATTCACAGAGGGCTTGTTGGATAAATACGTCCTCATTTTAAGTTCAATTGCTCTTTTTTTTTCCCAATTGGCCTCCATGTTAATTTGAGGAACACTGGTTCATAAAAGTACTTGATTCAGATATGCAGCAGTACCCGCATTTTAAATGTAAGTATCACTGACAATCAATATATTTAATTGTGGCATCCCAGATGGTGATCAAGAGTGGAATAATTGCGCCGCCCAAACTCATAGGCATATATTCTTTATCCTGTGGCTTTGTGTCTGCATGACTTCATAGTATTACACTGCCTCCCTGTGGTCAAGGCAGGAACAGTAGAAGTAGCTGCACAATTGTATTGCATGGCACTAAAACATGCAAAAACTGCTTGTTAATATTACTTATATTTATTATTACCAAATGTTGTCATTTGTTTTTGTGGAGCGGGAGGCTGGACCAGATTTTAGGTATGAGTGTTTTGAGTTACAAGCGCTAACCCTAACCCGGTCATGCAACACATTAAACTATGTTTATTATCTCAAGGTACCACTGTATAGTGCACAAAATGTGGCAAAGAAACAGACTTTTAAAGCAAGGGTTTCTTATGTTTAATGCCCAAGATGTTATTACCTTGCTATTAAAAATTCTGATGATTACTTTAGCCATTACCTTTGATAGATTCTTTACTGTACCATGATTTTAAAAAAAAAAGTTCAATATGTCGTTGTAATTGCCAACTATTATTTCACATAGAAAAAAGGTTGTATTGAGTCAATGAGAGATATGAAGTGTGAGAAGTATACTAAATGACCTATTCTTGTGGTTTGGAAATCTCATTGCGTCAGTTCACACAACTGATTTGTGGGTGTGATTGTGTGAATGTGCTTTGCACCATTATTTCACCACAGGCTCCGCAGCAAAAAAAATGTGACTGTGATTCAAACAGAAGCTTTCAATAAATAATAGAAATGGCCAGTGGGTGTAACGGCTGTGATTTATCACTCTCTTCTGTTTTTTTTTCTCTATGCTTTAAAAAAACTTTTCAATTGTTCTCTTATTTTGTTCAGTGATGAAATGTCCAGATGTAAATTTGGCATAGTTATATGTAATAAATGGATGGTTGGATTGGATTTGAAATTCCTTTCTCCCCCCCCTGTCCTTGACCTCTTTCTCCTTGCTTCTTTCCTGTCCAGAGTCTCTTTGCACTGGCAGGTGACGAGGACAGCGAAGTACGGAAAAACGTGTGCAGGGCTCTGGTCATGCTGCTGGAAGTCCGCATCGACCGCCTCATCCCACACATGCACAGCATCATCCAGGTGGGGGCTTCAGTCACGACACCATAAGTAAATCAGCTAGTCTTGCCATCAACAACATTCTCTGTCTGCTTCCACCAGTATATGCTGCAGCGTACTCAAGACCCTGATGAGAACGTGGCTCTAGAGGCTTGTGAGTTCTGGTTGACTCTGGCTGAACAACCGATCTGTAAAGAGGCCCTGTCTGGCCACTTGGTCCAGTAAGTGCGCACATGCCAGCCGCTCAATGGACTGGATTAATGTCATAACAAAGAAGTCAAATCTGTCTGATATGTAGGAAATGTGTTTGTCTGCTTTCTTTTCAGACTCATTCCGATCTTAGTGAATGGGATGAAATACTCTGAAATTGATATTATTCTTCTCAAGGCAAGGCCATTACGCTCTGCCTGTCATGCGACTGCCTTCAGTTGCCTTGTTTGCCTGTTTTGTCTTTGACCTAAATCACTTTCTTTTCTTGTCCTCCAGGGTGATGTGGAGGAAGACGAGGCAATTCCAGACAGTGAACAAGACATCAAGCCTCGTTTCCACAAGTCTCGCACTGTCACTCTGCAGCATGAAGGAGGGGAGGGTGAAGAGGGGGAAGACATTGATGATGATGAGGACGATGATGACGATACACTGTCTGATTGGAACCTCCGTAAGTCAAGTATTAAATGGACTCATGTATCAAGCAAATCTTTTAATTATTAAAGAGTATTGAAATTACCATTTCAAAGCTTATTATTTTTTATTGCTGTTTTCCTCCTGAAGGGAAATGTTCTGCTGCGGCCCTGGATGTTCTGGCCAACGTGTTCCGAGAGGAGCTGCTTCCCCATCTTCTGCCTCTCCTTAAAGGTCTGCTCTTCCATCCCGACTGGGTCATCAAAGAATCTGGCATTCTTGTCCTTGGGGCCATTGCTGAGGGTGAGTCCTGCTGTAGATTTGTTGTTCTGAATAATTTAGGTATTCCCTCTTGGCCATCCTCAGCGACCAGTTACCTTGCAAATGTTCTACTGGATGGTGAAAGTATTTTAAGAATACTGGAAACTGCCATATCGTGCTGTACTCTAGCTTCCTCCCACATTCCAAAAATGTCAAGTTATTTTACATTGTCCATAGTTGAGTGTTAGTTCTTGTTTTTTCAATGTGCCTTGCAATTGGCTGGCTCTTTTTGTGTGTTCGTAGCAAAATTGTCCTGCATTTTCTTTAATAATTTAAAATGGCCATACTGATGGCAGCATTTAATTTGAACTTCTGATAATGTTTTCTTTCTGCAGGATGCATGCAGGGTATGGTACCGTACTTGCCTGAACTCATCCCCCATCTCATCCAGTGCTTATGTGACAAGAAGGCCCTGGTTCGTTCCATCGCATGCTGGACCCTCAGTCGTTACGCACACTGGGTGGTCAGCCAGCCTCCTGACGCTCACCTCAAACCTCTCATGACTGAACTCCTCAAACGCATCCTGGATGGCAATAAGAGGGTGCAAGAGGCGGCGTGCAGGTAGACATCCAGCCTTTAGAATACTTCTTCATCCTCATGTGCTGCTCCCAATTCCTTACTCTCCACATGTTGTCTAAAGCGCGTTTGCTACCCTGGAAGAGGAGGCGTGCACGGAGCTAGTGCCTTACCTCAGCTTCATCTTGGACACGCTGGTGTTTGCTTTTGGGAAGTACCAGCACAAAAATCTACTCATCCTTTATGATGCCATAGGAACCCTGGCAGACTCTGTGGGACACCATCTTAATCAGCCTGTAAGCCACCAAGCCCACTTGCACAGTGATGATATCCAAAGCAAGAGTATTTTTTATTACGCTTGTATTGCTCCATAAACTTTTGCTAAATGATAATTGTTAAATCACACGCGAAAATGTCTTGTTTTTAGGAGTACATCCAAAAGCTGATGCCACCTTTGATTTCTAAGTGGAATGAACTGAAGGATGAAGATAAAGATCTCTTCCCCCTGCTGGAGTGTCTGTCATCTGTGGCCACGGCGCTGCAGAGTGGCTTCCTCCCATACTGTGAGCCTGTCTATCAGCGTTGTGTCACGCTTGTCCAGAAGACCCTGGCCCAAGCCATGGTGAGCCTCCCAAAAATCATACGTTGATTATTTTGTGAAGTTTCCAATAGTCATGGATGTTGTCTTCTTGGTGTGTGCCTTTCTTAGATGTATAGTCAGCAGCCAGATCAGTATGAGGCACCTGACAAGGACTTCATGATTGTGGCTCTAGATCTTCTGAGCGGCCTGGCTGAGGGATTGGGTGGCCATGTGGACACGCTTGTGGCTCGCAGCAACATTATGACTCTGCTCTTCCAGTGCATGCAGGTGCGGCATGCCATCTTTTAAGCATTTATTATCTGGTAGATTCACACGCAAAATTACAACTAACATTTTTGTACAGAGAAGTTGCGTTTCACTACAAAACACAACAACTATTAAATTATAAATGACATTAACATTAGATTATAGATTTTGTCAAGTATTGTTTTGAATAGAGGTCTGTTCGAGAAGAACATTTTTTTTTCTTTTTTTTCCCCCACCTGTGTGTTTACATTCCTCTATTTATTTATTTTTTGCTCACTGGGTTGTTTCCTAGGATACGATGCCTGAAGTAAGACAGAGTTCATTTGCTCTACTGGGAGACTTGACCAAGGCTTGCTTCCCTCATGTCAAACCTTGCATTGGTAATTCACTTCCTAGAGTACAAATGTAAAGCACTTAAATCACTTTTCTGTGTCTTACCCAATAATCTCCTTTTATGTTTCTGTGCTCCTTCAGCTGAATTCATGCCAATTCTCGGGACCAACCTGAACCCAGAATTCATCTCCGTCTGTAACAACGCTACCTGGGCCATCGGAGAGATATGCATGCAGATGGGTGTGGAGATGCAGCCGTACATTCCGATGGTTCTGAGTCAGTTGGTTGAAATCATCAATCGACCAAACACTCCCAAGACCCTACTAGAAAACACTGGTATATATGTGTATATATTTCAACGTCCACAAAAACTCCAAAACAAAGCAAAAGTAACCACATAAACGCAAAACTGACTCTCTTCCAGCAATCACCATCGGACGACTGGGCTACGTGTGTCCTCAGGAAGTCGCACCCATGCTGCCGCAGTTCATCCGACCATGGTGAGAATCTGTTTGAACTTTTGCTCCATTTGGGATGTCTGTTTGGGATTCTGCTCACAATCCTGTGAGCTCAGTTGCCAGCACATGCAAGAAGTTTTCTTTCCATCTATGTGACCTCATCACACCAGTGCACAATCGCATATTAATGAAAACGAGAGTCTTTTAATACTCACGTTGTTAAAGACCTGTTAGATCAACTTTGAGTGTCCTCACTTAAGTTGTTGATGATTCCTGTGCTTCAGGTGCACATCACTCCGCAACATTCGAGATAATGAAGAGAAAGACTCTGCTTTTCGTGGAATTTGCATGATGATTGGTGTGAACCCAGGCGGTGTGGTGCAGGTGAGACTTCACATTTTGTACACCAAATGAAAGGTTTTCCCCTCTAAATTCAATTGATTTTTCCAGGACTTCATCTTCTTCTGCGATGCAGTCGCCTCCTGGGTGAACCCCAAAGATGATCTGAGAGAAATGTTTTATAAGGTGAGGGACTGGTATTGTTGGAGATAGCAGTACTTTACACATTGATGTGTGTGTGCGTGCACTGCCGAGTTGTTTAACATTAATATTAAATACTGCCTGAACTAAGACAAACTCATCAAATATCTATATTCGAACTACAATCATCAAGTCATGACCAAAGGAAAAGAAACTATTTAATTTTAAATGCTGCACCATTCACGACCCAACAGGCAAAACTAACCATAAAAGCTGAAAACAATATACTGTTGGGACATGATAAATTAAATTTCTTGAGAGAAATATTCGAATTGAAGTGGTAAATGTAGGCCAGTGCTTTTGAGAGAATTTAGGGCAGCAGAGAAGGCCTTGCTGGCCACCACTCACCAAGAATAAAATCGTATACTAACTTTGTTTCCAATTCCTCAAACAGATCCTGCACGGCTTTAAGGAGCAGGTGGGAGAGGAGAACTGGCAACAGTTCTCTGAGCAGTTCCCCCCTCTGCTGAAGGAGCGACTGGCAGCCTGCTACGGTGTATAAAGCCTCCACTCCCATCCAAGAGGTAAATCTACTTAATGTCAGCACAAAATCTGCATTATGCAGAGTGTTTTGTTGCTGTGCTTTTCACGATACGGCATTGGCAAAGGATAGATGAACAAAGATGTGTTATTTCTACTAAACAATAAAAAAACAATGATCATAATGTATTTATTTTGATCTGAAGTTGGGTAATTTCCTTTCAGCATACTTGCTGTTTTCTCAAGGCACTTGGGAATTGCTGGAAAGGAGAAGTTGCACTCAATCATTGTTTATTTAAATGCAATCTTTTTCACATTCCACATTGTTATTGATGTTGGAAATGCCTTTTCCAAAAAGTAACCCATTTTGTTGCATCCTCTGCCTTGTCTGTGCAGGTGAGCCAACAGGAGGAGGGTGAATGGGAAACTCATCCATCTGTGTATTGCACTGCCCTGATCTGGGGGGAGGGAGAGGGACGCTTCTGGCCGCTCCCCCTGAAGGACGGCCCCCATGCCCTTATGTGTTTGTCCATAGACGGAGGGTGGGCGGGAGGGACAGGGGACACACACCTCTAGATTAAATAGGCAGGGACCCGACACAGAAAAACTAACTGGTAGGGACAGCGAGAGGGACCGAGAGACGAGTCGGAATACGTGGAAACGTGGCGAAAGTGAGGGAGGCAGGGACAGAAACCGGCATCGAGAACGTTGAGGGAACGAGAGGGAGGGACTTCATTAACAAGGCAGGGAATCTAAGCCACGGACACACGTCTGTTACCGAGCTGGGAGAACAGGAATAGTACGAGTTTATTTTTATTTAATTGTTTTTTTAAAAATCAGGATTCCTAATCGCAAGAGTAGCCTGACCACCAGACGGACAAGACCGACTGACTTCTCTAGTGTAGACTAAAAATCACTTGCACATTATGCTGCATATGCAGTACTTGGATTTGACTGTGGGTGGCACTATACTATGGACTTTTTACAATCTATTGCATGCAGTTAGTGACAGACATGGTTAACTATGTTTAAGTTCAGGGTAATAATCATATTTTCTGGGGTAATAGGATTCAATAAGAGTTACTTCATCTGCTGTCTTCGAATTCAACATAGCTGTCAAGTAACCGCACTACCCAACATCGATGTTTTCTTACCTTCATTTTGACCACAGTGCTGCTTCACACAACTATTCATGCGAGACATTTACTGTCACATTTTCTACCTGATCTGGAGAGAAAGAGAGAGAGAATAGCCTCTATTGTGTCTCTTTGTGGCTTCACAGACACCACTCCTCCATGAAGGGAGGATTAGGGCTAACACATTTGTTTTCACACCAAAGGGGAGGAAATCATAGCGAAAGAATCACACCCTTGGTTGTGTTCATGAGGGTTAATTGTGTGTGTATATATAAATCTATGTGTGTGCATGTGGAGTTTGTAAATCCTTTGTCATTCTGTGTCTGCCAATTAAATTGTGCTTTGTTTTTGACATGGTACTGAGCTTAAACTTGACTCCCACCGCAATGTCCTTGGCACCTGTTAACTGTGACTGCGTGTATGTGTAGGTGCGTGCGTGTGTTTGTGTGTTGAGTTCTACATTTGTATTGATATCCATTTGCTGCCATATTGATAGTTTAAGCAAATATCTATGATGTGTTACATCTGGTCCACTTTTTTTTTGCTGCTACTGATGTCTTGTTAATATGAAATTACATAACACAAATGTTTATTTTCAGTTGCTGATAAGTTCTTTTTGCACTTTTTATTTTGTTTGATCTTTTTTTGTACAGACTTTTTTGTTTTTTAATAACCCTACCCCGTATGTGTTTATCCCGACGTCAGTGTTCTGTCATTCTGCACTGTGAACTTAAGTGTCTTTAAACTTGCAAAAAAACAAACAAAAAATCTATCCCAATACTAAATGGCAAATAAAATCAACCTTGTGAAACTGCGACTAATCCGCACTTTTACAATGACTAACCTTGCCATATATTGCTTGTCTGAGTGCGAGTGTGGTGAGCGTGCCAATTCGACAGATCCTGCATGAGAAGTTGTTTGCCTTTAAGCATGATTTCAATTCATTGAGGGTGTTAGTATGATGTGTGAAAGTGAGTTTTTCATTTTTGGGGGTGAGTTGCTTGCCCCTTACCAACTAACTCTGTGAGCATGCTCCCAGCCTGTGTTTTTACAAAGTGGATGCTTCATATGTATTTTACAGTGATTCAATACAACCGGCATTTACACACCACAGCAGAGTTAAAAAAAAAGAAATAAGTACACTGGCAAAAAGCAATACTAAAGGGAAACACATTCTATTGTAGAGTGAGAAATAGTCATGTTTATAATGGTAAGCAATTGTTTTTTTTTGGACATCTTGTTTGCCATTAGCAGTCACACTAGCAGTCTGTTTGACCCTAACTGTGACCACTGAGATTCAAATGTTTATACTGAAATATAAGACAATCCAAACCGGAGTCAGTTCTTAGTGACTCAACCAAATTAGTTTAATTCATGTACAAAATGATGTCTTTTTTATTTTTAGTGGCCTATTGTGAACACTTTTACAAACATTGAGTCTACAATAAAGAGCATGATGTTTGATGGAAACGATGCTAAATTTTTTTTGTTGATGACTTTAGTCAGCCACCTCATGATGGGACAGGCCTAGATTTTACACTAAGTAAATTTGTATGTAAATTCACGTAACATCTGACAAGTCATACTTTTTGGGGACATTTTCATTCGGTGGTGTGCCGTGAGATTTTTCTAATGTAAAATGTGTGCCTGGGCTCAAAGGTTGGGAAACACTGCTAGAGAAACTTTGTCACACATCATGTTACTGCATAGTCATTATTCAAATGTGATTCAATCAAAAATACTCTCAAAACAGAAATACTGGAATCTGGTTACTACAGCTGAATCAGACATGCAGATAAAATCACAAGTTCAAAAAGTTGAAAACAGCTGCTATATGTAATATGCAGTACATGCATACAGAGTGTACATTTCCCAGAGTAACTCAATTAAATATTACTATGACTACAATGATCATCAAAGTGTGTAACTCAAAGAGCAGCAGAGGTTTGTGCCTGGCCTGAATGTTGATTTTTTTGTCAGATTTTAAGGTCGCAGTTGCAAAGACTATTGCCAGACATTCGCCAACAGTTTTTCTTATTGCAACCGTTTGCAATTGTTTGCAACCATTTAGGAACTCTGGCAAACAGCCAACATTTACTTAATGCATAAACACTCGCGGCTCGGTGAGATACGGGTTTAAGATGCTCCACATTTGAGATGAGTCACATTTTTTAATGCTTAATGAGGGAAAAGGAGAAGCAAATGAAAGTCACAAAATAGCCTAACATAGAAAATGCTGAACATTTAAAAATTATTGCACTGTTTTTTTGTGTGTGACAGAGAGAAAACTGGTTTGTTCTGATGAAAGTGTATCAATAAGAGCCAGGGATGAGCAGCAAGGAAGTTCTTGATATCTCTGGTGTCTCGAATATTCCAAGACCCTGATGTGGACTATTGCAAAGGCTTACAGTTGTATTTCAGCCACATCAATCACAAGGAAAAGTGTTTTCAGTAGGAACAGAAACATGAATTATTAGGGTGGAAGATGGAGAGTGAGATGTGCTGTTCATAACTGAGCATTCATTGCCTTTTGTGGTAAAATAATTTTCAAGCAAGACACCCCATGAAAATATATTGTGCAACAGTTTAACGAGAGAACAACTCATGGTGTTGCCACCATCATCCCTTGACCTCATCCTGTCTGTTGAGCATACTTAAAAGAGGATCATTGAGGGTGGACTGCAGGATATTTCTAAACTCTTGTAGGCTCTTCTTGAATCCTCAAATTGAAATGAATCCTCAATATATTATATATTTCTTGGTCCAAAATATCACTATGTTAATATCTGGTACTTGCTTGCATTACTTTGTCCTTGCTCATGCATTAGCAAGTACTGAATAACATTTATGTCGCAAATCATGCTTGTATTAAGCATTCCTCTTGCTCTGTAACATCAGAAGTTGCTGAAGATCTCTTGTTTCTTGCTCCAGTCCATAGGGGGCGCCCTTTTTTTGTTGCGTCGAGCGAGAACCTTTTGTTTGGCCTCAGCCGCTGTAGGACTCAAACGCAGGCCGCTCTCCATGAAAGGGTCCAAAACCCTCGAGTCATCCTCATCAGGGACCTTAAATACACACACATGCACACGTTTTATATATCTTGACGTCCGCACATATGCAACATTTTTCATACCTGGAAACTCATGTCAGAGCTACTGAGCTCCGATTGAGTGGTAGAGCTGGTCGAGGACTGGGATGCGTAACTCCCATTGGCCCTCTGTTTAGGGGACATGTTTGTCATAGCGGCGTCTGTCAGTGTGACATGAATGATTGGCGTTTCAGTGGAGGTGGGAGAAGGGGCAGACGAGGCGGCGGATGAGGCAGGCTCGGTAGCTGATTCATCCATGTATACCTGTAATGAACAGAAAAGGGGACAAAAGTAAAGTAGGGAACAGATAAGTATTAATATCCAACACTATCTAAATCTCTGCATTTTGGGTTAGGTGGTTAGGGTTAACAAATATAGCAAATATAGACAAATTCCACATAGAAAGGTGAGAGCCAAGACTTGAACCTGGAACTTTTTGATGATCATTATTACTCTATTTGTCTTTCCTGTGTTTGTACTTTTGTTGCTTATTCTTAAGAACTGGAGTTGAATCTGTACTGTTCCTTTCATTTTTTTCTTCTTTTTACACAATTATCTGTACTTCTACTTAAGTACTGAATATTTTTACCCTTTCTGGTCTGAATGCACAAATGTGGTCAAAAGACAAAACACACAAAAAAAAAACTGGAAAACATACATGGCGTGCTGTGGGTGTGATCCCAAGTCTGTGGAAAAGCTCATCTGTCTCTTGATCGACAAGGAGGAGGCGCACTTCTCGCTCTTCTGCTTTTATGAACGCCACCACATCAGAGTGCTTCAGACCCTCAATGTTCACTCCATTGACCTGGGAAACAAGAGACATGGAAACTGAGGATTGAGGGATGTCGGATTGAGTGATGCTAATGAGAAACAGCAGCGATTAGGAAGAAGCAGCCATTATACAACATGACAGGCGGGAGCCACGTCTCCACTCACAGCTATAAACAGATTTAAACCCGTACAGTACTTTTTAGTCGAGACATCTTGATTTGCATGACACCGTATCTTTCACACATCACTGACAGAGAGGTATGTAACATGTAGCGGCTTGTAACATGCATTTAAAAACAACAATCTAGATGTCCTCCATTCCTTTTAAGATTATCCAACATCAGATTTCCAGCCTTTCACCCTGTCAGCACCATCTCTCTCCCTTGCAGTCTAAGACACTCTAATTCCAACTAATCTGCTTTAACCCAGTCCACAAATTACCAAATTAGTCCACAGACTTGATTAATCAGGATGTACCTAGGAGTCCACACTTGACATATAAGTAAATTGAAATTGACCTATATAAAGGTCAGTTGGAAGAGCCCTGTGTGTGTGTGTTCGTGTGTGTACGTGCACCTCCACCAGTCGGTCTCCTGGGCGGACGTCTGCTCTCTCTGCAGGTGAATGCGGGTCGACCGAGCGTACAAATTGTCCGCCCTTTGCCTTATTGCTGTGCAGGTTGAAGCCGTAGCCTGTTTCCCCCTTAACCAAATGACACAGGCGAGGGAGGAGCTCAGTTGACGGCTCTGGAGAGGCCTCAATCTGTAGCTGGGTAAAATAAAAATGCAAATGTTACCAAAGATGTTAATTAAAAGATGTCAATTAAAAGATGTCATCTCAGTCATGACTGGTTGCCCACTAATTGCAGGATTACAGTAAAAATACAAGTCAAGATAGTTCTAGATGATGAAATTGACATCCATGATCTTACCAAAGGTATTATTGACAAAGTTAAAATTGAAAAATATTTGTTACAGAGAATATCTTTTAGTCTATGTGTGAACTAATAAAGAGGAGGAGGAGGCTGTTAAGTACAGATGTGCTTTATTTATTTATTTATTTATTTTTTGCTGGAAGTTCAAGAAATGATTTGCAAAAAACTATGTATACTGTATGTCTGTGTGTCACCAATCCAGTCAAGGCTGTGGTGACAACGACCTTTATTTGGGTGTCTGCTCACCCCACGCAACAATGAAATCTTGTCTGTGTTTACATGTTTGATAAATGTCAAGCCTTACGCAACATGATTAAGAAAAGAAGTCCTACTGGAGGAATTGGCAAAAAATTATCTGCAGTGTTGAAAACATATTGTAACTGATGTTGCCATTTTTTATTTAGTGTGTGTGATGAGCATATGCTACAATATTCTAGTTAAAAGTCCACCTGGGCAACCAGGCATGCAAAAATTGAAAGGTTATTTGATCAGTTTTACCCACATGCATGTCGAGTAAAATCTGCTTGATTGTAAAATAAAAAATGTAATAAAATATGTGTGATCTACCACATGATTATCAGTAATTTTAACCAAGAATATGAAAAAGAATCATATTCACCGCCTTAGGGCCGCCACTATTTATCCTGTTGATTTGAGCCATGGTACTGATGATGGAGCTTGTTTGGAGGCCAAACAGAGAGATCTGACAGAGTGTTCTGAAGTCAGCTAAAATCAAGACCTCACTTGAAGATCTGGTCTTGAAACGGTGTGGCAATATATTCAGCTGTATTAATATTTATGTCTTATGTTTACATACTGAATACTTGAAACCATGTAGTCTACATCACTTTAAATTGTAACCACAATAATAAACAATATAAATATTTTTTTGTAATAACAGATCACCCAAGCGCAACAAAATGTTACTATAGAGTATAAAATAGGATTCCTGCCTTCATAGTATGAATTTTTAAAATGCTTGGCCCGTCCACTTCAGCTTCAGTCTTACATGAATAACACTTCAACAAAGCAATATAATCTGAAGGAACAATTTACTATATTAGGGATGCACTATCACTTTTTAGTACTTGTCGATACCAAGTACCGATACTTGATCATATCTTTTTTACAATTGTGATGAACATGTGTTTTATTGTAATTATTGTGTGAAACTTTTTTGAACATGTCATCCATTTTTACCATCTCATCCTTTTCAGGGTCACGAGAGGTGATGGAGCCTATCCCAGCTCATTTCAGGCCGAGATGGACTACACTCTAAACTGGCCTCAGCCACAGCCACTGAGAAAGTAGTTCTGGAGAGGATGCCACTCATGCTAAAATGATTGGATCCTTCAAACTGTCTTTTTGTTCATGTTTGCCCTGCCTCGGATGCAAGTCCCCAGCTGACCGAAGCGCTGGTATGTCACACCCACATTCGCACCATCACTGAGAGGTAATCGAGTTCACGCTGCCCACACACACACACACACAAGTCTGACGAGGGTACCCCTACACCATGGCATGTTTCAAAAAACATTTTGGCCAGTCAAAGGCTGGGTGAGTTTGGTGTGGAAGGCCTCAATCACATAAATCTGTGAACAAAAAATACAAAAGAACAAAAAACTCTTTTCCACAGAGATCCCACAAAATCACTGCATCCCAATGTTCTTTTACATTATGCTGCATAGAGAGTCTAATATTTAAACAGTAGAGTGAAATATTCCAATTGAACCCCTCTCCCCTTCTCTCTCTGGAAATAAAAGGTTAAGCAAGTATCATTCCCCTTCACACTTTGGTGACTGCAGTACTTTGTAAATGTCACAGATTTTTGTTGAGTTGGATACAGTAATCAGGTAATAAAAAATTATGTTTATAGTGTTAACACTCAGTAGGTAGAAAGAGACGGCTGAAATGACCACACCTCAGAGAACACTGCATTGTAAACAAATATTACACTGACTCAAGACCTTTTGAGGGACACGGTGTTACAAGACAAGAATACAAGTTGCATTATGCCACAAAGAATGTGAGAGCATGTTTTCCCTCTCTTCTCAAGTGTTGTCCTCTTTTTGACGGTCATTATCTCTGAGAAAGAAATTGCCAGACGCTCTGGCACTACTTTTAGACTAAATGCAGACAGCACAGCGTAAGAGATTAAATCGGGATTATTTCTCGGCGGATGTTAGATTTAAGGGTGTGTAATCAATGACACTGGTTCTTACCACTGTATCTTAGTTTGTTGTCTGACAGGCAACCAATTAACCAACTCCAATTTAATAATCTACATAGTATATCTTTTTTTTTAATGAATGCACCTTAATTAATACACCTAAAGCTACCATTACTTTTAATGTTCTGGTGCTGTTGAGATGATCAAAATGATGCTTACCTCTGTGTCTGTCACAGTACTTGATGTCACAGAGGACCTCTTCACTTTGCTTGGTGAGACCAAAAAAGTGGGCGAGTTTGCAGCAACAAGCGTGTGGTCTTGTTTAGGGGACTTGGGCGAATTCTCCCTAGGTAAGGGTGAAGTTGATGGTGAGAGACGTGGGGAAAGGGTCCCCATCTCAATGGCCAAATCTTCTGTGCATGCTAGACCACAGCTATGAAGGTAATCATCTGTTTTTCGGTCCACGACTAATAGTCTGGTGCGATGAGGCACCTCTCGAATCCGCTCCACCACCTGTACACATTAGATAAGGGTCACTCATTTAAGGCTGTTACGTATTTTACTTGCATTTGTATGCTGTTTTTTTATATATAAGCAAGTAAAGTTCAAAGTTCAGATGGGATTTGTTATACATGAGTTGTGTGCTGCACATATTAGCAACAAAGCCAAATAATTATAATAATTAAACTTGCGCTGTAACTAAATGAAAAAAAGGAAAATTTGATTAACTTTTGATTCAAATTCAATCCAATTTTTTTATGTCACGCCAAATGACTACAGAAATTTATAAATTTATAATATCTAATAGAAGTTGGTTAAGGGCACTTTGCACACGGACTAGGTGTAAAATTACCTTTATTAAACGACCAAGTAAATCAAGTTTTTGAACATGAGTACAACTCAAATGATGAATGGAATTTAGTCTTGTTATAACTTTAGGGATGAAAACAATCATGGTCAAATTAAAATTATCTTAAATATGTGAGCGTGACTTCATCATCATCATCATCATCATCATCATCATCATCATCATCATCGAGCGCAAGCAGATACAAATTGGTATTTCACAACATATGGATCGTAGCCAATAAAGACACTTGAAAAGGGATTTGGATGTGTTATGAATCACAGACAAAAAGTTCATCAGCAACATCTGGATTTAAACAGCAGTTTATGCATCAATATAATCCAATCCAGGCAAAGAAACCTCAATAATTTAACACCCATTGATGTTATTTCATACCACATCCATTCATTTCACATTCTCTCCCGCCAACTGTTCTGTAAATAACATACTTTCAACATGACACCTTTACACAAGGCTCACATTGACCCATTTAAGTACCCCCTCCTCCTCCTCAGGCGAAGTAAAAGTGGTCCAACAGGTAGGGATTTATTGTTTGCATCTCACAGGTGATCTCGCGCTTCCACGCAAAGGCCAATTCACCTGCGAGTCGGCACTCCACTCACCTGACTATGGCTGTCCTTCTCCACATTCTCCCCGTTCACCTCCACCACTCTATCCCCGGGTCTCAGTCCGCCATGGTCAGCCGACGAGCCGGGCTCAACTTTCCGAATAAACTGTCCACCTTTATTCTTCTCGCCGTGCAAGTGAAAGCCATACCCGTGTTCTGTTTTGACCAGGTAGCAAATCCTGGGCCTTAGATCGCGCTCCATTCCAGCAAGTCAAAAGCGGCGCACAAATTCAGGAGTCTGCGGAGATTAAACAGGTGCACTGTGGGGAGCCACAGCTAATCCATCACGAGTGCGCAAAAGATCATCATCATTACGCATCATGTGCTCCATTAAGAGCAGCAATTGTCCAAAGTGCAGATGAAAACTAGGCTAAAACTAATGAATGCATAGCCCATCGTGCAAACAAAATCCGTAGCTCACGCATGGGGGCACCAAACATATGCGAAGCGTAAAAAATGATGTCCATCCATGGGAGAGTATTCTCAGAGATTAGAAAGCTCCTTCTCACGCGTAATTCTTAATTGTTCTCGTCAGGGGGGCGTTCCCTGCTGTTTGAGCCACACAGGAGGAGGAGGAAGTTGAGGAGGAGGTGTCAGAAACTGGTCCCGTTCACGCGTACCCGAGTTTAACTAGCGCACTGAGGCTGAGCTAACGAGCGCACCAGACAATCAACCAGGGGACAGAAAGTGCCAAGTTAGAGCCAGTCAGCTTGCATATTTCCGAGATGGAATTGAAACCAAATTGAGCACAGCCTGTGAACAAAAGAAAAAGGCCTCGCTCATTGTGGTACTTTCAAATGATAAATGTAGGCACAATAATTAAATAAGATCAGATATGAAATGACAGACCACTTTCAAAATGTTAAGACATGACTAGTTGACAGTTTTGTTTCACGAGCAAATACACGAGCAATTTTTTTAAAAATCTTTTATATTCTTTGCTTTTGTGTAATTGTTGCTGTAAATCAGGGGTGTCAAACTCATTTTTTTGGCGGGCCGCATTGTAGTCATAGCTTTTTTCGGAGGGCCATTATGACTGTCAACCCAAATAAATGTATGAGCACCTCATATTATATACAGTAAAAGCTACAAAACAAACTGACAAATAACTCGTTTTCAAATCAGACGAGTAAAAACTGGTCAAATATTTAGAAAAAAAGATATTAAAAGTGAAGACAATTTGCAATTCAAGTAATGACACACGAATTTGATGCACAATTTGTCTTCGCGGGCCACGTAAAATGATGTGGCGGGCCGTATCTGGCTCCCGGGCCTTGAATTTGACACCTGTGCTGTAAATTGTTGCCTTGTGTACAGCTTGTTGTCCTCTACAAATCTCGTCTTGTTTTGCCTCATATTGTTTGGAGCGGGCAGAAAAAATGTCATGCTACCAAATAAATGTTTGTGTTTCCCAAGGCAGCAACAACAGAAAATTTGGTTTGTTCCTATTAGTCACAAAGCATTTTGGTGGGTAAAACAATATTCAGTATATACCAAGAGAATGATTTTATTTGTGTTTAATGTTTCGTTTCAGTTTCCTTCCCTGTGTGGTGAGATTAACACTCTGTGGGTCTTCTTTCTTTTCCACATTAAAAACAGTTTCTTGTCCAGATTCAGTTTTTGCTTCAAATAAAGCGTCTGGACAGAGAGAGCGCGGCGATCGAACTTTAAGCAGCTTTGCAGGAGAGCTTTGGTGAGCGGACGGGCAGCTGTACTGGTTCAAACACAGGGAGCAGAGCGGGTTGGTTGGAAGGCAAACCTGCTGTCCAAAACCCACAAGTAGCCAGTTAATCTCGCTCCAAAGATCCCTGTAACCATCATCAAGCATTAATACAAGATAAGGAAAGGAAACACGCCATTTTTATTTATGTTCAGTTACAACCTTTTAAGACAGAAAACGTTTCATATATTTACCGGGGTAACCACTCTTGTAGGGCCTTGCGTGTTGCCTCAGGGTTCTTGGTGGGCTTCCTGAGCCAGCCCAGCCTGTTTGAGATCCGATGGACGTGTGTGTCTACACCTGTGAGATAAAATTCTATTATTTTTGGTGCTTTAACTTCAAATGACCTCAATTACCAGTAAAAATTGGCAAATGAGCGTGCAGGCTTTAACAGTAAAATCCCATTATTTTAAATCAGAGTCCAGTCCAGATAATTGTGTGTATAAAAGATACAATGTTGATTGAGGTCTTCCCAATGACTGTGAATACACACAAAAAAAAATGAAATGTGAAACCATTTTTTAATTTTAATGTATTTTTTCCTTGTTGTTGGCATTTGCGGTTCATATTATTCAAAGGTTACTGAGCTTCACTTGAATCCAAAACTTGCAGCAAATCATACTTGGTCTTTCGGGTTGTTTTTCCCAGTTAGAATGGTGTTGGCGCCCTCTACAGGTTAGTTTAAAACTGCTTTGGGGGACATGTTCATACGTTTTAAAGGTTTCCCAGGTTTCATGACAGTCGTCTAAATAAGGCTGTGTGCTTGCCACATATGACAACTTTGGTACTTAAGTATAAAATTGACTTGGATGGCACAATTACACATTGGGGAGGCATATTTTGACAAATTTTTGTTGATTCCCCACAAATTTGTATACATAAAAATGGCATTGTCTGTTTTTTCAAGGCAGTTGCTCTTGATTTTAATTTGATAGGATTGAAAAGTGATTCTGCTTGGACTGTGTGCCCACCTATACCGGAGACCTGGTCCCAGGCGATATCCATAGCCAGGTGAGCCATCTTGGGTCCCACCCCTGGCAGACGAACAAGCCCCTCCAAGCTGTCTGGGATGTCCCCACCATAATCCTTCACAAGCATGGCTGCTGTCATCTTCAGAAATTTGACTTTGTTCTGCAGGGAAGCAGTGAAACGGAAATGTCAAAAAGGCAGATTCATCATTTGTACACCGATGACAATAACTTGTGGATTTTTGTGGTGTTACCCTCCAGAAGCCAACTGGGTAGATGAGTTTTCCAAGAGTTTCATCATCAGTAGACAGGAGTTTTTCGGCAGTACAGCCATGAGCTCTAAGCTTCTGCATAGCAGCTGCTGTCACCTGGTCTTTGGTCTGACTGGACAGCATCAGGGACACCAACACCTGGAAGCGTCTCACCTGCAGAAAAATCAGGCGCATATTCAGAAAAAGTAACACAAATCCAATTTTTATATAAATGTAGCGCATATAAACACCAACATTAGCCGGAGCCTCTGCGTCACAGCACTTCTTTGCTCCCATGCTATCGACGGGAGCATCACGGCTGCTCCTCATCTCACGAATGTGTCCCAACTGTGTCTTCCAAGCAGGAGGTTCCCAATGTTCCATCTTCACCTGTGAGCCACCTTCATCGTACTCCACCTTTAATTTTCTACGTCTGCGGCTTTGTGAAGATAACAACGGAGCATCTGATTCTAGTTTTGGTTGAGTGGTGGCCAGCTGGAGGGGGTCCTGAGTACCATCTTAACAGAGAGAATGACAAATTTCAATTTGAAGAAAACAGAGAGAAACATACAAGGTGGAAAGCATGATTTTGCCACTTGGTCCAAACACGTGTCTTATTATTATTTGTAAAGAAGTGTTGATGAATGGATTAATTTTGACAGTTCTACTTTATTTCTATGCATCTTTACAAGTGTTTACATTTTCAAATGATCACTTCCATAAACATTCCTAGGAAATCCCAATTGCACACCGGTGTTGAGCTACTTTTAGAACAGGACTACGGGCTACTAATGGGGTTCTTGGGGGCTACCTGGTTATACCCGCGGGCCCCATGTTGGTGACCTTAATAAAACACTTAAAGAAAGGTGAACTGATCTGAATTAGTCTGCACAATGACAACATTCCAGAGAGAATAACTTTGATTTAACGTCACCTAGTGTTGATAAGGAAGCTGTTTGTTGGGAGACTCTCGTCTCTTCCTCTTCTGTTTTGATAGCAACCGAGGACCGGGCATCCGCGTCCCTTCGTCTGGACAGAAGAGAGGCAGCAGCGGTGCAGCTGGCAAGCTTCTCAGATCTTCGAGTGACAACTGGCATGCTTTGAGAAAAATAAGGAGAAGTCATTCTGAAACACCACACTGCATTGCACATGCTCCCGCTGCAGCAGACATGAAGAAAGCAGGAACATCTCGGAACAAAAGTCAGTGTAGTGTTTGGAGGGGAAGGGAAAAGTGCGAACTCTTTGATAATCTCCATAACACCCGATTTGAATAAATCAAGATAAGATGAATTGGTTAATATTTAATAAACAGTGACGCCTACATTGTTTTGGGCATGCATAATAGTTTGGTCGGATGAAAACAAAGTGTTTGTGTACAGTACAGAACTCTGCATGTATGGACTACATTTCCCAAAACAAAGTGCGGCAAGCATGTTTTGCCGGAAGTCTCCGTGTCACACCATTTCAGTCTGTCATCCGATCGGGGAGTGTGGAGCACTGTGCAAGCTTCTCGTGGGGTGGATTTGATCGCTATTCAATGCACAGACGTGGCCAGCACTCCGTCAACAAAGCTGTGACTGAATGACACATAAAAGGACACAACTCTAGTAAGGTGAGAGAAGCAGGCGATGGGGGGGGAGACAAGGGGGCGGTTTTGACCAGTCAAGGAATGCTAACCTCCCTGCAGTCAGTGGCAAAGCTAACGGGTCACTCAGCAGCGCCATGATGCAGTTGTTTTAATTGAGCCAAGTTTCTTGTTTTAAGTCCTAATGATGTCCATGTCTTCTGACTGGAGACCATCTCCCAACGACGTCATTGCTCAACGGAATTAGAGAAGCTCAGTGCCCCTCTGTCAAATCCACATCGCAAACATTCTTGATATGCATTCCCCAATCTGAACATATTTTCTGAACTCCCTGCTTAATATTTGGTTTTACCTGTCACTTGTGTTTTGCCCAGTTGCAAGCCACAATGTATTTGAGTTGGCCGGAATATGCAATTTTATTCTACTGTTTTTCTTTTGTTGGAAAAATCTGACTATGATATGGTTTGCACATACATCTGTAATGCATCTTTATCATCTTTGATTTTATTGTGGTAATAAATTGTAGTCTTGCAATTGAAATTTAATGGCCATGTGCAGTTGTCTTTAATTACACTGCTCAGCAACATTTTTACATTTTTTTTTTCAATCTGTGATGCATGTCAACTTTTATAAACGATTTTTTTGTGCTGATTTTAAAACCTGTTTTATACTAAATGTATTTCTCTCTCTTTGCACAGCTTTCTGTTGTAGCCTGCACACCCTGCGTTGCGTTTTGTTCAACATGTCTGTCGTTGAGCAAGGAAAACAAAGATGTGGAGTAACAGTTGGTTCTTTATTGGCAAGATCTTGGGTTGTTTAATGACGGTCAGTGCATGAGGCACTGCAGCAGATGAAACAACAACCCCCCATTCTCCAGGTCAAAAGGTTTTATACTGTCCGAAAAAGGCGGGAAAGCAAAAGGATGTCCATATAAAGTGAACCTCTGCTCTGCTGTCACCTGACCATTTGGTAACGTCACCTGACCATTAGGTATCTATGTGTATTGGGGAGTCACTGCCCTGTGTGTGTGTCCTGTGTGTATTGGAAGGTTACAAAACTCTGTCTGCTGCATCCATGTTCTGATTGAGCAGTTATGTGTGTATGAAATAATAAGAGGATTTGCACATATATGAACATGAAAAAGTATATGAGTTTGTCTAACCTAACAAAATATGTACACGTTGCTGTTCCTCCCACTTGCAATTGAAGTTTAATGAACATGTGAAGTTGTCTTTAATTACACTGGTCAACAATATTTTGACTTTTTTTTTTTTTAATCTGTGATGCATGTAAACTTTTATGAAAGATTTTTTGTGCTGATTTTAAATCTTCTTGTTTTATACTTAATGTATTTCTCTCTCTTTGCACAGCTTTCCATTGTAGCCTGGAGACCCTGCGCTGCTCAAAGATGAATAAGCAACCAAGCAAAGAAAGCTTAAAAGACAAGGTGAAGGGGATATTCGGGCTCGGACCCCCACGTCCTCCCAGCAAACAGAGTGACCACAAACCGTCTGAGTTTATCATTACAACTGATATCATCAAGGTATGGTATAAAGATTGTCCCTGTATGCCAAAACTCATCATGGGTTATACGAGGGTTTTTTTTTCTCTGCAAGATTTTTATAGCCACATGTCAGGTCATTATGGATAACAATTAGGGATGAACGAAGTTTTGAATTTTTTTGTCTGGGTCTTATTTCTTTTCAGAACAACAGGGCTCTGTGAAGCTGTTGATGTCTGCTGTTTTTTTTTTTTGACTTCCCTCTCCCCTCCTTTGTTTTCAGGAGCTCCACCCAGAATGTGGCCTAAGTAACCGTATTCGCACAATGAATCACATTTGTGATCTTGCCAAAACTAAAAGATTTGAAGAGGTGAGTGCTCGCATAATGTGTGAGATGCCTGACGTGAATTTGTTAAAACCTACCGTACATTGCATTTTGCAGCATGCGGTAGAAGCAGTGTGGAAATCTGTGGAGGACATGCTGACACCAGAACAGCCTCCCGAGGCCAGACATGCTGTCCTTCAGCTGCTCAGAGCCATTATACAGGGACAGGTGGATACAGACAACATCGACAAATGCCTTGAAAATGTTCTTTCCAAAGACGTCTTTGTTTCCTTTCGCAAGGGTGAACAACTCGGGGCCCTGAGAGCTTACTTTTTCAAGGTGATCCGAGACTACCAACCGTGCAACGAAGATCTTTCGGATAGACTGGAAGTCTTCAAGGCCTTAACTGAGAATGGCAAGGACATCACATACCTTGAGGAGGACATAGGTGAGTGAGCTGAATATAGAAACGCTTCACTTGGGTCATTGTTGGGGTCTTCATCGTGGTCATCAATGCCCTGCGTTTCTCTGCAACTTTAGTTTTCTTTCATTGAAATACTTTCTCTTTTGTCCTTTTAGCTCGCTTTGTTCTGTTGTGGATGGACATAGGTCTCACCTCTGACTTTCTTCATGTTCTTGTCAATCTGGTGAAATTCAACAGCTGTTACTTGGACCAAAACGTCTCCATCGTGGTCCAGTGAGTCGCACAGCCAATGCTGCCGACCTGCTTTATTCTCTGAGATTAAGAGTTTTGCTTTTCCGCAGGAAAATTTGTCTTCTCTGCAACAGAACAACCTCCTCAACAGATATTGAGGTTGGTCACTTTGACGTTTTGGAAGAAACCTTTTTGGAGCCTTTGATGAATGCGATCATTGTTTTTTTTTTTGTTTTTTTTTCTTTTTCAGGTGGCACTCCAAGTCCTTGATGCAGTGGTGTGTTACAACTGTCTCCCCTCTGACTCTCTTTGTGTCTTCATCGTCACACTGTGCCACACAGTCAACGTCAAAGAGTTCTGTGAATCCTGCTGGAAAGTAGGTTGAAATTCTTTTGCAGGTTCTTCATTTAAGGACAAACAATTGACAGCCTCCTATTCTTGTTTTTTTGTTTTTTTTTTGTCATTTCATGATGCCACCGTTTCTCCAGTTGATGAGGAAAGTGCTGGGCACTCACCTTGGCCACAGTGCTATTTACAGAATGTGCCGCATCATGGAAGAGAGGTATTGTTATTACCCTGCCCTCTTTCACATGAAGGCATAAAATTGAGAACTTTTAACCACACTGCAATGTTTTTATGATCCTCCTGCTAAGACTTAATTAAATGTCGACACTGCAATTCCTCTGAAAACTAGTCATTGAGAATAGCTGAATGTGGGGCTGTCACTATAGAATAGTCTCGATTATTCTAACGATTAATCGGCTGAACGTATTTTCCCCATTTAGTGTTGTCTATGTAGTATTATTTTGTGATTAAAAAAAAAAAATGTCGCATGAGGGATTAATGTACTCAGCAAACATTTTGAAAGGGATTCAGTTATTGTTTTCTGGAGTAAAAGCAGATTTGCATATGTCTTGTTTTGATTAAACACACAAATGGTTGCATTTTTTGCAAATTACATAAACATTCTCGCAACCAATAAACTTTTTAAAATTGCCTTTTTAAATTGCTCATCCGCCCCTTCTTGTAATATCTATGGTATTTTTTTTTTTATTTAGATTTTTTTTGTGTAAATAGTTTGAAACTACTCAAGTAAAAATTTCATTGCTCAGTGTTACCACTCTGCCTTTTGCTGTGCACATGAAAAATGGGTTAAATCTTTAATAGCTTGGTATGCTTCTCTCATTTGAATTTGTCTCCATCAGGATGTACATGGAAGATGCACCGTTGTTGAGAGGAGCGGTCTTCTTTGTGGGAATGGCACTGTGGGGAGCGCACAGGCTGCCTGCACTTAAAAACACCCCCACACTGGTTCTGCCTTCTTTTTACAAGGTAAAATATATACCACTCTTGCTGCGTTAGTCATCACATCAGAACTCTGCATCTACTCCTGGTTCTTCACATTACAAGCTGTTTTCAACATCTTTATCTTATGTCATAAGCCTATTATTTGAACCTGATTCTGTACCACAGTCATTGTACTAAAATTACAAATATGGTAACTGGTAACTGTATATATTTGTATGGTAACCATCCCAACCCTGCAAGTACATGCAAAATAGGATGACTGCAGTGCTGTGATTTGCTCTCCTCACCCAAGGCCATGTCGTGTGCCAACGAGGTGGTTTCCTACGAAATTGTCCTATCTATCACTCGACTGATCAAAAAATATGGCAAAGAGCTGCAAGTTGTTACCTGGGACATTCTACTGGGCATCATTGAGCGGCTCTTGCAGCAGATTCAGGTACATGTGCATACACAAAGAAGAAACCTTGGGTCTTTTTACCCAAATGTTGGCCATGATCCCTCATAGGCAATCGGCAGTCCTGAACTGAAGGCCATTGTCTATGAGCTTTTGACAACAGTCGAAGAGCTTTATGAGCAGAACGGTTACCATGGTTCCACAGAGAAGTTCTTCACGCTGGTAGAGAAGTGTGCCGACAAAAGACCGGTTAGTTTTGTGCCTTCTCATATCCTAATGGCAGCTTTTTTTTGTTTTTGGGTCTATACTACAGCATCTTTGTCTTTCTTGCTTTGTGTGAAAGGATGCGTCGGTGCTGACCCTCATCTCGTACAGGGCCCAGTCAATTCAGCCCGCCAAGGACGGCTGGATTCAGTGCCTTCACCGGCTAATGGAGAAATTCTTCAGGTGGGGTGAACACACTGATAGCATCGTTTGGTACAATATTGAATGTGGTGTTTCATAAACGTTCCGCTTCACTGTCTCCCCCAAAGAAATGAGAGCCGCAGCGTTATCAGGATCAAAGTGCTTCACATCCTGTCTTTTGTTTTAAGCACCAACCGTCAACTCTATGAGGTATGTACACTATTTGATTTTAGTTGGATATCGTGTGGGGTTGAATGCATTCTTAGTTTTTCATTCATTTTCAACATGTGACCCAAATGGTAGTCGAAATTTCTCATTTTCTCTTTTAGGATGAGTTGATAGAAATGGTAGTGATCCCTCAACTGAGTGGAATCGCCGAAGACCGAGACCTGGCCGTACGAAAACAAGCGACTCAACTTCTGGTGGACTTGGCTGAGGGTTGTAACACTCACCACTTCACTAGCCTCTTGGACATTATTGAGCGGGTACGAGTCCAGTAAATAACACAACTTAGTCCGTAACCCGTGTCAACTTGTATACTTGCGATTGCTGTGTTCTAGGTTGCCAGCCGTTCTCTGGTGTCTTCTGGACCGGTGGATGTTTCAGACAGGGAGAACACAGCAGAGTCTCCAAATGAGGATGTCAAGACTGCGATATTGGGACTACTTGAGATTCTTCAGGTAAATTATTAGTTAGTACTAGTAGATTATTACATTTTGAATTACTGAATGAAGATTATGGAAAGCACTGGTTAAAATTAAATGAATTTAATGAATGCTAGCTGCAAATTAGTCCATTATTTATATTGCTTGTGTTGTTTTGTTATTAATCTACAGCAAGCATACTATTTTCTTTTTTTTTTTTTTTTTAAAACATTTTTTTTGAACTAATATTCAGTACTTTTTTTTTTTACTCTAGAGCAAACTTTACAGCCTACCAGCCAGCCACGCCACTCGTGTTTATGAAATGCTTATCAGCCATCTGCAGCTTCACTACAAGAACAAGTACTGTTCTGTGATTGCTTCCAGTATCAGACTACAGGTAAGTGTAACAACATTTACATTTCACAGCAATCATTTCTGGTCACTTCTCTTTATTCTCTTTACACCTATTTGTCTTTAGGTGTTTGACTTCTTCTTGATGATGCGAGCAGACTCTCTACATCGCGTTGGTGTTCCCAATAAAGACGGTGCCATGAGATTCAGCCCTTATTGCTACTGTGACATAGGGTCAGTGCACGCAGGAACACACACGGACATGCACACACACGCTGACAGATTTCATGTTCTTGTCTTTCAATGATTCAGGGAGCCAGATAAAAGAGCAAATGAGAAGAAGCCGCCAGGCCCGACGTCTCCCCCTGCCAGTGGCGCACCTCCTCCTGCAGCTCCTTCTTCTGCCACTGCGCCAATACGCTTTGCCTACCTGCCCTACTCACCTGCTTTCAGTGTTCTCTTGCAGTGCCTCAAGATGGTACACGTGATTTTTATCCACCCATCCATTTCCTTCCACTGATCCGATGTTGGGTTGTTGTTTTAATTGTGCAGGAGACCGATTGGAAGGTGGTAAAATTGGTCTTGGAGAAGTTGCCGTGGACGCTGCAGTACAAAGTTCTGCTGCTAACATCACCTTGCAGCTTAGACCAGCTTTGTTCTACTCTCTGCTGCATGGTAGTGTATTCCCAATCAAATCCTGGTTGTACACCAACAAAGCCACTTCTCTGTAAAACAACTCGGGACTGCTTCTTCTCCGCGAAGGTGACAGATCGGCTGATTTCAGAACGATTGAAGAAGACACCTGAAGGATTTTCAAGAACAGATGTTCAGCTGGCTGTGGTTCCCGTCTTAACAGCGATCACCTCCTACCACGCCTACCTGGAGCAATCACGACAAGTACAAACCGCAGTCTTAAGAAACATCTTAGCTGCTTTGGACTATTAGTCGGCCACCATTTTGTCTACACAGAACAACTACTGTTTCCACAGAGTTAAACATTTCCAGGCTTAAGAAGAAACACTTCAGTACACTCTCTCATATGTGAGCTCAGCTGCTGTGATGTTTCCTTTTTCTTTTCCAGAGGGAGTTGGTCCAGTGTCTCGGGACAGGCCTGATTTACCGCTGTGCCAAACAGTGTGTGGTGGCTCTTACAATGTGCACGGTGGAGATGCCTGACATCATGATCAAGTTGCTACCTGCTCTTATTGTCAAGCTCACCCACATCTCTGCAACAGTTGCCATGGCATCTCCAATGCTTGAGTTCTTTTCAAGTGAGTGACAGACACAGTATTAAAAGCTCAAGGTCAGACATGAAGGTGCCCAAATAAAGGGTTTGGTTGGTGTTTTGTTTTGTCCCATAGCTCTAGTGCGCCTACCTCACCTTTACGCCAACTTTGTAGCTGAGCAATATGTTAGCGTCTTTGCCATCTCACTACCCTACACTAACCCATCCAAGTAAGTGCTCACAAAAATACAAACACTCACATTCTCAGCAACAAAAAACACACTGACATTTTTTTACCATTTCTTTCAGGTACAACCAGTACATCGTGTCTCTTGCCCACCATGTGATTGCTATCTGGTTTATTCGCTGCAGACTTGCCTTCCGTAAAGATTTTGTTCAGTACATCACAATGGTGCGTTCGCATGGCTCCTTAAAAAAATAAAAACAATTTTTTTTATCAGAGATGAAAGTAAACTTTTACAAATAATTTTTTTGTGCTAATTTTGAATCTGCCCTTGTTTATTCTCAAGCACATCAGGTTTTCTGAATAATAATAATGATAAAATGTAATATAGTAATATTTATTAAAATGTAATATACTAATATTTATGAATGAGAATAGTAATATTTATGAATGAGAAAAAATATATTCTGTCTATTTTCTATTTTACATTTAACAAGGTCTCCAATTGCTCAACAGATGATAAAAAATATTTGGCAATTCATCTGACAATAGATTTATTGTTAATTAATAGTTGCGCATATTTTTTTCATTTGCTTTGTTTTGTTTTTTTTTCTCTCAGGGTTTGCGTTCCAATGCGTTGCTGCCCTTCGATGATGGCCACGAGCAAAGTTCTTTTCGTGCCCGAAGCACAAGTCTCAATGAACGACCCAAAAGGTAAAGAACACCTACAAACACATTGCTTGTGGGGACGTACAGTATTTTGTGAGCAAGGAGCACCCCTCACTGTTGTGCAAAAAAAGGGTGGGGGGTGACAGGTGGCATTTGCAATGAATACCCTCAGGTTGCCATGGTGATCGTTAATCTCTTTTAAATGGATTTGCATTGCACATTTAAATTTCTATAGAGTGGATGGACAAGATAACGTTGATATCCTTATGTTGTGTGAAAAACTGGAGATGTAGTCTGTGACAAGAATACTTGTCATTTTTTTAGCTGAAAGCTTGGAGCGTGATCATTATGCAGGTGTCTTTGTTGCCTTGTCCATCATCTGTAGTTTGTTAAAGTACATACTTTGTTATCATGTTGTAAGATCAAGAATTCCCCCACCCCTACTTTCTCATTAGGTCATGTCATGTCATGACTTTGCATGTACGCAATGAGAAATACAAAAAGATAAGACAGAAAGGTGTACAAACATTTTCTGTGAGGCAAAGTAGAAGGGATGAAACTCTATTTCATTTCCGTTTCATACCACTGTGTATATTATAGATATTTCATTTACCATTATTCATTTTCACAAGTGTCAAAATTGTTAAAATAGTTAATCAGGCCATCTTAAGCTTTTTAACGGGTGATTATCTGAAAAATGACACTGGTAGCGTATAGTTTGAAAGCATTCCTGCTTATTTGCGTAACCTTCAGTGTGTATTAAATGAACATGAAGGTGTCATTCCACAACAATCATCAGGTGGTTCCTTCATTTTGGGGTGTTCACACTGTCAGCCTCCGTTTTCTTGTGCTTAAGCTTCCCTGTTTGTCTTTCTCCTGACCAGATCTTTGTCTTTGTTGCGTAAAATAATCTTTATTTTGTTTCTTTCCTGGATTCCTTCAGTTTTAATTCAGCTTTTGATATCCAAATGAGCGTTTTGCCTTCTGCTGCAATTTGTTTTTCTTTTTAATTGATGGTCATCTTCTTTGTCAGTTCAGTTCTCCGCTTTTCCGTAAGCTGATTCATAATGTTCAACTGCTGTTAATTTTCACCCTGTTTTGTTTTGTCTTTCAATTTTTTTCATTTGGCACCTCCCCTGCCTCCTGCGATTGGGTGCTGTGTTGCGGTTGTGGTTTTGGGGGGGTGGTCGTGTCATCCTGGATTCCTTCCACATATCCCCTGCCCCCCTCCTTCCCCTGTGACCTCCGCCCTTTGACATTGTGGCCTTGCCCTCTGTAACCCCTCCCGCCCTCCCCCGTGTGTGCTGCTTGGTCACGTGCTCATGTTGCTCTGCCGTTGGGGGATGATTCCAATGGCCTCCTGATATACCATCACACACCATACGCCCCTCCACACCATCACCCCAAACCACCACCACCTTGACGTTGACTCACCCCCTTACTACCCACCGCCACTGTAACCTCCACCCATGCCCATTCCGGTCGACCCTTCGCCGTGGTATTCATCACCGCCCAGTCTTCGGGCGGCAAAAGTGGCGAAGGCGGCAGCGGTGGTAGCCAATAACAGCAGCTCTCCAGTTAAAGAGCTGAGGGACCTGTCAGCCATGGACGCTTTCCGATCCCGCAGCATCAGTGTCTCCGATCATGCGGTCCGCAGGTTAGAGAGACCTCTGGGTAACAAAACTACAAAAACAACCACCACCACCACCACCACCAATCGTTTGATTGTCTCCTCCATGAGATGGTTGATGGGGTGTTTGATCATTGATGAGTGGGCATTTATTGCCATTGACACCTTGAGTGGGTGCTGCATGCTGCAATTTGTCAAACCTTTGTCTGTTGTGTGCTGTGATCATACACCTTTTCGTGATATTTTTTTCGTTGTTTTTTTTGCATGCTGCAGTGTTTACAGAAAACACTGAAAAGCATCTTAATTCATGGAGATGTTTTTATGGTTTGATTTTATGCCCGCACGCATTCTTTGAAATTTCATGTCAAATGTTTGTTTTGACTTGTTCGTTTGCTTGGTGTGATCCTGACTGGGTTTGATTGGCTTATTAACAAATAAATGGCTGGAGGGAGTGGAGAGAATGTCATCTGGACTGGCAAGTGCATCCTGCAATGCTCCTCTTTCCTGATGGGTCACTTGATCAGTGATGGGGACAGCAGAAACAAAACAGTTGTTTGTTTGCTCGATGTTGGTTGTCATTTTGCATCGCTCACCTCACAAAGACGCACCATGCTGCTATGACCATGGCAATCTACTTGAGCAGGATTTTGGGACTAGCTGGGCTGAATGTGATAAAAATGCAAATCTCAATCCAAAGTCGCACTTGCACACTTTCGGCCTTTCTATTCTTCATGCCTTCTATGCTGAGCTTTTGGTTGTTGACCAGCTTCTGTGCAGAGGTGTCAAATCCAGGTCCAGAAACTAAAAAAGCCTGCATTAGTGTGGCTTTAGCCACAGCTAGCTTGTTTACCTGCCAGCTCAGTTGCACCCTTGACTAAAGCTAAACATCGACAGGCTTCTTACTTTCTGGACCTGGATTTGACACCTCTCCTTCTGTGTGACTCATCTTGTACATTGCAGTTGTCCGATATACTCAAAGTTAAATGTCTTTCTTTTCCTACTCAACAGTTGGCAGTAATATCTTTCTAATGCAACTGCCGTCATTTCAAAATAGAATACAGAAAACAAGTTTGATTTGATCGACAAACTGCAATGTCAAATTTCTGTTTTACTTACTTCCTCAGAGGAATGGCTGCAAATGTATTGTTTGAACACCTCAGCAATAAGTTGATATACGTATGATAGCACTCATTTCACACTCATTTGAAATTTTGAGTATCTTTAACAATTATTATAAGCATAGACAAAGGTAAGTGTAATACTTAATTTTGTTAGTTTTGATTTCAGACACTTTTGCACGAGTTGATTTCTGAATGACCTTTTTAATCCGACAAATTGAACCACTTATTTAACAAAACAATCTGACATTGAAATGCATGTGTTTGACTCTTCTTGACTAAACTCCTCCACCTGAGCAATATTGAATAGAACGCCTCTGATCCAGTTCAGTGAAATAAAAGGGTGGAATAGCCCATGTGGTATTGTAACCTGCAAGAAACTCGCTTTCCAGCATGGGTCTGTTTGTTTTGTACTTTTGTTGGTGATTGTACATGCATGATTGTCCCGTATACTCATAATGCACGTAATACTTGCATATCTCTGTTTCCATGGACAACGCGTTTGACTTCAATCCTGATGTCATGTGTTTTTTCACTGATTGCATTTCTGCTTTGCTCTCGTTTCTTTGCGTCCCCGTAGGATGCAAACCTCCAACACCACCTGCAGTCTGGGCTCTGCTGATGAAAATGCAGTAACTCAGGCAGATGAGGGGCTGAAAACAGTCCACTTGGAACTCACTGAGACATGTCTGGACATGATGGCACGATATGTCTTTTCTAATTTCTCTGCGCTGCCCAAAAGGTGAGTGATGACTCTTATTTGGTTTTGTGCCATTTGTATTCCATGATTTGCATATTTGACTTTTCCCTCAGATCTCCAATCGCAGAGTTCCTCTTGGACGGGGGTCGTAGTATGACTTGGTTGGTGGGCAATAAGCTGGTGACCATCACCACCAGTGGAGGGGTTCCCACTCAAGCTCTGCTGGGCCTGGATGTGGCTGATCGACTGGGAGGAGGAGGAGAAATGACCAGGTTTGACACTTCATCAAAATGGTTAATTTTATGATTTCACTGTGTTTTTTTTAAAAATTTTTTTATGTGACCCAACAGATCGGATCCATCTCTACACACTCGAATAACTAAAGAGGCACCAGCCAAACTGGAGTCCCAATCAAGTCAACAGCAAAGCAGAGCCACACGTATACGGGCCCGCTCCATGTCAGGTAATATTTACCTTTTCCTCACAATGTTTGGATTAGCATGGATTGTGTTTTGTTTGTGCCTGGATAGCTTCTCAGTTTGGAGTCTCCTGTTTGTATCTCAATGAACTGCTGGTTGCAGGAGATTTCATGTATGGTACTAATGTTTTTTTTTTTTTTTTCTGGATACATAGATATGAATAGCAACAGCCACATTCTGCCTGTCCCTGTTTATGTACCAGGTGGTCACGCCCTTCGTGCTGGTCCTGCCCAAAGTCTCAGCCCCCTTGTGTCCCCCTCTGAAGGGGAGTTAGCTGCTCAGCTGTCCCCCTCTTCTGCTTCTGCACTGGATGGCCTGAGTGCTTCCTCTTCTACCTCTGCCACTGTGTCGGCCCCGCCGCCACTCAAGGACAACCGCGGCCTGGCTGAGTTTGTCCCCATGCTCACGCAGGGCTGGGCTGAGATCTTAATTCGAAGACCATCCGGTATGTTGGAGAGTCAATATAAGGCTGAATTGTTTATGTGAAACCCGTAAACCAAACTCAAAATCTTCTCCCCTCCAAGTATTCTTTTCTCACGCACAGTAACTTTTAAATCGCCAACTAACTTGAACCTCATAAAGTGGCTCTTGTGTTTCCAATTTTATTATGACATAAGGATACGTTGAATAACCACTGATGTCGTCTGCATTTTTCCATCTTCCTTGCTAACCAGGTAACACAAGCTGGTTAATGTCTCTGGAGAACCCACCCAGTCCCTTCTCCTCTGAGCTGGGCAACATGCCCCTCCAGGAGCTCTCGACTGTCCTGATGGCGATGGAAGGTGTGAAGGAACCTCCTCCCCAGACAGCCAGTGCTCCAGCGAGCACAGCTACTCCTGCGCCAGCTGAGGCCTTCAGCCAAACGCACAGCAATGCTGGAGGGAAGCCTCACCTGATCCAGCGCTCCAACACGGGTGAGTTTGTGTACATTGAGAGAACATGAGATCAACAAAATTGTGACCATAATGGTCATTGATGCATTCAGCACATTAAAACAATCTCATATTTATTTTGAAAGTGACGCAAACAATATTCTTGTCGCAACTGGACTGCTCTGTTTGTCTTCTGGCCCAGTTCAGAAATATTGTGCAGTGTGCAGCAGTCTCATAACAAACAAAGCCAGTCCAGTTGCGATCCATCTAATGCCCGGAAAAATCAAAATGACCTGCATGAATGAGATAGATAATCCACAAGCATACATGATTTTCTTTTTCAATTGGCAGTTTGCTCATTTTCAAACCAACATCATATGTGAGTCATCTTCAAGATTTTGATAATTTTGTGTTTACTTTATGCTGAAGAATAGGTAACACTGAAATACATGTTGCTACAAAAAAATATAACACAAACAAAAAATTAAGAATACTTTGGATCGTCAATCAGTCCCACCCACCATTGCCCTGACTCTCGACCTTGGGCTTGATCTTTATACTTTATCGGGGAAAAGGTGCTCTTAGTATTTAATTCTTTAGTTTCACATGACTAAAAGTTATTGTGTGAACCACTGGTATTTAAGTTGTATTGTTTTGTTCTGTACAAGAAGCTGACAAATTACTACAAGAAAAATTTGTAATTTTTCAAAATCTTTAAAAAAAGTGTTGCATCTCAATTGCATCTTAATTTTACTTGAAGATGGCCGGCAGAATATACCTGGACTGGGCATGTCCTTTTTTTTCATAGGCCTCTTTCTTATTGACACAGTTTTTATTCATTTATTTATTTATTTATGTGTGCGTGTGTGTGCGTTTCAAATGTTGTCTTCTTTGCCATCACACCCTCTTTTTCACTTTCCAGAAATGTGCCATTCCTTTTAAGATTGTTTCCCTTCGTCTGATGGTTTTGTTTGCCACGTTTGTCTCTCATTGTGCTGGTTTGTGATTGACATATGTGGCATCCTGCCTGCAGTGAGCGGCTCTCTCTGGGGTCTGGGTCAGGGCTGCGCACCCTTAGGCCCTCCGGCCCCTAACAGGTTGTACAGGAGCATTTCCTGGGCAGGTACCGTTCTCCATGTGTGCCCCCCCCCCCCCCACAAACACACACACTCACAGCACTCTCCAGAAAACAGCCGATGTAGTCCATTTCTTTTTCACTTGATCATTACAGTTGTCAGTAATGGCAAAATTACAACTAAATTTAAAGAATAATTGTCATTTAAAATGAAGTGCTTGTTCACTTTCTTGCAGATGACAATGAGAACTTTAACAATTGCTTGGGACTGATTCCTCAATGATGCAAACTCCATGTTTGTGCTAGTGGGTCAACAGATGATTTCTGATTTGCCCTCAGTCATCTTATCACAAGCAGAGAGAGGACGGCGTTTCAATCTTCCCACTGATTTTTATCTGTCGTCTTCCTTGATTGTTTTCCTTTCCTGTTTCGCTAAGCATCTTCTAACCCTCAGAGTCTGAGAATCTCCCCCTGAGGGTGTCAACAGAAAAGCCCAGACCTCAATCGACTCAAATACTCTTTTGTGTCATCACGGGCTAACCAGTGCAGTAGACAATCACTTCCAGAGCTGTCGTTTAGGGGGTCAGACCCAAAAGTGATCACCTTGCTCTTCTCTTCCTCAAATCTGGGCAGAGTTTTGTTTGAAGCCGTGGGACTGCAGGGCTCGGTCTGGGCTGCTGTTACACTGTATTTGGGTTGAAATAACCAATACATGCATGCACCTTTTATAGTGTTGGGCGGTATCTGTGTTGTCCTACAGTGAGCGTGCTCCAATGTCATATCTTGAGGTGACAAATCTGATTATTTAAGGGTGCGGCAGAGAGTGTACAAATACTGCACACCAAAATAGAATGTAACGTTCGAAAAACATAAACAATCCACATTATAGAGTAGAGAGACTGATTTCTGTGGAAATTAAATTCAAAGCCACACTTTCTCTACACATGGTAGCTTTATAGGGCATTCATATTCAAAGGTTTGCCCCAGTGCACATCAAGATACAAATGTTTAGTTATGAGTGCGGTCATGGATTAAATTAACAGTAACTTGTAAGTCAAGGCACCACTCTGTTTATTTCATTGCGTTTGCTTCCTCTATTAGCTTTTCATTCGTATTAGTGTACCTTTCTTTGATGCTTGTCTGGGAGAAATTAACTCGAGTGATTTGTGGAAATTTGATCGCAACTTGCCTTTCAGTTACCACCTCTGCCAACTTTCCCTAACTACCTATATCAGGCTGATCTCGCGTGAAGGATACATCTATACCGCCCAAGCCTAGTGTTTGAAATGAAATGAAACCCTTTTCTATAATGGATAGATGCTGCCTCTCCATATTTTCCGATCAACACCTCTAGGTTTAGATTGAGCGCCGCGGCTAATCATTCGCATGTGTGTGTGTGAGAGTGTGTGTGTGTGTGTCAGCCTGATGTCTGCAGATGTAAAATTGCCTACTGACATCAATGATGATTGTTGTTGACTAACATAGCTTGTTTGTGAAGGGCGAGCTATTTCATTGCTGTCGTGACGCGCCTACAAATGTTTGTCATTGTGTCCTGCTGTAGACTCAGCAGTGGTGTTGGAAGAAGGTGCGGGGGCGACAACTGCACACACCTCATCTGACTGGCTGGAAAATGAAGAAATCGAGCCCATGCCGTCTGACCCCATTTTTATTTCTGCTGATAAATTTTCAAAAGCGCCGCCTCCTGGAACACTCAGTAGGGTTAGTATAAAAATGATCAAAGTGCAAGGGACGACTTTGGATTTCACAAATCTTTCATCTCTTCTGCTTTGTCTCCTAGTCCTCCTCCACCTCCAGTCAAGATGATGAAAAGTCCACTTTGGAAGAAGTAAGTGAGGGGGCCATCCCCATTGATCAGCCAACTCAGGGGCTCTCCACTCCCGGCAGTCAGGAACTCCTCTTCCAGGGCACTAACCAGTCCCAGGGTCCTGGACTCAACAAGTCCAGCTCCTCACCAGAACTTCAGACCTTATCAGAAGCTTTCTCCAAAGTTGCTCAGGGGTCAGAGACTGTGCTAGGAGACGCGGCACAACCGAGAGGGCCTTCAGAGGCCAAGGTCCAGCCGCCTGTTGAGAGGGAGAGTGCAGGAGGAGATCTCAGTGGACCCACAACACAGACTCAAGTGGTTGAAGGGTCCTCGGCGTCAGGGCCGCCTCAAAGTGGAGGAGTAAGAATGAAGTTGGAGTTTCCACCTAGTGGAGCAACCCCTGGACCCATATCACCCAGCGGGGGTCACAGACCACGAGGGCACACCATCTCGGTATCAGCGCCATCTTCCAGGAGGGAGAGGAGGACCGAGAGAGATTCATACCATAGTCGACCTGGACCCAGCAACGCTGAGAAGACGTCTGGTCTGTGCCCGAGGTACAAAAAATCTGAAAAAAATACTGTTAAAAATGCACCTAAAGAATTGGCCAAACCTGTTGCCATGTTTATGTTAAGGAATGTTGTCTGCTGAAAATAGCTAGATACTTTTAAAATCGATTAATCAGTAAAGAAAGTTACTTTGTTAAGGTAATTGTGGCAACACTTTTTATTACACCAATAAGTTCCAACTTTGATAGTGTTGATTAACTCTTGGTGCCTTCCGCTTTATTTATTTATTTATTTATTTATATATATATCTATCTCCTCCCTTTTTTAGCTTTGTATTCCTCCAGCTGTACCATTCGCCCTTCTTTGGAAATGAAGCTAACAAGCCGCTGCTGCTGCCCAAAACCGAAGTTAGTGTCCCTCATTGGACGAGCTTCCCACACAACTTGGCTTACTTTTAGAGAGTTTAATGCAGTGTTGACATCAATGTGTTCTTTTGGGAAGGTAATTGATCGTGCTGTGAAGGTTCTGGACCAGATGCCTCCTTATGACACTCACAAGATCGGAGTGATCTTTGTTGGAGCGGGTCAGGTGAGGACACTTTTAGTAAATGTGGTCTCCTCAAGGTGCTACATGAACGTTGCAAGTCTAAATTCAGACTTGCCTGTTTGCTTGCTTGAAAATACTAGCAAATGATGATGTGATGTTGCATGGGGGAGTACTCTACACACTATTTAAAAAGTCCATTTTCTACCCCCTTTATAAAAATCACATAAATGTGGATTATTAAAGACTTCAAGAAAAATCCTGTACTCCTAATCTGTAATGTCAAAAACCCACTTGCAAATTGTTGAGTGTTGGAATTTGACCATGCAAACTGATTTGATGCCAGAATCTCTGCCAATGTTCTAACTTGACGTCTTCTGAAGGTTAACAACGAGGTAGCCATCCTCTCCAACGAGTACGGCTCAAACCGCTACGCTACCTTCCTGACTGGGCTCGGCAAACTGATCCACTTGAAGGACTGCCCCCCCGACCAGATCTTCCTGGGCGGGCTCGATCGGCACGGCGACGACGGCGAGTTCACGTACTGCTGGCATGATGACATCATGCAAGGTGTGTAAAGGCACACTAAGTTGGAGTGTTTTTGTTGCCTTTTATGTACAGTATTAATAAAGTTGTGTGTGTGTGTGTGTAGCTATCTTCCATATCGCCACACTGATGCCAAACAGGGAGAGCGACAAGGGCTGCTGCAATAAGAAGCGCCACATTGGCAATGACTTTGTCATGGTCGTTTACAATGATTCTGGCGAGGAGTACAAACTCGGCACCATAAAGGTAGACACGCACAAACACACACACGCAGTCATGTTTCCATTCGTAGCGTTGCTTTGTTTTCACAATGTTTCCGCCTCTCTCTTAGGGTCAGTTTAATTTTGTGGAGGTGCTCATAAAACCACTGGATTATGAATGTAACCTCGTTTCCCTGCAGTGCCGTAAAGGTGAGCCCAACGCTTTGTCACCTCGCCTGTTTCACCTTCTTGTGGATTTGTCACCTCTTTTTTTTTGTTTTGCTGTCTTTCAGACCTGGAGGGCCTCGTTGACACGTCTGTGGCAAAAATAGTCTCTGACAGCAACCTCCCGCTATTGGTCAGACAGATGGCTCTGCATGCCAATGTAAGTCTACATTGTGCTAGTCATTTGTCCATCAAGCCGCTCCAGCATTTAATTATATAATGATTGTAGAGAAAGACTTGTTTGTGTCATATTTTCTGTAGATGGCCTCCTTAGTGCATCAGTACAGAGCTAACCCTTCCGACGCTTACGCCTCCAAGTGGCTGGCAAGGTTACGGCACATCAAGAGGATCAGAACAAGGGTAGGAAGAAGACACTTGTCTTGTTCTTCCACAGAAGAAACTTCAAGTTCATGTGAGGTCAACGTTTCTGTGTCTCTTCTGCTTTCTCAGGCTCATGAAGAAATCCAGTCCCGCTCGAATCCCGGTATCTCGCTCACGCAAGGACACACTCAGCAGAACAAGACTTTTCAGCAGAGCACCGCACCCGCAAACCCGGAGATCTCTGGCCAGCGTAAAAGACTCGTTTCTACCGTCGACGACTTCACAGATTTTGTGTGACACATGCTCAGACCCGAGACGAGGTGAACTGAGTTTCATCTCACTGAAACAGCTTGTGAGCTTCATAGTCAAGATTTATTTTTGGAGTGTTAGTGTTGAACATGGCAAATTATGCAGATTCTTTCAAAAATGTGAACTTAGTGACATTCTACACTGAAGCTGAATGCAGATATTTGAGTGCATTAAAACGTCTGAAATGTCCTTTTGTGTGGTTAACAAGTTCTTTTAAAACACACAATGTTGTTTTTTTGTCAGGGTTCGTTCAAGGTCGCAAACGGTTGCAAAGACGTTCGCCCAGACATTCACCAACAGTTTTAATAGTCAATAGTTATTCTTGTTGCAAAGACATTTTGGGCATGTTCAAAATTGAACAAACTGATGTTCAAGATTTCATTTACTGTTGAGCTGTTTATTCAACTTTGTCAAGTGCAAAAGCATGAACATTATCACCACTGCAAAATACAGATGGAATAAAACAAAATGTTGACATATTGGTAAAAGTTATACACAAGACGCTCCTTTCATGAGGATAGTGAACATGAACTCTTAAGCATGTAGGCCAGGGGTGTCGACCTCCAGTTCTCAATGGCTGCGTTCCAATATGTTTTCCAAGTTACCCTCGTTAAACACACCTGAGTGAAAAGATCAGTTCATTTTCATGGTCTGCAGGAGCCTAACTTTTCACACAGGTGCACTAAACGAGGGAATCTTGGGGGCCGCGTTCCAATATGTTTTCCAAGTTACCCTCGTTAAACACACCTGAGTGAAAAGATCGGTTCATTTTCATGGTCTGCAGGAGCCTAACTTTTCACACAGGTGCACTTAACGAGGGAATCTTGGAAAACATATTGGAACGCGGCCCCCGAGAACTAGAGTTTGACACCCCTGATGTAGGCCCTTCATTTAATATTTCTTTAGCTTAGATTTCAATCTTTTTGCTAGACCAAAAATGTCAAATTTACAATACTTGTGCTTGAACTGACCATGTATGGCTAAAGGACAATAACGATCTGACCACAAAAAGCTTAAACAAATATATACACACAATGTTAAGCACCAAGATATACAGACATGTACACACACAATGCAAGTTTTTAAAATCAGGTTTCAGGAAATCCTCTTAACTTATGAGAATGCATGTGGCAGGAAGTATGTGGAAAAATCTTTATGGTTGTCAACTATCACAACATGTATGAACTCCGTGGTTCAATACTTTTTTTGGAGGATCAAGTGGTGTCAATTCCACAATATATATATATAAAAAAAAACTTTTCTACGTTAAAACCCTTTGTTTTATTTTGAGGAAAAGGGTGTGTTCCCTGAGATTTGCCCACTGGACAAAAAGTACGCACGTTGAGCACAACAACATGGTAACTGCTTCAAACCTTGTTAATACTCAGACATTTTCATAACATGAAAACAAAAATGATAAAGTTGATGAGTTAAAAATGTAGCCTTAGATATCAGCTCCATTTGACAATAAAGTGCTAGGTACAATACAAAATAATGATGGTCATGGTAAAAGTCATACATGCTGCAGAAGCTTTGGCAATTTTTTTTTTATAATTCAGCTACAGTATAAGTAAAGCTTTCTGTAATGAATTTCATACCAAGCTTATTACATTAAAAAACGCCACACTACAGAACCAATGATATTAAAACCAAAGTGCATTTACATCACAACCATGTTGAACACAATAAAAATAATACACCATACTGATGATCACTATAGCTTCATGGTGGGTGAACATAAGTAAATACCAAGTAGTATAAATGTCCTTTCTGTTCCCAACTTACATGTACGTCCTTTTTTATTTTAAACGTTCTGTGTTTCCCACAACATCACTTCCTGTGTCTTTCTTCCTCTCTGTACCGCTTCAACATAATCGGAACCCTGAACAAGTGGCTGCAGCAGCCAAGCCCCCACCGAGGTTTGTCTACATGTGTAGTGTGTGTGTGTGCGTGTGTGTGTATCTGCATTTGCTTTGCATGCAAATTTGGGGCACTAAAACTTTTTTTTTTTAATTCGAAGCGGGCCACAAATGCCCACATAGGAGTGATAGTACCAACACATTGTGATAACATACTCAAACATGAACATACAACACAACAGAAATAAGAATTCATTTTTTTTAGTTCTCAGGTGAGCACGCTTATGTGCTTCTGTCAGTGACCTCCATGTGACCTCCAGGGTCATTTGTAGCTAGTTGAGGGGGAACGTGCGGAATAAAGAACAAGTTTCTTGGTTTCCATGTTTACATGGTTGTCTTGAGCCGGTGACCTGCACCTTGTTTGAGCCAATCCAACCACAATTTTTCTTCTTCTTAAGCGTGTGGCCTTCTTGTGCATTGTTCCTTATCCGTGGGGTTTAGAGAGGAGCGTCCCGAGACAAAACCAGCTGCCCCTGCGCTCCCCTCGTCCTTAACCTCACATTCTCCTTGCTCCTCTCACGTGCACTCCTCCTTAGTTGGGATGCACTTTGTTTTTTAGGGGAGGAGGCTTGCGTTTTCGCTTGTGTGTGGGGATGGTGGTTGTGTGGGCCGGATGGTTGAAGAGGCTTGAGGAGGAGAGGGTCTCTCTCTCAGTGGATGGGTGCTCCCAGGCTGTGGGCGGGGGTGAAGATGGTGAAGATGGGGCGGCTGCATGGGTGCATGGAGACGCTGTGCTTGCTTCGAGAGGTTGGGAATAAAAAGAGGGGCTGTCAGGTGATGACACAGAGGGGTCCGGTACTGGAGTCGTCGGGAGAGCGCCGCTGGAGGGTTTGGAGGGAGGTGAGGAGGGGGGCAGTGGTTTGGACTTTGCAAAGGGAATGTTTGAGGCTCCTGAAGTCATTTTTGGATTGGCTGCAGAGTCTCGACACTTTGGAAGTTCACCCGGTTTCTTTTTTTTGGCCTTCTTGCCTACCTTTTGCTTGTCTTTGCTACGCGACTTTTCTTTTTGTTCACAATTTTTGTGTCCCCCCTTCCCACTCTGTCCCTGATCCAGTCCTCTCGCTTTCCCTCTACGTCTCCTTTTTCGCTGTGCTCGCTCTAGATGGCATTCAATATGGAATAAATCCTCCGTTGCCATGGTGACACGGTCCAGTTTTTGCAGCAGGGCATCAAAAGTCGGCAGCAACCTCTTCAGCGAGGCCTCGGTCTCCGCTCTCTCCCTCCAGTCGGCACCCCCCAACGCCACCCCGAGGCCCAGGCCCACGCCGGGGGCTTCGGTCAGGCTGCAGGGGCTGGCGGCGGCAGGGCACCAGGAGGCCTCGGAGCCACCATCTATGCTGTCTGGAGTGGAGGGAGAGTCGGGGCGGTCCAGCGGCGGTAAACACAGAGACTTACAGTCGCTGGTTGATGAGGAGCGCGATGGGGGCAGCTCCATGCCTTCAAACCGAACCTTGTGACGAAACTGCAACGAGACCACAAGGACAACAACGTCACGTTCAGCAGGAGTCTTGAAAAGCACACATTTCAATGTACAGTGTTAACTTGAGTTCAATTCAAGACAAAAGTAAAATGAATAGTTAATTCTTAAGTACTCACAGATACGATACCATTAGTAATTTTGATATGTAACATTTTAATGAAACCAATGACAGATAATTTATTTTATTTCTGCGCACAGGCTGGACTGGCACTCTGCAATAGAGACAACTGTTACCTAAGTATAACACGATGAAGTTGGCAAACACGGCTGGGTGGGTATCGCGATAAATACTTCAGATAGCTGATATTGATAGTTATCTAATTCTTTTAAAGCCTTTTCAAAATGAAGATAAAATGTGCATCCCATATAGTGTATCAAAGCAGTTCAGTACCTCCTTGGTCCTGCTAAGTCCCATCCACATTTTGAGTCTCCTGAGGAACAGTTCGACCATCTCGTAGTCTTGCAGATCAACAGCGGGCCGGTACAACTCGGCACGTCCGCGCCGGTAGTTCCTCAATAAAATGGAGATGACTAACCAGATTAAGACCAACCGAAGCACGGCAAAACTGGCATGGAACACCAGTGAGGAGACCGTGGCAGAGGGACCGGTTAGTGTCCGGGAAGGTTCCCATGACAACAGACCTCGGCCGCCAGCGCCCAACAAGGACAGACAGGCGGAGCTGACGCTTCCATAGCCATCAAAGACAGAATGGAAGAGCTAGAGTGACAGAAAGGAGAGACATCATGAAACAAAATTCAAGAATAATTATGATTTTTTTCTTTTCAAAGTTACTTTGTTTAAAAAAAAAAAAATGTGGGTATGTACAAAGAGTAGCTTGTTAAAAAAAGTTAATAAAAAATCATATAAATATATATATATATAATATGTAATATATTATATATATATATATATATATATATATATATATATATATATATATATATATATATATATATATATATATATATATATACACATACATACTTCACATCTTAGTGAATGTTTTCAAATATATTTGCCCAACATAGACTGTTGTTATCATGAAAATTTTCATTATCTTAAAATGATAACAACAGTCTAACATTCACTAAGATGTGAAGTCCGATGGAAGAATGCAATGACCTTGTGGCTGCATTCATTCAATTTATTTGAGGCAAAAACAATTTAAATGGATTCCATGTTGAAGCAAAGCTTAGAGGAGCTCAAGTGAATGAAAATGACACTGCAGGAGCTTTTGGTGTGTTTAAAGCAATATGTATGCTAATGTGTGTGTGTGCGCGCGTGTGTGTGTGTGTGTCAAAAGACTTGCAGTGTTGTTGGCCTAATGGTTGAATATCCACCAGTGTGACATTTGGGGCAAAGAAGTAAAAAATAATAAATATTAAATAAACATTTGATTTGAGAGAGGGAATGAATCAATAATATGTGACAATTACATCAAGGCAAAATATGGGACTGGGGTTTCACAATGAATATTGTTATACTTTGGTTTGATGGGTGAAACAAACAATTATTTAAATCAGACAATCGGTTTTGATTTCGAAGATGTGAGCGCATCAAATTGAACCTAATTGTTGAACTCTATCGCCCCCCCCATGTATAAGAATACAACCTAGAACCTAGAATTCTATTAATTACAAGTTGGAATAGAATTCTAGGTTTGTAATTTTATTGTTAGTTAACATTTTGTTTGGGTTTGCATTGCTTCACATTACTAATGTTAAATAGTCCAAAGTCCTCTGGTATCCTTTTTTTTGTATCTACCACTGAAAAGAAAGCCTTCACATTAGTTCTCTTCTTACAAATATCCAACATAAACAGAAAGCTGATGAACTTCATACTATGTCATAAGCATCAGAGCTTAACACAAATATGACTTAAAGGAGACACTGACCAGGTGTCCGGTGTGTGAGTACGCCAGCAGCAAGAGCAGGAGGGCCAGAGCGACGCCCAGCAGTTCCCAAACAGAGCGTCGCAGAGCTCGGCCAAACACGGCCCACTCTCGCAGGAAGCGCAACTGATGAGAGGCCTGCATGATTGCGCAAAGGGAACAAAATGTATTCAAGGAAACCTTCCAACTTATTCAAATGCTCATTGAGAAAGTATCGACATTTATTGAATGGAAAACTTAAAATCAAATCTTAACGGTCTATGAAAATAATAGTAATATAAATCTGAATCTTGAAATAGAAACTTGTGTACTTTATTACTTGCTTTAAAAAACAACTGTCACATTAATAGTCACATTCAGTAGTGATGAGAAAATGAAACTTTAAAATTTGCGTCATGAACCAGCTGTTGTATTTTTTTTTTACTCCTTTAGATGGCACTGTTGAAATCACAAGTCAGTGTGCTTCCAGCCCAGGGTAATTTGGTGAGAGTGCAATTAGAGGAGTCAAAAAATACAATTGATTCATGAAGCAAATTTGAAGCTTCCCATAACAACTACTTTGCATAAAAATTACACCTGGTTTAAATTTTTAACAGAGACATTTAAGAATAAAGTTGAATTCAATGAAATATATACATAGTGACATTATTGTTACTTTTGAAGTGTAACTGTAGTTTGATTTCTTACCTTGAGAACCAATATAAAGAGTAGCAGGGCTGCCATGACTGTATACATCTGACTCTGTTTGGCAAGTGGGTAGAAGTCTGTGAAGGCATCCCGTGGTTGACTGAGGTAGGATGCCCACTGCCGCTGGGCCATGACGCACCGACTCAGATGCAGGCCGCAAACAGATGCTGCCAGAGCAAGTTTACAGACACCTAGGAGTCTCCAGGTGGATAGCAGGTATGAGTAACCTTCACGGAGGAAACCCAAAAGTCCCCGTACCAGGAAATATAACACCAGGGCAAGAAGGACCAGCTAGTAAGGAAGAAAACAAAGTTGTATCAGCAAAATGACAAAATAAAGGACGGGAATTTATTTGCATTGTGCTAATCGCTTCTAATGCACTGTAGTTACCATTAAAAGAAGCTGGAGATCGAGCCCTGTGATTGGCCACAGAGTGATGACAATGAGTTCAAGGCTGGACTGAGCATGCTCAGAAACTGGGAACTCAAAGAGGAAAGAAAAGACTGCCAAGAGTTTTGTGTTGATGTTATAGAGTGAGAACTCCACAAACAAAGCACGGCTCCTACAAAAACAACACACAGGAAGAAAGAAGAAAATTTATTGCTAATATTTTGGTTCATATTTCTCATGACTATCCAAATGTGCAAAAACAACTGGCCATCACAGCAAATATTACGGGATGCTGAACCTTGGCAACGATCATTTTCTGACAATCTAAAATTAAAAAAATTGATATGCATGCTGCATTTCAGTTCAGTCCTTGTCACATCACTGGTGTTGGACAATAGAACTAAGCGAGTCAGATCTGTAAGAAAATCACAATCCAATATTTCGACAACTATTTGTTGATTAGCGAATCCCTCACATTGTTTTGTCTGTTAAAAGAAACATTAACTCCGTTTTAAGAGGATGAAAGTTGTTACTAACCTGTCGCCAAGCCAATGTTCCTGCTGCAGCTGCTGCAAAGAGCTCGAGGCTTCCTCCAGACTTCTGTTCAAGTGAATGACCAAATCCGTGCCATTATTGAGCACACTTCTCGGACCAAAACGCCACAACCTGGCAGGAGCCAAAAAAATCAATATAAATATAAATAATATAAATCACATATTTAACAGACACAGAATAGGTCCTGCAATCCTTTGCCTACCGGTTCGTGTCTGCAGCACCAGAAGCTGTGCTACTCGGCCAGCCTTGTTCCCACCTGTCCTCTGATCTTGAACCAGCCAAAACTGAAAAAAATAGAGCAAATATTTAAGAATATGCACATACTATGTGGTTAGAGAGCTCAGTATAGATTTGGGCTCCAACAAATGCAACATAACCACATCTCACCCTGTGTGTGGTGGATTTGTCTTAGTCTCATTGTGCCAAGTAAAACACTTCCTGTGTCTCCGAGGAGGGCGGAGTCATTCAGAAGGCGGGGTAATAAGGATTTGTCCAGCCAAACCAGAACATCGTCTCGGCTAAACAACATAACAGAGATTAGAAAATTATGAGAATCATTGATGCTGAGTTGCTCCACTTGAAAATATTGAATCATGCTTATTGTGGTTGTAGAGTTTACAGGATCTTTATTTTACCTGCTGATGTTGTGGTACTCAGGTGTGTGTAGCACATGTTGCAATTGAGTATGAAGTCTCAGGCTGTGTGTGTCTTTGGCAGAGTCCGAATAGTTGAGAAGAAGAACCACCAACAAGTAGAACATGTAGACCAGGAAGTTCTGAAAATGATAAACAACAACAACAACAAATATTTTAACTTTGAAAACACTGAGGGGACCCAATGAAGCGCTTGTAATGCATCTCCTGCTTACCTTCAACATATTGTGCAGCATGCGGACCTTGCGGGCCTGGTGCCGATCCTGGGACAGAGCATAGCCCTGAGGGGGCCGCACCCTGTGGACCCGCTGCACCACCCTCTCCACCATGGGGAACTCCACCAACACATCCTGGTCCTCAGGGCGCAGGCGGCACACAAACACTGCATAATAAATGGCCTCACACAAAACCTGAAGGACAAATTAAACAACCCTTTTGTTAAAAAAAAACAAAAAGTTGAGTGATTTAAAACAGTGCAAATATACAAAGTACTTATCAAATTGAGTGGGTGTGTTTAACATTTTACACACCTTCATTGGTTCTAACAGGAGACAGGAGCAGAGAAAGCTGGCAAAGCAGGAGATGAGCCACATCATGGCCACTCTCTGACTGAACCCGTGAGCTGCCCATATGGATACGCTGTTAGCCAAGGCAATCGCTGCCCAGCTTCCCCAAAGGGCAGCGCGTCCACACCAGGGAGGGAACCGTCTTGGACGACAAACATCCGTCACGACTGGAGAAGGGCGGGATCAGATAAAAACAAACTTTAATGTATTACACTACAAAAGTGGACAGAAAAGTGTCATTCAATTGGCAAGATGACCTGTATACAGACGAAGGACAACTTAAAACAGATAAGAAACAATTTGGGGCACCTTTGTAACTAAGCAATATCAACAAAATAAGAATGTGTGTTGCCATCATAGCTTGGCAACTCAAATAAAACAATAGGTCAGAATGACAAAATAGTAAACTTGATGCAAGGGAGTCAATAAGGAGAAAACACAAAATATTAGATGCTTATCATTTCATCAAAGGATATACATTCTGAATGTACTCCACACAAACCTGTATTGGAGGAGAAAGCAGTTCTCGGGGGTTCTCTTCTGACCGATTCGAGAGGGAGAGGGTCATTGATTTTCTGGAGAAGAATCACCTCGGTGTTATCTTCTAAAATGCTTGACCTGACAAACGTGCAGGGAAGAGAAAAAAAATGAAATTCAAGAAAATCCCCAAAATGTCCAATCTGATTATTTGCATTCCGTCGATACTCACAGATCAGCCATTTCACTTTCATCTGCTTGCGGAAAGAAGTTCTGGCCATCGCTCAGAATGTGTTTGATGAGGTCCTCATCTGCAAGGAAAAGTAACTCAACCACTGTTTGGACTCATAGTTGGTAAAACAAAAGTCTATCAGTAACAACTGAGCTGCTAATCACCACATAAAAATAAAATTGCTGGTCATTGTTTGAATAACAAAGCACTATAGCTCACAAATAAACAGAAGACTGAGGAGTCAAAATTATATTTGATATATTTGAACGTCAACATTTGTATTCAAAAGACTGACTTCATTTGATAAAAAAATCCGGACAAATTTATTGGAATTGTTGAATAAACTGGACACTTATTTTAATGGATGAGCCACATACTCATGCCCACTAATGATGATTAGAAATCAAAATTATTATTGTGATGAATACAATAGAAGAGCAATATCTGAAACTATTTATAACACACCATCATAATCACATGGTACTATGAATGGCCTTGCCTTGCCTGATTGAGCACATCAATGAGTGCGTTGGTCCAGGACTTGAGGAAATGATAAGTGAAGTGAGGCTATACTTGGAAATCTTAATAACAGCTGTAACACTGCAAACTTCCCCTTTAAGTCAAAATGGACACTGTTTGCGACGATGTGTCATGCTAATTACATAACAGTAATACTTGATGAGATACTGTATTTCCAAAAATGAAAAAATATGAATAAATGTTGAATTTGGAAGTATTTCAATAATTGCCCTGTAGAACGTATATGTGTACTTATACAGTATATGTGATCATATTTGAGCTTACCTGATGAAGTAAAGTATTTGTGACGTTGCTCATCCTCATTGTCAGGGTTAAAGGTGATGTCCACACCAAGGTGCCTGCTCCCTTGGCCCCTCTTCAGCCTCGGGAGCCCTGCTCCATGTCCCGCCCCTCCCGTCTCAGAAACATGACCCGACAGCTCGGGCCAGTCTCTGTCATCTATCTCGTCCTCTGCCATGTCCCAACTCGCCAGACTGAAACACAGACAGTGAGGCATTTACGGGCACTGAATCAACACCCAACGTTTGTTGAAATGATGGAAGTAAAATTTTGTGTAACAGAAAAATAATTAACTGACCTTTTGGTGGATGGAGTGGGCAAATCCACATTGGTTTCCTCTGAATTGGTCTGAGTAGCAGAGAGCGAGAAAGGGATTAACCATGAGAAGGCCAGGGGTAAGGAGCACAAAAAAAACGTAGTCCATGCTAAACCGAAATGAGTATTTCCAAGAAAAAGCTAATCAAACATCCGCCTCACCAAACAGTATAAAATGTCTAAATTATTTTTAGCACACAAGACTCTACCTCGCCATCAAAGTAGAGGAAAGAGCTTCCAGCATTGGAGTTCTCCAGGAAATAATCAATTTCCACTGACTCCTGGTCCCCTGGAGGAGGCACCTGCTTCACTGAGACACACTAAGGATTTGCACAAACAAAAACTAGTTAGCTCACGTGTGAGATACTGGATGGAAGCAGGTTTTTGATAGCAGTACCTTGCTGCGGCTCATTCTGAAGAGTGTGAAAACAAGGAGATAGAGAGGATAGGCCATCAGACATGTCACCACACCTGCTGCTACAGTCTCCCCGTTCAGTGAAGCTAACTGCGCCACGGCCTGTGGGCTGCAACAGAGAATGGCAACAAAATAAGAACAAGAGCACCTGGGGAAAATATCAAGGCTTGAATGTGAATACATCTTTTAAACCATGATGTTTTGCTATTTGGATGGATGGATGGACGGATGGACGGACGGACGGACGGACGGATGATGGATGGATGGTAAAATACCCGAGCCATATGCAGCAACCATAAGCACAGAACAGAAAGGTTGCACACACCTGACTCTCTTGTCCACCACAATGCTGTACCATAGTGTGTTGAAGGCCAAAAATAGCTGCAGTAACAAAGCACAGCATGTGGCTCTCTGCAAGCGAGTAAAGGGGCTGCGAGGGGGCTTCTCCCACAGTGACAGCCATAGGTGACTCTCACACAGCGCCCTCTGAAGCTCACACCGCAGTAGACGGGGAAACTGGCGCAGCGATCCCTCTTCTGAACAAAACAGAGTCGGCAATAACCATTGGTGAGCCATTCCAAAAAGTTTGGATTGTGATAGTCAAATTAAAATCTCATTAGTAGGTTTAAAACTGAATGAATTCATGTGAAAGTCAACCCCAAAATTTTCTTTGCAATATGTTCTGTGCAGTCCAACTAGTCAAAACACAGTGTATTGATTAATGTTTTGTTTGTAGAATATGAATTAAACAGGCAAAAGGTATTTTTTTGTATCCATCTCATGGTGCGGCCATTTTGCCACTTGCTGTCAACTGAAAATGACATCAATATTAATCGGAATGCTGTGTTTAGACCACTGGGGGCAAAAACAACATATTATTGTAAAGAACATTTTCAGGTTGACTTCCCATTTCAGTGTACACATCTCATTGCTGGCAATCATGAATCAGTATGTATGGTATGATTTCAGATTTACCTGAGGCCTCCACTTCCATTTCTAGCCGACCCTCAGTTTTCTCATTGTCTACAGACAGCCATTCATCAACCAGGAAGAAGTAACTACTTCCCGTCTGTAAATCCTTGACCAAGACATACTGCAACATCCATGCTGGGGACAAACCTAAGGGAAAGCAAATGACTTCATTAAAAATAAGACACCTTCAGCATTTGTTGATGTTGTTAATGTCATTACCCTTATTATCATGCCAAATGCGTATTTTCCACACACTGCCAAGGCTGGTGTCCGTAGCAACATGGAAGATGTCGAGGGCGTTGCGAGTAAAGGCTCCCCTGGTGTCAAGATGGCGGTGTCCGGTACGGCCCTCACGACCATAGAGACTGATTCCTACATGAGCTGTTGTTCCTGAAATTGTACACACACACATTTATCATAAAATTTTTCCTCTTGGCGCATGTATTAAGACTCTTAAGGGTAAGAATCTGAGTGTGAAAATGTTGTATTATGATGGTCCAGGGTACGCCTCGTGTTTTTAAAGCATTTTCACACAACAGTTAGTTTTCTAAGTGTTCACTATGGGGTAGCATGGGAGGATGACAGCGTCCCAGTTAAAAGGTTGTCACTCATTCATTTACCTGCACCATGACTCCAGCCAGTTTTGACTTGAACCTCATATTTAAAGAGTCCATCGGTGCCACACAGAGGGACCACACCAGCCCGTCGCAAATCCAGCTGGTCTAACTTGTGCAAAATGGCAGCAGCAACCACGTAGCTGAGCAAGCCCAGCACACACACCAGCAACACCACTAAGCTTGGTGGGCCAGAGCGCGCCTGAAAAAGATGAACAAAGTTACATGTTGATCTTAACAACAAGAATATGTTTTTTTCGTTTTAGTACTGACTGGCACAGTAAAGCTGACTGCATGAGGTGGTACAAAGAGGCCTGCTGCGAAGGCGGTGAGGTGTCTGGTGCGACAAACGGCTCTGCTGGCGTTGGTTTCTGCCAGGGGCACCATGCCGTCTGTTCGCCACTGCTTCTCGCTCTCGCTGAAGTACTGGCACAGTGAGACGAAAAGCCCCACCTCAAGATGAACACCGGCAGACTGTGAGGTGGGGCTGCAGGGCGTGCTCACGTTGATAAAGTAGTCAAGAGTAGTGTCATACGTCCTGTGGAACAGATGGCAGAAATGGACGCTAATTACAACTATGTTTAGCATGCATCTGTAATGGTGGGTGGGTGGGGGGCTCTTACTCTGGCGACAGGAAGAAAGTGTACTTCCTATGATCGAGGCCTTGGCTTCGGGTCATATTGAGTGCGATACGTTTTCTGTCGGTGCAGTTGAATTCATTAGGCTGATCGTGGGAGTGAAGGTAGGCGTCGATATATGGCTCCTTGGAATCTTCATCGCCCTCACCTCCACCATCTGGGGAAAGGTATAATACATAGTAACTAAAATAAAGTATACATATATGTATATTAACCCTAACTCTAGACTGCATTTTTCCAAACAACTAAATATGTGGGAAAAATTTATATCTCTCGCAAATGTGCTCACTTCACAGTCAAAATTTCTAAAAGTCGAACAATGACCTTCCAGAGAGGTGAAGTTGAGCTGAACAAACAGTCCAGCCTGTCGGTTGCTGTTCCCTGTTATCACCCTGACGATGACCGAGTCGCACTGGCTGATGTTGACGGCTCCGGCCGTGGGCACGCCTCCTGCGCCTGAGGAATCTGCGCCGAGCTCTCCGCCAGTGCCATTGTTAATGGCAACAGTGATGGCGAGATTGTCATCCAGTCCGGAGATGGGAATCTGGGTGCCATTTTGAGTGCGGAACTCCATGGATGCCACCTCTGTGGAGACGGTGTAGTTGGCTACATAGTTGAAGGGGAACGGGTTGGACTCCAACTGTGGAGAAAAAAAAAAGGGAAGCTCATGTGTGGAGGAATCCCGATTATAGAGGATGTTGGCAGAGTTCATGTTGCTTACCTGCAAGAGTAGCTGCATGACACTGTTCCCTGCAGCTGCTCTGCCAAGACTGCTGTTGAACGCTCTGGGGATGGAGAACCGCTGGCACTCTACAGACACACGAGATGGCACTATCGTGATACATTGATCCTGACAGAAGTGATGAAAACAGACATGATTCATTGGGCCACGACTGAATCTACAGGCTCACCTGGACTGCTGTTGCCATGGTAACAGAGCAGGCTCTGGGGGTCTGCAAGTTTTCCCGTGGCAGCTATTTCTGATCCCCTGAGCACAAGCGGTTCCTCGTTCAGGACGCGGCCGTGCATAAGGATGAGCATGAGGACCGAGGACAGGCTGTAGGCTTTGGCCGCCACTCGTAGTGGGTGTGGCTCTAAGGTTGACGGAGAGGGGTCCAGCTGGATACCTCCTTGGTATTCGCCAGACGAGGTCAAGGGAGAAGTCGAGAAGACTGATGCGGAATCCAGGTAGGCGGGTTGGAAGTAAGATGCTGACTGGCTGACTTGGTGGATCAGATCACCTTTTGAAAGAGATGTGGAAAATTATAGAAAAAGCTGGGAGAATTTGTGAAAATGGCATTCTGATAAAATAGTATGCTCAAGTCTGTACCCATTTTATTTTCTTTAATCCTCATGTCTTGCGTGATAAGAATAATGGTCAAACAAAGACCACAAGTCAAATGAGTGAACGATTACAATTAATGATCTTGGCACCCGGCATAATTTTCAAGTCATCGACCATTAGAGAATAATTTGAATTTTTAGCACAAACATCTCAATGATGACTGTGGGTATAACATATCACTCTCGAGAAAGCCTGCAGATCTCTTACCCATAATGTTGAGGATGTTGTCAGCTATCTCAGTTGGAGTAACCGTTCCCTGCTTGGTGTCATTTTGCAGAATCTCTAACATGGACTCAAGTTTGTTGAGTGTGCTGTTCTGACACTCCTCGCAGATGAACTCCCGACTCACCGCCTAAAAACACGCAAAGGAAACAACTAACTCGTACAAGCTTTTTAGCTTGCGACCATCTTTCACTCTCACAGGTCCTCTTTTCTTGTCTCTTCAAACAAAACATTATACTTACTGTACATTGCGCCAGCGCAGCAGACGTTTGCTGAATGTCATTAACAGTGTTGAGATCCAGCGCAGTCAGCGCCCTGGTAATATTGCTGCGGACTCTGACTCGGTAAATCCGCTCCGCTAGTGACACGCGGGTTGACTCCCTGTTCTGCTCGTACTGTTACAATATAATCAGACAAGAGGACAGATATTGAGATACAGAGAAATACATTCACTCTGTTAATTCTAATATTTGTTTGATAAAATTGTATCAGTTTATTTATTTATTTATTTCATCAATCAATCTATTCTCTGGGCTGACTGAGTAATCCTAAAGGGAAATTGGTAAAATGCATGCATAGTGTACATTCCAGTGTTCATGTTCAGATGTCTCCTACCTCATTCAAAACAGTAATAAGAGCCAAGGAGAGCTCCCTGACCCTCTGGGAGTCTCCTTGCTCCAGCAGCTGTTTAAGTTTGCTGTCAGTCAACTCAGCCAGCCAATGAGGAAGACTACTGTACACAGCTGGTGGATCCGGCAGCACCACCTCAATTGACCTGTGGACCAAAAATAAATGACAAATGGTTTAGCTTTCTACGTTTTATGAAATCTGCATAGTATTGTTGTAGTATTTTGTGTGATTTGTAGCTCCACCAATAAATGATTTTCCACAACCATTTGCTTGTCTTCCACAAACACAGTCAAATTTTCCATGGAGAAAACAAACAGTGCAATCTAAGGTGAAAATCTCTTTCAATACAGCAGTCTCAACCACTTGTACACTTATTGCCAACTGGGCCTGCAATCTGAGTAAACCCGCAATTTAGTGTCCGCAATTTAGTGTCCGCAATCTGGGATCCGAATGACTCTACTTAAGCAGCTCTACTTAAGATACAGGTTAATCACTACAAGTGATTTTCACACACCAAGCTGCCTCTGCTCTGCTTAATGGCAACAAGTTCGCAAACAAGGCAATGAAGCCTTCAAAACTACCATCAAAATAATGGAATAGATTAGACAACAAATAATCTTAGGGTGTCTTTCATGACACCCACATCAGGACATGAAGAGCATAGCAATTCTCCTAATCCTATGCTAGTTTAAGCGCAGGTCCAATTATCTTATGGAGCCACAACTCAGTTAAATGAATGCAGCAAAAATGTTGTTGTTGTGGTCAGCGCCAAATTCTCAACCTCAAATTAACTTGTTTACTTGTTGAGGGCAGTGATTGATGCTCCCTGAAGGTCCTCCACGGTAATAGACACGGCCACGCGGTGTCGAGCCGAGCTGAAGCCCGGGGGAAGGAAGGCCGAATGTTCTGGACTGCTGCCTTTGTACACACAGAACTCCTCACAGTTGTCCTCCTTACAGCGGGTTGCCAACAAACTGTAGAGTAAAGGTGTTTCCGAGACGCCCCGATCACTGTAACCTGGAAGGATATTTGGAATGAAAGATTATGATATGGACTTTAAAAAAGAAAAACATGTCAGCATGCATTTAAGAGGGTTCTCAAGTCCTTTCATATCAAATTCACAAATTCATCTAGGGTCTCTTTATAGTGGGGGTGCACTTCTGGGAGAACCCAAAAGGGCTTTCCCTGAACTGTCCCACATGGTTGGCCAAAACAAAATGCGGGATCTGCGACGAGATAAATGCAATGTACCTGAGCAGTTGAAGTGCACTCTGTCCACCAGGGTTCGAATGGTCCAACTTCCACCGTCTGCTTCACCGTTGTCTCCTCCCACTTTCAGGTGACACTTCCCACCACCCGGAGGCATGTTGTGGTGCAAGGTGATGGAGGCAGCCCCCTCACCATCCAGTGCGTCATCGGTTACGTGCAGGGTGAAAATGTACGAGTCTCCGTGGCGAAGGACGCCCTGCCGCAGTACCAAGTTCATGCAGTCATTTCCTGTGGTGGTCGAAGAGGAGTCCAGGATCAGAGTCTCGTTCTGCAGCGTCATGGCTGTCCATCTCTGATGAGGATAGAGAAAAATGAAGTTGTGCACTGCAGGCTTGAATGTCTGCATTTCCACTGTTAGATAGAACTTTGACGCCTGAGAAGACGCGCTGTGAATTCGGCTAAGCACACCCAGCCGCTTGAAGTGACTCAGCACGTATTTTGTCATACTGATTGTTTCCCACTTTCAGTAAGGCTATCATCTAACTGATTCTCTCTGGCTGTACTTATGCAATGACCTCAGTCTCACACCCACTGCCTAATAACTGCAGCAGAAAAATTGGAGTAGCAGAAAACAGAGGAGATGCAGTAATGGGAAGAGGAAGATGCTGGAAAGAATGACCTCACTGTTGTTTGTGAGTAGCAGTGACCTCATCTGACTGAGACAGCCACAGTAGGATTGTGATAGTCTGCATGTTCCAATGAGGCTTGTGTGTTTTTACCCCGCGATGGAAGCCCTGGCAGTTTGTGCAGGTTCCTCGGAGGTAGACATAGGAGTTCTGGCTGATTTCGTAGATGGACTGTGCCCTACAGGACACGCACTCCAGGTATACCATGGGAATGTGACCGCCCTGGACCAGCACCTGTTGTCGTACATACACATTTGTGAGCTATACTGGAACAAAAGCATTTAATAAATCATATCCCATAATCACCCTGGACCTAAGAGGTTCCTGAATAAATTAAGATTTTAATTGAAATTTATAGAAGGTGCACACTCACAGTTTGTGTTGTGGACTCTGGTGTCATTCCATCTTTGCTGATAGACAGTTTGAAAGTGTATTCAACATCTTCCTCTAATTCAGAGCCAGATATTCCCAGGACAGGACCGCTGGAACCCAAGCCGAAGTTTAGGCTGGAGCAGTGCTCTGGACCCTGCAGGAAGAGATTAGGCTTGACAGTAAGTTCAGGCAACTCACTTTAACACCTTAATCAAACTAAAAAGAAACATTCATGGACTATATTTTGTCTTATGACAGCTCAATTTACCATTTGTATTACTAACTCATGTCAGATGTTTTTTTTAATCCTCTGTCTTTGTTTTTAATAAATATTCAATGACACAGATTCAATATGCAGTAGACTTCACTCATTATTCAAGACATTATGCAAACGTGCACACGTGTGTATTTGATGTTTGAATATAATTTAATTGGCAGGGCGGGCAGGCAGGTGCCAGCTGTGACAGGCTGCGTTCATCAAATCACGCTTGAAATATTTGCTTCGTTTAAAACACACCACACACCAAAACCCACAAACACGCTCACACACACTCAGGCTGGACACACCTATTCTGCTGGGTTTTACACTTCGGTCCAAAAAGAGGTGTTGAGTGTGAAAAACATTACATGAATTCCCGCTCACAAGACAAGAAGAAAAAAAGATTGGAACGTGTGAATTGTAAATCCCTCTTCACTTCAACGGTACGCACGACCAGATGAACAATTATATAACTTTTCCACAGCTATAAAAGTTATAGCAAAGTACTGCACATCTTATAAGTGTGGAATTTCCTTTCCACTAGATTAAAGTCAAATGTGCAGAAGGGATCCAAAGAAAGAAAGAAGCAAAAAGGCAAATAATGAATCATTATGTTAATGTTACACAATACAAGATGAGCACATACGCAATTGCTTACGTGAGCAACATGCTGTAATTGTGTGATTATGAGTGTTGATTTGCCCACTAAGCAAGTCTAATTTAAATGCTCCAAGGAACATTAGCGGCCCTTTTAAACAAATGAACCAAGCGCAAATAATTTGCATATATTAAACTGCAGGCTTGCAAAGGTTCGCAGTTTATTTACTAGGCATAAAGGGAATTCAATCATCATGCTCAATCATTACAATGCTGACAATCAGACAGGACATTTGACTGTTCTATTTTATCCCAATTATTGCACAAACGTCTCTAAAAATATGTGTGAATTTTGCGTTCATATTCTCACCTTTGATGTACTTTGGCAATCCCAATGGTAGTGGAGTAGTGACTGGCTTTCAGGGTCCATATTGGGATCATAGGATTGCTCTGCACTGAGCTGGAGGTCCTGGGTCCTGGACCACACCCTGTAGGTGCCGCCCTCTATGATGGGCATTAGCCTGTGAGAAAACAGCAGAGGGGAAAAAACTCATAAAAAAACTGCAGGCTTTCCCGAAATTCTATTTTTGCTATCAGTTTTCATTGGCTCTCACACTGTCAGGGTGAAAGGCAGCATTATTACTAACTTACAAGCGTTCATTTGATTTAATTTTTGCCAAAAACAAATGAAATATTAAAAGATTACATTCTGTTTAGTTGATGGGGTATGTCCAACCTGTGTTTTTTCATTGCAGTAACATTGGGAATTGTCCAACATAAGAGCGTCAGATTATGTCATGTGAACTATACTGTGTAAATCTCCGTCTCTAATTTTATTGCGTAACACATACACAAAACACTGCATTACTTTCATATGTTGAGCTACTGGCCTCTCTTTTTTTTCTCTCTCTCTCTCTCTCTCTCTCATTTTCTCTCTCTGTCTCTTAAATGGGCAGCACGCAGACTATTTATTTTTGTTTTGTTTGTTTGTTTTTCTTTACCATTTTAGTCAGGGATATGTGAAGGGTTTCCACAGTTCTGAAATATCTGTGTAAGTTAAAAAAATCCTGCATGTTGTCAAGACATTGGATGCGCCTGGGTTTAGAAAAAGTTTTAATAGCTTGAATATAGCCTACTTTAATTACCGAGTTAGAGCATTGAAATCTAAAAACTCATCCCTGTAATTTTGGAGAGAATTTCGCAGTTACATAAGTTTGTATACATTTTTATTCTACAACAGTTTTTTATTGTGTCATTTTTTATACTGAAACAGAATGCAATTAAATGTGATAACATAAATACAATTTCTGAAATACCCCAGTATTTTTAGGTGACCCACCCATAACTGATGATCAATGAAACCAGAAGCAGTAGAAAAAAACGTGTCCTTCTTACTGACCTTGCAGCCATGACGCTAAGTTGCAGACAGGCTGCCTTCCTCAATGGCACGCCTTCATATGACAGAGAAAACACCAAAGTGTAGTTCCCTGTCGCCAATGCCATCTTGGGCAACGACAGTTGGAGCCGCCGCACATCCACCTCCACTGGCAGAGGGATTTCTGTATTTGGGAATGGCTGAAAGGGATCAGTCAAGCCCCCAGAGTGAAGAGGATGGTCACAGGATGGCATTGTGACAACTTGCCACAAGTACTGTGCTCCATATATCATGCAGCCTTTTAGGTCCACAGTGGCCTCAACAAAAGTGGGCTGGGATCTCCAGATGGCGAGGCGGGGAGCTTGAATCACTTGTACCTCTGGTTCCTCACACTCCAGGACACTGATGTTTATTTCAACCTGGGCCAACACGAAGCTCACCAGATTACTACAGTTAACCTGGAAGAGAGAAAAAGTATAAATACCATGACGACCCCAAACATTGCTAAAGATCTACGTATCCATATAATCATGGCCCGATCCATGTATGAAACATACTTGGACCATGAAGTTTCCTGGGTTCTTGTACTCATGGCCCACGGTTGTGGTGTTGGTGTGAACTGAAGTAGAGCCATCATTAAAGTCCCAGAAACAGTCTAGCGGGTTGGAGCTGGGTGTGACAGTAGCCACCAGAGTGACAGTTTTATTGACCAGGGTGTCCTGAGGTGTCGCATGTAGGACTGCGGCCATCAGCAAGTTCTGCACAAGGATGTGCTTGGTGATGTTCTGAGCATGCAATGAATTGAAGGCCCTCAGGTAAATGGTCAATAAACCTGCTTCTTCTGGTTTGAGGGTCATCTGATTTGTGGGATGAGACCGTGAGAGAATTTAGTTTTCGATCTGATGACTATGAACATGAAAAATTTGGATTTCTTTTTTTTTTTTTTTTACCTCTTTGCCAATATGTGTTATCTTGTGGAGGTGGTGCAGGTCAAAGGTCCAGAGAAAGCCAACAGGGTCACCAGTTATGATGCTGGCGGAAAATAATCTCTCCACACCAACAGGGATTGCTGCGCTGCTTCCTTGGATAGACAGTCCACGTACGGGCTCCATCACCTCAACCTGGACGTGTCGCCTCTTGAAACTCACCTGTACAAAACAAACAACAATTATTTTTAAGTTGTTTTTAATGGTGCTATTTTGGGGTGAGTTGGCCTTACCTGATTGCGAGCAGTGAGGTTGACCATGTAGGTGTCCACTCTGGTGAATATGTGAATATGTGAATATGAATTGGTGGTTTTGTTGAGTTGCGGGGTAACGGTGGCATCTCCGCTGATGCTGAGGATCAGGTCAACATCTGAGCCGGCTGCCATAGAAATGGTGAACTCCACCCTCTCGCCGACCGCTGCAAACTCTTTACTTCTCCGTAACTCCAACCCCTGAATCTTGTCTTGGACAAAGAACTCCTTTGAAACCGTTTGCTCACTAATATCATTGGTGGCATTCAGTGTGACGATGGCTGTCTTTGGTTCTTGGAACACTACCGACGTGTTCTGTCCCGTTTCTGTTGTTCCATCAAACAGCCATGTCCATGTCACATTGGTCCCTTTTACCACTTCCCCGTGGAGTATGAGAGGCACCCCTGATGCTATGTAACTCTGCTCAGGCACATCAATTGTGGTGAATCCAAGCCCAGAGATGACCTCCTGGACGCTGACCATCTCAGACACGAGCTCGGAACTAACTTCATTGAAGACCTCTACGGAAACCAGATATAGCCCAGGACTGGGAAACATGTGAGTCTTCTGGGGTTCTTTCCATTGGAGCGTATTTCCATTCACAAACCAGCGGTATTGCAGGTCTGAGCCCCCCAAAGTGGAAACTGACAGATTTGTACGAGCATTGACAGCAACAGGGTTGTCGCTGATCTGTAGATTCACTCCTCCGGTTGGCTCTAAGAACTGAATGGTTCTGTTAACGGACAGTTGACCCAGAAGGTTCGCCGCTCGAAGAACGATAACACACGGCCCCGGCGTGGAGAAATTGACCTCCACCGTCTTGCCACTGATGTTGAATCTTGAGCTAATGGGATCTAGTGTGCTGATGATGTTCCAAGTAAAAGTCATGTTGGTGCCTTCTTTTAAGCCCGCATGAAGGTGGAGAACACGGTTTGTTGGAAAACAGCAACCATCCACTTCTGTGTCCCCACCTACTCCGATCTCCTCCTCGGGTAAAATATGGAGCCCCTCCAATTCACGTTGAACAAACAAGAAGATACTCGCTTGGGCCGTCCCTATGTCATTTTCTGCCGTCACGATGATGTTGAAAGTGCCAACTGAGCGGAAAGTGTAGAACATGGTGTGGGTCCCCGGAATCGAAGTGCAGCGGTCACACAAGATCCAGGAAAATCGCACATCATCTCCCTCCAAAAGGTGAGCCTCAAAGTGGACTGAGGCGTTCAGAGGAACATTTATGAGGCTAGCATTGACAGTTAACCCACGAATTGGTGAGAGCACTGCAACGGGTAAAATACTGTGATTCCTGCTGACGACGTTGCTTGCTGTCAGCGTAATGTTGTAGTTTCCAGAGAGGTTGTATGTGTAGGGGACACTGTGCCCCTCGATGACCTTCCCATCCCCAAAGTTCCATGTGTGAGTGACACCAGGAGATGACACCGGGGTTGTGAAAAAATATGTCTCCCTAAGTGTAAGGTAATTGTATTTAGTACCATTATGTAGAATAAGAATGGGTCCTATGGGCATCTGAACCTCAACCAGAACACTCGAATTACTTGTTGAGATGTTATTGGAGACAGTTACTGTCACTATGTAATGGCCTGGATTTTTATATGTTGTCAGGAGATTGCCAGAGCCACGAATCAGCAAAGGTTCTTCGTCAGTACCCAAGTTCCACTGATAGCTGTAACTATACTCTGGCTCGGCGCTGACCCGCAACCGAATCTCTTCTCCGACGGCATAGTGTGTTTTCTCGAGGGTAAAGTTGATGCTGGTTAAGGCTGGCTCCACGCACACCCATTTGAAGAAGTTGGTCTTGGAAGCCTTGTTGATGCCACGAGAAAGATTAAGAGAAAGGTAGTAGTTCCCGCTTGCCTTGTAGGTGTGTGAGACTTTAGGGTTCCCTAGATGTGTCTCGTTAGGGCTTCCGTCTCCAAAGCTCCATTCAAAAAGGCTTGCGGAAACATTGCCAGACACCCACGTATCAAAGTTAATGGGGGTCCTTTCTTGGACGCATCCGGATGGCTCGATCCTGACAACTTGGAACACGTAGACCTGCACTGTAAGGAGCGTCCAGCCGGAGCTCACGGCATTTGCAGCGGTCACATTCACTGTGTAGTTGCCATCTTTAGCATAGATGTGTGACACGTGGGGTTCCGATGTAGTGTAACTACTGCCGTCACCCATGGAGAATGTCCACGTGATATTATTCCCCGCTGCAAGGTGTGCTTTCACTAAAGTAGGACTATGGAGTTCTGATGGAGAGGAGCTTTCCGCTGTCAACTCTTCTATCTCCTCAAATACAAACAACTCAGCACAGGCCCTGGTGTCGCTGATGGTGTTATTTACGGACACACAGACATTAAAGGCACCACTGCGTGTGTACGTGTGTGCCACTCGCCGACCTTGAGACTGATCGGTATCGTCTCCAAAGTTCCAGTCGTAGTGGATGCCATAGGGTGAGGGCAACGGGTGAGCTTCAAAAACTGCTGATTTGCTGGCAAGGAGAAGCCGTGGCTCTGTTTGTATATCCACATGAGTGAGCATACTGTAGACACTCATGTTAATGCTCTGACTTTTGTTCTCATAACGATTGGAGACGGAGACCAGCGCAGTGTATATTCCTGGAGACAGAAAGTAAAAAAAATGGATTAAAAGACTTGCATTGTGCAGGTGATTATTGATCAAAGGTGTCAAGCGGTGTTATCTCCATTAAAGAAGGACACTGGGATACCTGGCTGGGAGTAGATGTATGTGATGTTGTTGCTTAGGAGGACCTGATTGGGGGAGCCTGGCTGAAAAAGGGATGGTGCGTAGGGAGGCTTAAATTCAAACTCCTTATATCCCCCATCACCGAAAGACCATCTGAAGCAGGGAAAATGGGAATTTGATGTTGAACTTTCAAAATTAAATTAAATAGGTTACTGATGAATTTGGCCCACAATGACCATTTCCATCAAAACACACACACACAGAGTTAAATGCTGACTGGAAATTGGAACTTGTCTCTGACGAGGCAATGGAGAGTTTGGATGAGGAGGAGTGGAAATTCAATAAGTCTCATTGGACCGAGACTGCTAAGAGCGGTGGGAGTCAAAGAGAAAGACAAGCCCACAGTGAGGACAGTGGTTATGTGAAGCCGGCGGAAAGTCAATGTGGAAAAAGTGGAAGAAACCAAAGAAACTGTACAGGGAAAAGAGGCGAGCAGAGCAGAGGGGAAAATCTGAGTCAGCAGCAATCTACTCTAACCACATGGTTATAAATCTAAAGTTGGGAGAAAGAGCAAAAAAAGAATGAAGAGGAAGGCAAACAGAAGAGGAAGAAAAATGAGTAGTGATTTTTTTTATCCATTTTTAGTCTTTGGCTTTCGACTCTTATTGTCCTCCTATTTTATATTAATTTGTGTTTCAAATTGAATTGACTATTTTCACTATTTTGAACCATTACTGTATATGAAGGGTTTTCGTACAGCTGTTGTAAAATGATACACTCCAAAAATAAAGCTGCATTGTATTGTTCTTACCGAAATGTAGCCAACACCGACATGTCCACGAGCACAGAAGCGGTGAGAGTCTGAATGGAGCCTTGAGGGACCACATGCGGAACACCCCTCACTGTGAGGTTGGTCATGGGCTGCAGGCGGTCCACAGTGACATTGAAATGCTCTGTGAGGCTGCTGATGTGGTTCATCGCCGTCACCTGGAAGAGATAGATGGCAATAGCCCAATTCGGATATGCATCATAGAAGGAGAAGCTGAAGATTGAATCAGGTATGAATAATGGATATTTCTACCACTGTGACATCAATGTAAATGTGGCAGAAAATTGAAAGAGATATGAATAATGGATATATCTACCACTGTGGTTGCAATGTAAATGACAGATGTGATTGATTTAGAATGTCAAGCAATCAAAATACGGCACATGAAGAAATGTCTAGCAAGATTTACACCTAAAGAAACTACAGAGAAAGATCATTTGTGTAAAAATAAAAAAAAACCTGCAGTTCCTAGATTATCTAAAAGTAAATCAGTATTGGTTTGGATTTTATTGGATTGGCCCTTGAATATGCAAAGTAAACTAACTCACTGTGAGTTTGTAGATGGCAGCATGCTGGTAGATCACATTAAGGACGGTGTTGTAATACGTAAAGTAGGGCTTGTCATCTACAGTCCATTTGAATGTGGGATTGGAGCCTTCAAGCACTGATGCGGTGTAACTCTAACAATGAGCAGAAACGTGTTAGGGTGATGACCCAACCAACATGAACTACAAAGCAGAAATAAAGACAAAACTATCAAACTCACCACAACTGATTCCATCAGCACCCTGTGAGCTGGATAGGGCTGGACCACCAGCCCTTTTAGTGGTTCTTCCACGTGAACAATCACAGTCAAACTGGATTGTGTCAGATTATTATAGGCTTGCAGCTCCACCTGAATTAGCCCCTCTTGCTCCTCTGCCGCTAAATTTAGATCCACTATTGCGTACTGGCTCGGTTCTGTGACCTCCATCCCTGAACGTGAGCTGGGCTTGCACAGTGTGGGGCTGCCGGCTAAAAAACTTGAAGGACAATTTGGCTGAAAGGTAACACTGTGATTACTTCCTCGTTGAGATACCCTTGTGGCGTATCGGGACTGGACATGGAGGAGCACGTGCGTGTTGTTGGACTGCAGATAGAGGCTTCCATTCCAGAGAGGCGGGTGTAAAATGGTCAACCCCAAAGGAGGAATAATTTGCAACGGGCATGATGCGAAGGTTCTATAGGAGGGTTCAGCAGAGGTCACCTGGAATAAAGTGAACAAAGTCAGCTCACTTATTGCAAACCTTATTACGAGTGTAATATTCAGATTGTTGGTTTTATCTAAGACTGGTATGAGTCATAGTAGACATTCTGTGTGTGTGGCCCCCGCTATGTTTGATATGGGTCAAATGCATGCTGAGATCTGGCATACTTGTGTGTCTTACCTGCAGGGTGTAGAGTCCAGGCTGGGACAGGCCGGCAGACAGCTGCGCTCCCTGCAGCGAGATCTCGCTGTGTCCCACATAGAGCACTCTGATGGGGCACACCACTTGCTCCAGCCATTGTCCCTCACCAGCCTCCAGCAGGGAGTCCAAGTCAAGATGGGGTCGAGGGTCAACATTGTGGCCATCTGAAATGTCTGCCGACTCTCTGCTGGTGTTCATCATGATCCACTCGGAATGGTTGAGGGCTAAAACAAGCTGTCGCCACAGTGAGGTTGGGGAGGACAGGCATCGAAGGAGCGAGCCTGGGTCAGCGTCGTGTTGAAGGCCAATGACGTCACCAGCGGAAACCAAGAGGTCTTCTAACTGCTCTTGCACCTGAGAAAGCGGGGTTTAAGCCAGTGGATGTTAAAAGAAGATCTACATTACATCAATGGTAAGATTCAGGGCCATTTTTTTTTTTTATATTAACACCAGCTGTTTGTATATTTCTGACATTGACGATGCTGTAATGTTTATGAAAACATCATACTTGGCAACAGTATTCCAAAGCTTTATGCAACAGATTAATTCCATTTCTATTATTACCAATAGTTAACATTAATTAAAAGTCACAACAAATCAGAGTTTGAAAAGTGTCCTGAAAGGATTGTGTCAAGTTCTGAGGGTACCCTTTAATAAAAAAGCTAAACTCAGCTCAACTTGATTCTTTGCAGTGGACTGGCGAACAGCTGCAATCCCTTAGCTGTTTATCCGATCTCTCCGTAAACAGTGTCAAATGGAAGTCATTAGCTATTTCCATTTGAAATATTTCCCATCCAAAGACAATCACTGAAAATGCTGACTAAAAATAATGTTCTCTCACCAGAACATTTGCTGCTGGTCCTGCAGGCAGTGTGAAGGCCACCTCGTCCTGTAAGGTATATCGAGGCCTAAGAACACCAGGAGGAAGGTGCTGACCTTCGGTGCAATTAGGGCAGGAAGATGGCTGACAAGGACTAGAGAGGTCCAGGCATTGTTGCTGGAATGGACACCACTGTTGTAGTCGGGGGCAAGAGGGCGGGTCGGCGTTTCTGGAAACATCTGGAACACATATCGCCACTGGTGCGCAAACTGGACCATGACAACCTAAAGCAGAACACAATTTATTTTAGGATCACTAACATTGGAGAATACTAATAGAGTTAGACAAAATGAGATACAAAAACAAATGTATCAGAAAGTCCATAAAGATGAGAATATTTTTTCTAGGATTGACACAGTTACTGTTCTTCCTGTATTACAAAAAACAAGTGAAATGAACGATGCTGTGAGAAACTCTGTGTTCCTAATATTTTGGTTAGCTATGTGGGAGGGGCATAATAATGTTTGGCAGCGTGCATTACACCTTTTTAATCATCACATCATCATTCTTCCTTCAGCACATTCATAGAGATGCATGGGGGAAAAAGGACAGGAGGTGCTGTTCATTCAAAGGTTTCCCGAAATAACCACTTAAGACAACTTGTGAGCACAGGTTTGTTTCTTAGCACCGGTTGATGCATAGCGGGAATATTTTTCACAGGTTATTCGAGGGAGAGACTCACCCGGCAGGAGCAGATGCAAGCCGGGATAATTACAATGAGGGCGGTAGATCTGGAATCGGATGTGGACGAGTGAGCTACGCTCCTGAACGACAAACTCAAGGGAAGACAGACGACCCGCATGAACAAAGCTCAGCGCCGGGAACAGCAGCAACTGAAGAAGAAGGAGCATAACAAAATAGAAACCCGTCAGGAAGAAGATTTGATGAGACGAGAACACGCTGATATTCCTTCTCACCTCGATGCCAGTGCTGGCTGTCTGGGCAGTCGAGAGTGAAGCAACATGTGCCAGATGCAATGAATTATGGGAAGGAAAGACTGCCAGGCCAACCATGTGGATCCCTCCATCTGGAATTCGTACTATTAGAGGGGAAAAAACAACAACAAAGGAAATAAGACGATGAACCAAACCAGAAATGCATTCAATTTCTAAAAATAAGAAACAGTTTCTGAAGTATGCAGGAGAGTTGCCAAAAGTGGGCTAAATGTATTAAAAATCCTGAAATACTGGGGAGATGATACAAAACATTCCAAGTCTTCACAAATATTAACCAGCAGTTGACAAGTTGGTAAATGGATGATTTTGGCCATCCCAAGTATTGTTATATAAGCAAACAAAAACACATTTATTCATTATTCCATAATAACGTTTCTATTTTTAAAAACTTACCTTGAGGGCTATACTGACAGACAAATGCCCGCTTGGTGTTGCACGGGTGCAAACTGGTCTGAGCACGCTGATCAAGGGACACACAAAAATTGCCGCGGGAGATTGGGAAACGAGGTGGCAGGCCTTCCTCTCCATTCTGGGCCTCAGAGCCGTTGACCCAGCGCAGCCTGCCCGGAGACGTGACGTCGCTCAATCCGAGCCACACTCCTCGCTCCCTGGTGAGGCAAAAGACAGGCTATATTGATTAACGCAACAAATGTTTTGCTCTCAGAACTGCGGTCAGTCAAGTTGAAAAGTTGACAAACACAAGGAAAGAGTTTCAAATGATTAAACACCCATCTCCTGTATTGATTAGTGTCAAGTCTAACAGCTCCTTTTAAAAGATGTTCAGACATAGCGATTGGCTGGTAGATGAGCGAGAAATTGTAAATCAATTGTGTGCAATCAGCACGAAAAGGTTTGAGAGCAGTGCTTGACGGTATGCTTTGATAGATGCCCAACAATATGTCCTTGTCATTACAATCCCTAAAATGAGCTCATACAATCTATTTGACTAAACACAATTCTCTTCGAGATACGTGTCAAAGTCGCAACAATAATGTTTTTTATTTGAAATCCTTTTAGTTTAGGGTCTTGAGAAAGGCATTTCAGTCACCCCTCACCAATATTTTGCCCGCTTGTCACATCTGTGAAAACGACGTTTGAAGAAGACAGAGGTTAAAATACAAGCAAAGTAAACAAACAACTAAGTCTCGGGACAAAAAACAAATAGACAAGGAAAGAAAAAAAAGTCCTTATGTAAGCAACGGGGCGGCATGACATACGAGGAAGCTGGGTGGGGAGAAACTCCATTACGGCAGTTTTTTCCTCTCTCTTTGGCTTCGGTCTACAGCAATTTACACACACACACTCGGACACACACACAGGTCTCTTCCTCGTAGGGTGTCAAAGTTATCACGCAGCTGTGCTTTTCCAGATGTGGTGTTCTTGAACATCAACACTAAACACCAAACTTACAGTCTCAACTGTAAGAAGATGAATCCAACAATGCTGATCTGATGAAAATCACCTCACATAAACTACATTCCCAACACATACAGCTAAGTACATTTGGTTATGTCATCCAAACCACTTTGTTCTTTGTAACTGAGAAATAAATTGCTGAGTAGCAATTGAATGTTTTGCTGTCTTGTCTTTGCATCTCTTTAAAAAAAAACGAAAAAAAACCCCACCATTCACTGAAATGGGGAAAAAGTAGTGCAACAGACGGGAAAGGTCACATCATTACTAGTTATAAATATTCTAGATATTTCAAATGGTTGTTTGAAATGTGTTTTGATATCGCCAAAACCTCATAAGTCATATTTTGGTGAATTGCATATTTTTTCAGAAATGTATACTATTGTTATTTTTACAAATGATTGACCAAGCTGAAAATGGCTTGATGTCTTTCACAATGCAATGTTAATGGTTGAACAAGTCGTTCAGTTTTGGGGTTCCCCTAAAAATTTATGTTTTTGGAGATGTGAGAATTCCGCAGACGCCAGAGATATGCTGTTTTGATATATATAAGAACGACTAGACTTGGCAAAAGGTTTATTTCATATCGCAGATGTTCTGGCAACCTCAAAATCATTCTGTTTTCTATATCTATAAAATACTTTTCACAATACATACTATTTCAAAATAATTTGCTGGACATGCTTGATGTGACTCCAATTGTTGACGAAGCACTTAACCCATTTTTTTTAAGGATTTTTGTAATGTTTATATTGACCAGTGTGTTTATTTGGCTTAACATGGCGGCCACAGTGGCAGTGGGGATGTTGCTATCAAAGGTAAAGGAAAAGATGGACAGCTTATTTCAATAAATTAGCATCGTCGTAGGTGTACATCTCAAAGAAGCATGTGGCATCAACCTATTTATATCTATGGCTGTTTTTTTTTACTCAGGCGCACATCTGCTGAACACACTATTTTTGGTACAGTGTCTTTCGACGTACCTCTAATGTCTCGAAAAAGATGTCTTCAAAACACATATTAGAAAATGTCACATTGAAATACTAATCAAAGCATGGCCACAATTATTTCTTTTTGTGTCAGTTTGATAAACACCAAGACACACAGCGATGCAAAAAGAGATCCCAGAGATAAAGTTGAAAACACTTAATCTGGACAGAAACACTCACTGTGTAATTTTATGAGCCAGCAGGTTGCGCAGCGTGTCACCTCTGACTATTGCCAGATTTCCACCACGATCTAAACATTGTTGATGAGCATCAGTCCAGCTCATTTCCCCTGGAACAATCTGGAAACAGCATGAAGACTCGATGTGGTAGACCCCATCTTTTGGACAGTGAGGAGAAGCTGGCAGAAGGAGAAGGAAAAAAGCAACAACATTTTTGACAAAATAGAACTTTTTTCTGTGCAAGGAACAGCAAAAAAATGCACTCCCTTCCAAAAGTATGCAAACAGTTTGCCCAATTCCTTAATGTTGGCTTCAGATGGAAAACATGGATTTGACATAAAAGATAACATTGCAGCTTTTATTTCCAGAAATATACTCCATATGTGACATTAAAAAAGCTATTTTATTTTAAGTGGCCTTTCAAAACCCCGACTCTTGCTGCAAGTCTCACTAAAGGCCATATCATCCAAATAAATGTGTGTGACTCAATCTGTATACATACAATGTCTCCTTATTGGTAAAAAAAAAAAAACCATTGAAGATGCTCAAGTGTCCATCGGCCCTATATGTAGAAAGCCTGCAATGCATGTTGTAACTCGCTTATCATTCCAAGTCAGTCGGAATAGGACTGCAGGATAAATTATACATACAAAAAGCCCCATCTTAACCAAGCCTGTTTCCCAAAGATGAACCTTTCGTCACAGGTCATGCTGTCTGTACATTTTGGTGACAACGCTATACCAATAATAAAGATGACGTGTTGTATGACAGAAAGAACTCTTAAGTGTTATCCATTCTGTACTCTAAAGTCTGGTGCCATGCATGTATAATTCAACCTAAGATCTTTCCGTGGTCAAAACACGTGGTACATATTTAACATACTGTGCTTGTAAGAGCTTGATGGATTGGATGGAATGTTTTCACTCACCTTTTGCAACTTGCACATCATTTTTTGTGATCTCCCAGTCTACATTTAGGTCAAGAGCTCCCCAGCTAACAAGCGTGATTTCCAGACTCCCATTGGCCACAGCAAGAGTTGGGCAGTGCAGCTCCAGTTTAGGAGGAAGTGCCACAGTCACTTCTCCACGTGCAGCAACCTGAACACATATAAATGGATGATCAATCATAAGCAGCACCGTTATTACATTATCAACAACAAAAAGAAAATCTCACCTCCTTGTGTCCAGCCCAGGCTGTCAAACTGACCACATACTTTCCCGGAAGTCCATATTTGTGCGTCGCCATGGTGACTTCGGTTGCTGAGGTGTTGACACGAGGTGAAAGGTCGCCAAACTCCCAGGATAGCGTTACTGGTGTGACGGAGGAGGCAGCTGAGAAACTGATGCTGTTGTGAACGCTTTGAAGTGGGAGGGGCTTCAATAAGATGGAGAAGTCTACTGCAAATACATCGTGGGCTAGAGTCCACCCACATTCCTGAGAACCAGAGCAGAGACAACAGAACAGAGAGAACTGTAATTAAAATAAAAGATCTTGTCCTCCTACAACACTGACATGATTACAATTCCAAAACACAAAATGTTGCATGAAATGTGTTGCCTGGTTAGTAGTGATCTATTGTATGTACACTGAAAATGAGCAACAAAGTACTAAAGATGTCAGCGTATACCTTCATGACACTGGGGTTGGTACAGGCAGCAGAACACTGAGATTCACTGATGAAGTTGGGCTCAGAGTTTGTACTACAGAGACACTCCTGCCTGGCCCCCAGGCCTCCATAGCGGTGTGACGCAGCGAAACACATGCTGTTACATTGTTCCCGCGTGAAGTTGCCCGGCGTGGAGGACGAGAAGATGACAAGTTCGCTACGTCCCCCTCCTCCACTGCTGCCGTCCTCAAGACAAGCGGCGTAATTCAGACCTGGAAAAAGACGTGATTAAATACTTTGACCTACATTAAATACGATACGCTCTCTCAATGCTTCCACCAATGGAAATAGGATAGATCGTCGGTGGTAAAGCAGAAATTGGACAGAGGCAGAAAGTTTATTGCTTCGTACCGCAAGTGAGCACTCTGACGTTGAGCAGAGGTTGGCGACGGAGCTCAGGAGGCTGATTACAGAGCATGGCATCGGGCCGACGAACGCGTACCCCTTTCTCCTGGAGCCAGTTGACCAAGTGGAAGAGCTTACAGTCGCACTCAAAGGGGTTACTGCTTAGGTCACTGCGTAGGAAAAGACAATGACAAAGCAGAACAAAAATGAGCCAATCCATTTTTTGAACACAATACATTTGCAGTAACTGCTACAGTTGGCATCTGACAGAAATAAAATGTGCAATTCTGGATGAAGCAACTGAAGCAAAAAAACAAGTGGTGTATTATAACAGAGTCGGGCTTACTTACATGAGTGTTAAATTGCACAGGTCATCACATATTCTTTCTTCTATCTTGGTGATTTGGTTGTTGCTCAAGTCACTGGTGGAAATAGAGCAGACAATCAATGTTGACAGCGAGAGGAAAAATATCCTATTTCTGCTGAGGATGAGAAAAGATTGCAAATTGCATCTGCCAGTGGTTTTGTTCAAGGACTTTGTCTGAAAACCAACAGGAAGCTTTGTATTATTTGCAATATTTGAATATTCAGAATGAGAAAAGAAGAAAGAAAGAAAGAATATTTTTTATTTATCTATTATCATTTATTTTATTATTATTATTTCTTTTTTTTAATTTATTTCTACTGTACTATATTCACCTATATAGTGGTCTTCCCCGAGGACAACCATAACTACCGAGAGGCCTGCGTTGAAAACAAATCTGACACTCTATTGAAATTGATGTACAATATATGCGCCATATAATGGGTTAAAAAAAAAACGGTGATTATCCGTTGGAGCTGAACAATTAATTGCACTGGCAATATAATTACAAAATGATTAAAAAAAAAAAAAAATTGCAATATGATAAGACGCAAATTGCTAATTACAAAGGCTGCGATTTGTCATTGTGGCAAATGCCATATATGTATGTAGCTCATGCCCATGACAAAATATTTATGATTGCAGCTACATATATACATTTAAGTGCATGTGTGTTGCACTAATACCAAACTTCATTCTATATTAATCCAGCAAACATTCATTTCTCTGCTCTTAGCCTTCCTCGGTCATGCTTCTTTCCAGCCTCCAACCCAGCAAGCTACATAATGGGGCTGTTGTTGTGGTGGTTTTGGAAGGAGCAGATGGAAACCACCGGCCCTTCTCATCACACAAACCTTTTTTTAAATTGGTGGAAGAAATAAAGAAATGGAAGAAATAAGCTAATGAATAGAAGAACAGATGGCTTTACAGATGGAAGAGGGAGAGGTGTGCAGCAAGCCTCGAGCAGTAAGCTGTAATTTATCTTAATTTGTGTGGAAGGGTGATTTAATATTCGTGCAGGGCAAAAGACCTCAATCTTTTTTGGTGCTTTCACAATAAGACATCATTTGACATCGCCATAGAAGTGAATAAAAACAAATAATATATACTGAATTTTCGTTAGTTGTTTCTATTCAACAATATAATCTTTTCTTCTTAAAAACATACAAAAAAAAAACTCCCAAAGACTTTTATTTTAACGCCAGGAGCTTGAGCTCCATATGGCATAGCAATGTTTGCTCATTGACTTGTTGCAAACCTGTTGCAATATATTTTGTTATATGTGCAACCACTTTCAATAAAGCCATAATTTACATCTCGTTAATTTTGTCTAGATGATCATTTAAGATTGTACTCACAGGATTGACAAAGGCCCGCAGCAGAATACTCCTCTGGGCAGAATTACAATCCTGTTACCTTGTAAATATCTGTAAAATGGAGAGCTGCGTGATTGACTGAATAGTGCACAGATGAGATCACAAACACAAACACATGTTGTCTGTATACTCACAGCTCTCGAAGACCAGGGAGTCGATTTAGCAGAGTTGTATCAAGGGAGGAGATGTGATTCTTAGAAAGATCTCTGTGGAAAAAAAACATCAAATTGACAAAAAGGCCAGACCATATATATCTATATATAAAACACATTTTTGATGTTGTAAATACATTGCAGGCTTTAGAATTACAAGGACTGCAGTGCTTGGAAATGAAATGACATCAAGTACCTAAATGGCATAAAAGTGCCTCTGTACCTAACTGTGACTTTTGGTGTACTGTTACATGCCAAGCAAATATATATTTCTGTGGTTTCACTGTCATATCCGAGCAACTACAGAATGGCCTGCAATGAAAACAAGTTTGGCACCCCTTTTCTAAAGTTGTATACAAAGGTTTGTGGCTCTGTTCGATCATCATGTGAGCATGCGTGTGTTGAGACCAACAACTTTGTTACTCGATGAATGTATGGCGGGTCTCGAGAGTGACAGCAGCTGCGTCTTTGTGTTACATTTGTGTGAGAATATTCTCATCACTCTTTTTTTTCCCTCTTCAATGCAATCGCACTGCCAAGATACAACTCCATTTTTTATGAAATGAACAACTCACAAGGAATGTGATGCTGCCTTAATCAGGAATTTGATAACACATCATCCCTCCAATTTACTTGTGACATCACACTTATTTACATTACAGTTATTTTAGTGGATATTTTACATTCCTAAACATAAAAACATTGCCTTTGCACGAAAGCATCTTTACCACATTGTATGAAAATGACATCGTAACAACACATTTCAGTGTTCATCCTGGTGGTAAATTAATCACGACAAAGGAAGTGAAAAGAGCCGAATCTTTGCCAACACAAACAAGGAGGGCTGGTGTGGAACACACTTGAGTGATTTCAGCTTCATTGAGGCTTCGCAGTACTGGCTGAGCTGCACGTGAGGTCGGTGAAACAAAGAGAGAAGAAGAAATGGAGCGAGCCCGAGGTTGCGAGAGGACAGTGCCATTGCAAGACGGCAGTTTACAGCTGGCTTCAAGTTACATGATGAACTAATAAAGAGCACATTGTGCCGAGCATGTTGCACCCTCATTATGTGCACAGTAGACACTAATATCACCTCAGGGGGTATTAAAACAACCTGCAAATGAGACTTTGAGTGTATGGGAACGCACCTCTTGCTCACTCTCTTTCTAGTGTGTGTGAACCGAGCAGGACGCCCATTCCCAAAAGGAAACATCTGAACATTCCAGACTAGCTGTGTAAGAAAGATGGAGAGCAAGAGAGCCTTCTTCCTCTGCTAAAGTCATCAGCCCGATAAAACAAGAGAGCAGCGCAAAGACGCTTGATCTACGAGCTGATGCTTAACACATTGGGCTGACACCTCGCTTGATGTAACGCTCTCCACGGCAGGTGTGTGCGTCCAAGTCGGCTCCGATTCAGAAACGATCGGACTTTCTGTTAGTGGGAAGATTGCTTGGATGAGACATGAAGGGATTTTGTCACAGCCATATAAATTGACCTTCAACATATCTATAGCAACAGGCTCCTGTTCTCTCTGCTACCTTTGGTCACACGTGGTTTTAATTAGACGTGCGCACGGGGCAAAGGCACACTCGAGCTATAGTGCTGCTCGCAAACACCCGCAGCACACATATGGTTCTGTTTTACGAACGGTGTGGCCAATGATCTAACCACTCCTTATATGGCCTGTCTGGTGCCACTTATTCTGTGCTGGTGGATAGAAGCACACACACTGGATAGAATATGAATAGAGGAAAAGATATGTTTCCTCAGAACAGATGAGAATTCCCCCTAGTGATATTAATGGAGGTTTAAATGACAGAGATTAAATAGAGGCAGTCTAGAATACGTGCAGCAGGTCTGGTCATATAAGAGATCGGATTTTCTGCATCAGGGTGGCGAAGTGGTCAAAGTCTCCAAGAGTGGAGAGCAGCGCTCCACTAACCCACTAAACACAGACTGCTCTGTGGTCGCTTTTATCCATCCTTCCCTCTGCTGCTGCCTCACCCTGTCTTTCGGCCCTCCTTATTTTTCCATGTTCCCGCTTCTGGGTGAATGTGACATTCAAAAGATGATGGTGTTAAAAGAGACGAGTAACTAGGTGTTAAGAGATGCAGCGGATGAATAAATGTGGCGAGGAAGAGGCCAAATTGTACAAAGTAGGCATTTTTTTGTCTCATTGTTCACACCCCTGCTTTTTAATTTTTTTTAATTTTGAAAACAAATATATTTTATGGCTTGCCTTTCATTAATGGCTCAGCAATTTATGGAGGAATCAAGAACTAATTGATTATCAAACTCATCGATAATCATTTTTGAGGATTGATTAATTGTTACAGAGCTTGTTTGGTTTAAAATTGTCCGTATACTTAGAACTTCAGCCTCTCAACAGTAACTAATCTCATCAACATCTACTTTTACTTTGTAAAACAATGATCAAGATTTTTCTATATTTTCAGACATTACAGATCAAATCAGAAAATGTATCTTTATTTGTGCTTAAATTGAAGTCATATTTTGAATTAAGTGATGGAAATTAAAACGTTTTTATCCAATTAATCAATTAATCCTACCATAAAAACAATCAAAAGTTTAATATACATAATATTTACTTGTTTCAGTTTTGCTTTCAACATTAAATAGTGGTTTCTTGAATTAAGAATTCAAAAGTCCCTCATAATTGGCTCCAGCTCATTTGCCAAAAATGGCTTGATGAAGCCAGGGTGACATTGCGAATAGAAAGCATATGATAAGCAAAGAAGTGGCAATGAACGCTGCCACGACAACATTTCAAAGAACCATATTCCCAATCCCATTGCTCCCATTGCATTTCCTATGAACTTCACATCCCCCAGGCCCAAACGTATTTGCATGCTATCTCGGTAGAGGTCAAATATGCTGAGCGTTATGAGACTTCAGTGCGTTTTTTTCTTTTTTTTATACTTCTCATTCATATACAATTTCCAAGGGAGGGCATTTTGTACAGAGTTCTAGAGCACTCGTCTGCATGAGGAGGACATTGATTGAAGACGTTTGGTCTAAAACGTCTTAATGTTTAATTCAACGGCCCGGTTGGGTCACAAACACTCTCCACTCCTCTCCAGAACATTCTGTCCATTTTTCCAGCTGCTGCTGTCTGCATTGTCTGGTATCCAGCTGGAATACATTGGGCAGCTGTGTGCAGCGGTTTAACACACTCACTCAAATAAAGCCTTACACGCGCGCATGCACATACGCAGACACACACACGCATAATGACCATGTCGTCAACGCGTGCAGGAAGAATGAAAAAAACTGCACCGCAGTCATGTGCTCATTGGACGCTGTTTCTGGTAAATGAAATTGTGTCAGGCTGTTCCATAATCATTTAGTATTGCATATAAAAATATTTAGGAATACAGTGCTTCTGGTGAGAGGGAAAAAAAAAGCAAACATTCCTCTACAATTGCGATGAGGCCTGCTCTCATTCATCTCATTACTGTCCTGTACTGAAAAGAAATGTTGACTTCACTTATTATATTTCTGTTTGACTTTATGTTACTTTTTTTGAAGATTTGGAAACCCAACTTATATTTTGTTCTTAAATTTTTGTGGCAAACATTTGAATGCAATTATCCAACAACTTCATTTATTATTGATTTTTTTAAAACAAATGTTCACTATGTGAGTCCTTGGTCACACAGCATGCATCAAAATGGTATTTTATTGCCAAGAAGGAAAATTCAAACTGAAGACCTCAGTCATCAGATCATCCATTTTTATCAAACACTAAGAGACAAAACACCTTCTGAATCAACAGCAATATCAGTAAAGAGCAATGAAAGCAGTGCAAACCACATTTTACACCAAAAGTAAAAACATTGATGGTGACATAACAATAGCCTGATGAATCCACAGCAACTGAAAATTGAACAATTTTCCACTTCAAGCAAAACTGGCTTTACTTTGCTCCCCTTGCCAATTCCTAAGCTATGAGATCTGTAAAGTGACAGAGAACACTGTACAATATATTGACATGCAGATCAATTAAATGATTTCCATTAGGAAGGAAAAGAAAGCTGTGTAGCCACCAGTTGCACTTTACACATCCTTTTGAATTGGTATTTAGTTTCTATTGTAATAGTGTATTTTTATTTTGAGATATGTGGCATGGATTTTGAAATATGACATTTCATAATATGCGCCCTGAGATTGACTGGCCACCAGTCTAAAGTGTAGTCTGCCCTTCCAAATTGTGCTCCCCGTCACCCTGATCAGAATAAGCCTTACAAAATTGATGGATGGAGGTAGAAAAGCTACCGCAATATGTTTCTAATACCGTACTCAGCTTCAACACGGGCACAAGATACTGGAAGCAGTTTTAGCCTCATTTATAAACATAGAGTGAGTGATTGACGGTTGATTTGCAGGTCTTATATAATAAATTAAAAAATAAAATAGATGTTGATAGGGCCATGCCATGCACTCTATGATGGCATTATTACTTGTTTTCCCTCAAATGTCTGCACTTCTCTGACTGATGTCACAAATGACTCATGCCATGGTAAAAGCCTCCCTTGCACACAGTCAATGTGTTCAATATTTGCGTTTGAAAGCGCACATGCACTAGTGTGTGTGTATGTGTGTGTGTGCATGTGCGTGTGTGTGCGCAGAGGCGATTGTAATGATTACTTCATCTGGAAAGGAGGAGGGACAGTGTGTGTCTGTGTGTATGCATCCAGTTGCCATGGCAACCCCACTAAGTGCTCTGGACCGCAGTAGATTTGACAATACAGATGCGCCCAAGGCTATTTTGGTAGACTGGCGCCCATGCCCAAAAATGGGCGTAACTCCATTTTTCTACCAGTCTAGCAGTCTAGTCTACTATGTTTGGGACCACGTTGTGCCTCTGGATGTTCCGGTGCACGTAGTTGCCTGCCCCTGACTTGATTATTCCGAATAGTACACTTAATCTTATTATTAAAAAGGCCCGTATAGATGGACAACCATTCATGTTGCCACTGTCACTGCGTGGGATGAACCCATGTTGCCTGTACAGCCACAGATCCAAGCAAGTAAACCACTGTCATCCATACACCATGTGTGCACGTTTTAAGCATCATTAAACCACCCAAGGTTAAATAAGTGCATTCAAATCACAATTAGCAACAATTTTGCACCTCAATTAAAAGTAATGAAATGCAAGTTCACCAGCCTTTTTGAAAGTGAGAACTCCTTCTTGGCTATTGATTCATGGTACATGCACATTTCTGACAGCGGTTGCTGGTTCGATTCCGGCTTTGGCCCTCACTGCGTGGAGTTTGCATGGTCTCCCTGTGCCTGGGTGAGTTTTCTCCCGGCACTCCGGTTTCCTCCCACATTCCAAAAAGATGCATAGTAGGCCGATTGGGCGCTCCAAATTGCGAGTGGGATGGTTGTTTGTCTGTGTGTGCCCTACGATTGGCTGGCAACCAGCTCAGGATGTCCCCTGCCAACTGCCCGAAGACAGCTGGGATAGGCTCCAGCAGGCCCGCGACCCCCGTGGGGACAAGCGTTATAGAAAATGGATGGCTGGATGGATTTTAGTTTTGCATCGGATAACCATGGTCCAATGAATTGTAATCATTTCATTTGATGCTGCCCGACTGCAAGATGGAAGCAAGATAGGAAAGTTCACAGTCAATTACTTTTACATCTGGTTCATTCCAGTGCCTGTTGAATGAAATCTCTATGTAAGTATACATGCTACAAGTACCTACAAGTTAAATGAGAGTAGATGGTTTGAAGGGAAATAAATAATTGACAACATGTGGCTCGGGTCTGATCAGAACAGAATGTTCTTGCTGCTGCAGCACTAGAGAGCAGCAAGCTGATCCACGCCACAAAGTCCAGTTTAAATTTTCTGGTGACTAACTTTACTCTGAATTACGACAAGTCTAGACATTCATACATCCTAAAATAAAACACGACCTCTATATTAGAGGACTCAGTCTCAAACACGAGCGCACCCGCGCGCGCGCACGTACACGCGCGCGCGCAAACACGCACCACGAAGAATTACTAGAAAAAAATATGCATTATAATTTTATGCAGTTTCACAAAAATTCAATCTGATGACTCATTGGAATTTCTGCAAAGCCGTCAATTCGGATAATATATTTTGTGTTCATGCTTCACAATCTTTTTTGAGCCAAGGCAAATATTTCACACTAGGAAATATCATGGTAGACCAATAAACAAAGATGTCACGAAAAGTAAGTATACCAAAATAATGAAAATGTCTCAGTTTCTCAATAACGGACTGAGTGTGAAATCCGAGCTTCTATAATTGTTCACAAAGCTATTACTGCGTGCTGAATGGCAACAACGCAGGTTCAATTAAACCTTTCGCCACCTAGTGGTAATGCATTTATTCTTCTGCCTGTCAATATGTCGCTGGCACAGTTAGAAACTCACATTATTTGTTGTAAACAAAACCAAAAAAGGGAGTCAATAAAGTGAAAGTGGATATACAGTGGCACACATGATGATCTCTTGCAGCGCTTTCGACAGGGAGTTATTTTAGTGAAACAGGAAGCAAGATATTCGTTTAATGATCATCGTGATTGGTTAATTGGCAGGAGCTATTTTCTATCAACTATCTTTTGTTATATCGTAGATTCTAAGCGAAAATAGCAGAAGGAGTGAACTTGTAATGTGGTGTATATAGTGATACTAATTGGAGTAATATCAAAATGATTTTGGTGATTATTTTGGTAGGGATGATGAGGAGGAGGAGGAGGAGGAGGAAAGAGATGGAGCTACTGTTAATGATGCAAATTTGTTGTGTCATTAGAGTGATGATTGAATTTTGCTTGCCATGTGAACAATACTGTTGCTGAGCCAATTCCCGAATGGAAACAACAAGAGCATAGTGAAGTATAGTGTGGTTAATTGGACTCACAGCACAGTGGTGAGCAGCGGGATCTCTGCCGTTCCGGGGGCCCTCTCCAGGCCGACGTTGGAGCAGTTGACCACGCAGCCCTGCTGGGGCCCCGCAGGCGCGCAGCTGCAGTTAACCGGACAGGGTGTGCAGCTCCTGCCGGCGGCCGTCTGCGAGCCGAGGCTCCACGGCTCCAAACAGCACAGGGCCACCAGCAGGCTGGAGAAGAAGTAGAAGCTGGGCCCGCAGACGCCATGTTTTCGCGTGGTTACAGTCGCTCCATTTCCACAAGGCATAGCTCACTCACATCTCATCGCCTCAGATGGTGGAAGTCCTCGCAGGCTGAGAAGGACCAAAGCAAACACGCTTTTTTTCTTTTCTTTTTTTTTGCCTCGGATTTCATGTGAGGAGAGCCCCAATTTATGAAAGATCTACTTTAGGACGAGATCAACTGCGCTTAGTTTCCTCCGCTTTTCCCGTTCTTCTGAAAAACTAACGGAGCGTCTCGGAGGAATCTTTCTCTGACGAGAAAGGGAAAAAAAGTTTGGAACTTCCTCTCTCCTCTTCCTCCTCCTCTTTCTACACTGTGCAGTTCCGCAAACCACCGCTGAGAATTAACTGCAACTGGACAGTATTTATGACATATACAAACAAACAAAAAAATCCACCAAACAGTACAGTACAAACACTTACAAGTTTAATTCATTCCATGGCCAATCCTTGAACGCATTTTTTTGCATATACGTAGGCCTATTAAATATCCCCATTGAAATAAATTGAAATGCCATTTACACGTTCCAGACCATCAAACCTCCACGATTTTACATTTATAGGCTATAACCATCAACAATGAACCACATTGAAACCATAAGAAAGAATAGCAAATTATTTTTTTTAAAGAAAGAAAAAATAAATTGGTTATATTAACACTTCATATAAGCTCTGCACTGCTGAAGTACGCCTCGGTTCGGTTTTGAAAGCTTAATTGCCTCTTTCTACACCAAGTGTTTGCAGAATTTGCCATGGGCAGCAGTTTCGAGAAGGACTTAAAGGTGTATGCCTATTCTTGGATGTAATATGTCAAGGTGTATGCAAGGATGACAACAGATTTTTTTTTTTTCTGTTCCGGGGCTAAAGAAGTACTTGCAAGGAGTATAAAGAAAGAACAAAATGAGCTACTTGTGCAAAAGGATGCGTATTTTATTCCCATCCAAAGGATGAGTGGACCTCCTCTGAGTAATCAGTTTGTCCTTAATCATAAAACATATTGTTTAGTATTTTTCTGGCTAGGACAGGTCCAGTCTGGGTCGGGTGAAGGTAAAATGAGCTTAGCTTCTGTTTGCTTATGGGGAGGGTCCATGAGTCTATGCAGGAAAACAGTACTTAGTGAGGCCACGAGATGTGTTATTGTAGGGCTACAGGAAGAGGTGGAAGGAGGAGGGCTCCACTGAGGGAGGGAGGATCTGTCCAAGGATGATGGTGATAAAGTCTGAAGCAAAAGAACTGCAGCATGTTAATTTATGTTTAAAAAATCATGACTTGAACTCACTGGGACTCCAAAAACAGATGATAGTTGACGGCAGACCATCTAAAGTCCAGTGAAAATTCCTAGTGAGCCGCTGGGGGGCGCAATTTCGTTTTGGCCTGTGGGTTCATTTCAAAATCAGAAACTAAAGTGCTTTTTGGTCGACATACCTAGATCAAGAGTGACTAACCTGGAGTGAATTATCCCACTTGTTCAGCCTGCTCTTTGGAATCTTTCTGGCCACTAATTTGTGCACACTGTCAAGGAATGAATCATACAAGCGTCTCTTGCTCTCTCTCCCTCTGGAGCTCTCTGTCGCCCCCACTTCTCTCCACCCTCACTCTCATTTAATGTTCTGTACTTGATGTTTGAGACAAAGGTCAGCTTGAATAAACATCAGCTATAATTTTCCTCCATTAATGTTGGTCCATTTGTGGAAAACAATCACAGCATCTTCTCTTAAGTCCTTGTGGTGGAAAATTGCAAAATTATTAAAAGGGTGCACACAGGACAATAATTTCCCTTGACAGGTCAGTAAGGTCAAACCTTGTGTAGTGTCATGGTTTCGCTCCAGGGGATTGTTGTGGACACAGGCGCAATATTAGGAGGCGCTTTCCCCCAACCCACCTGACACAAAGATATTCCAACCCAAAGCATGTGTGCGTGCATGCTTGATGAGTTCGTGACTTAACGGGTGGTTGGCATTCCACTTACCATGGTTCCCTGCAGAGAAGAAATATCAGAAAAAAAAAGACCACCAGGGAGTCCGTGCAGGTGGAGGTTATTGTAGATGTGCTGGTTACAGGAGCGTATAAGCATATTGATGTATCTGTTTTGTCTGTAGCTGTTGATCGAACTTATTTTTGTGTGTGCGTGTGCGCGCCTGCAGAGAGAAAAGAAGCCTGTTTGTTTGATACACGTATTCACATGACGGACATGGACAGATTTCATATTGAGCTTATATTACTGAAAAAAATTCTTTAGGTAAGGGGGGAAACAACTATTAGGTGGGCTATAGTCTGTAGAATAACAGAAAAGACCCATTTTTGCTATGCTGTAACATGTCATATATAATTAGTCATGATACATGATACAGGACCTTTAGATCACATGATGGATGAGTGTTTTGAACATCTGCCTCTCAGTTATGAGGTTGGGGATTCAAATCAGCGCAAGGCTTTTTCATATGGCGTCTGTATTTTCTTCCGTGCTTGCGATTTTGAAATTATTAGTACGTAGACTGGTCTGTGCATGAGATTGGCACACGCAAATGGCGTTTACCCAGGTAAACTGCAAGAGCTCCCCTTGCGGATGATGTCGTCGGCAGTGCATGTGACGTGGGCAATTGGTGACGCCTTGCACAACTGTGCGTCTGTGTGACCCCATGGTGCACCCACGGAGGTGCTGTTGAAATGTTTTTAAGGGCTGTTAAGATAAATATGGCATCTTCAGAAATAATGTAAAATAAAAAAAAAACTACTAATAGTGCGAATAGTAAGTTGAGTGATTTTCAAATTGAAATTCTGTGAGGCATGTATTTAGCGTTATTGATTAAATTACATTATATGAAAATGATCCTTCTTTCTACTTCTTCTCATGTAAATGATCAGGACAACTTAATGTTTGTGATGATTATTTCTATCCTTAAATTACATTTGTTTGTTTTGCTTATATTTTCGTTTTTTTTTATTCTCATAATTCTTACTGAACATTTTTAATGAGGTATGTTGTTCTTGTTTTCCCTACAATTTTGATTAATTTTCCTGTTTTATATTTATTTCGGGGAGGATTAACTTGTTGTGCCTTCCCTCTACTCACAGTTAAAATCCATAATTCAAGCTTTCTCGTGCGTAAAAGTCGAGCGTGACACTGACTGACTATTGACGCACAGCTGGAGCACTCCCATCACATTTGCCAAGAAGTGAAGAGACAGTGGCTCGCGATCCTTTAAGAAAATCCTACGTTTTTGCTTCCAGGAGGATACTCAACACCTTCCATTTATGTAATGTGACCGTGGCGCACGCGCATATTGAGTCGCGTTGGAGGGCTTTCCATGCAGGCTCCGATTTGCGCGCGTATAACAGAACCACCTCGCGCACTCAACCGTCTCAATTAAGGTGATATAAAGTCGGCATCAAACCAGAGAATTTTTGGACTCGATTATGGAACAAGAAGATGTGCTCAATAGTTCTTTGGCAACTTCTGCCCTCGCCAATGGCTCCAGCAAATTGACACAGGGTGTCCCCTTCCAGGGGAGCAGCGCCCTGCTGACAGCGATCATCTACATCACAGTCTTCATGGTAGGTTTGGCCGGCAACAGTCTGGCCATCTACGTGGTGCTCCGCTATGCCAACATGAAAACGGTGACCAACATCTACATTCTCAACTTGGCTATCGCCGACGAGCTCTACATCATCGGGCTGCCTTTCCTCACGACGCAGAATGTGCTCTCCTACTGGCCCTTCGGGTCCTTCCTGTGTCGGCTCGTCATGACCGCGGACTCCATGAACCAGTTCACGTCGATTTTCTGCCTCACTGTTATGTCTGTTGACCGCTACCTGGCCGTGGTGCACCCGATCCGGGGCACCAAGTGGAGGCACCCACGCGTGGCCAAGATGGTGAGCGCAACAGTGTGGGCTGTTTCTTTTGTGGTGGTCCTGCCTGTGGTCATCTTCTCTGATGTGCAGGTATGAATTGCTTGTCCTACAGTTCATGGGTCATTCCTGGATGAGAGGATCATTTTTGTTCCCTCATCCCCAAGAGATACAAAAAATGCACAAACATGTACTTGTGTATTGTTTTGTCCTAGTTGGTAAACAACAAAAAAAAAAAGGTAAACCGTAAACCTGTCTCAGTTTTTCTGCAATGTGTTAGCATCAAAATAAAATTGAATGAACGTTGGTTCCAATAAACATGAATTAAGCTTAGCAGTTGGAACAGTGCTTTATAGACAATCCAATATAATGTAAAATTTATAATGTTGGTTGAATAGAAATTGCAAAACATTGTATGCTATTTTTATTTGCATTTTACACAACCTCCCAACTACTGGAATTGAGTTTTGTTATACATTCTTTATAATAATGAAATTCAACTGTGTGTAAAATGTAACTGATTATAATCTCTTATTCTTCTTCATGTCATGTTCAAGTTCAGTAACCAGTTCTGTAATGTCGCTTTAGGACACATTTAACTCGTGCAACATGATCTGGCCTGAGCCAACAGACGTGTGGTCAACAGCCTTTATTCTCTACACCGCCATAGTAGGCTTCTTTGGACCCCTGCTCATCATCTGCCTCTGCTACCTCCTTATAGTAATCAAGGTGTGTTTGTGAGTGTGTGTGTTTGTCTGCGTGTGTGTGTCTTCATACCATCCCTACATGTCTTTATTTTCCTGCAGGTGAAATCGTCCAGCGTGCGGGTGGGCTTCACCTCACGGCGGCGTTCTGAGCGTAAGGTGACGCGGATGGTGGTGGTTATCGTGGTGGTTTTTGTCCTCTGCTGGCTGCCGTTCTTCATCATCAACATCATCAACGTCATGGTCATCATCCCTGAGTCCAGTGCCACCGCTGGAATATATTTCTTTGCCGTCATCCTGTCATATGCCAACTCCTGCGCCAACCCTCTGCTCTATGGGTTCCTCTGTGACAACTTCAAGCAGAGCTTCAGAAAAGTATATTGCTTAACTATTCTTAGCTAGACTTTACTCTCTGTAGTAGACCCTCGATATTTGACCCTCAATGTAGTACGCTATCTTCAAGTGTTTCTCTTCATAGGGGTCATTGAGCCATGCCTTGTTTTTTTTCCTCACCCAGGATCTGTTTGCCCTGGGTGACCTTACCAGGGTCAATTAAAACTTGGGATAACTAACACACAAACCCTTCTACCACAATTATTGAATTGATTTAATAATTTTTGGGTTATAATTCATTTTTAGAAATAAATTGCGGATTTGATGCTGAACGAGTGTGGGTTGTTTTTAGAATTGATCATCTGTGTGAAGTACAATATCCTGTTTCACTGGATTTAGTATAACCAGATAAATACCAAGTCTTCTTTTGTTTTTTTAGGCTTCTCTAAGCACAGCACCTGTTTGGAGTCATTAACACTCTGTTGTGGTGGTTCTGCAGGTGTTGTGTGTGAAGAGGTTGAGTTGCAAGGCCCATTGTGTGGATGACGGCGACCCCAGCGCTCGCCGTATAGTGAGGTCAATGCCAACTGATTGTGCTCCTTACTCTCCTCCCCATCAGGTGTCTTATCGCCCCCAGAGCAGCCAGGTATGTTTGTTTACTTTTTTCCACTGCATATGTGTGAGTCACAAGCACGCTCGGTCATCTTTTATTAAATTTAGAGCCTCTTCTTAAGCTTATTTGGTCATCTTCTCGTGATCTGTCTTTCCCCTCGTTGAAGATCTTTCCTCAGCCTTCAGGCTTCCAGATTTCTCACACAGCTGCTGACTTGCACTGCTGCGACTCTGCATGCAAGCAGTCTACCTCCACAGTCACACAATTCCCCAGGACCATGACAACAATTACAGAAACCTCCATAAACACCCTGGCTGAAATACCGGCTATTTCTACAGTCACGAGAGAGTCTGCCGTCTCTTAGGGAATATAGCCTCTTGAAGAGGAGGTTGAGGATGACAGAAGTGGGCGACGTCCATGTGAAAATTGGCAATCGGGAAGCATATTGCTGGCCACATAATCTAAGTCATATTGCAATGTGTTGGAAAAAAAAAGAAGCAATTTTCAGAGCAAACATTGGTAACTTCAACCACATGGGAGAACAAGTAAGCGGAAGGAAAAAGACCCAATACAATTGCCAATGTGTGTTCTATTTGTAATATATGATACAGAGGACAAAATGCCACTATTCTAATTTTTCACACTTGAACACAAAATGAAACAAAAAAATACTGTACTATCTTTTTCTTTTATATAAGTAAACATGCTTTTCTTTTGCTAACTTTTGTTGAATTGTAATGAAGCTAGTACATTTATTGTTACGTGTCCTTGTGGATGTATTTCTATTTTTGAGCCTTCTGCTTGTTATTTGCCAGAAACGTTTACAGTTGACTATGTGCTTTTTAATGTAATTCAATGTTCTTCACTCACTTCAGGTTAAGTGTTGTGTAAATGCAGTCCATTTGCCATTTACCATTTACTTCTACACCATGACATCATTTATATGGATATTTTTTCCAGAAGCTGTGATGGTAGTGAATTAAAGGATTGTAAATTAAGAAAATCAAAACAACAGTGAGGAAGTGATGTGTTGACGTGACATTTGCTTACAAAATTCTCAATTGTGTTCTACCTTAGGCTACATAAATAAAGAATATGACATCAGTGTACAGTTGTGAATGTTATAGGAAACCAAAATACAGTACATTTTTGTGATTGCTCAAATGTCTCACTGTCGTTATTTGATGAGTTGCTTGGGGAGGAAAATAAAAATAAACATTCTACGAGACAAACTGAAGCGGAACTAGGCTGTCCTGATATTAGCCCGCTGAAGGGCTGAGGACATTCTTTTAAAAACACCCATTGATTCTTATTATGTACGTATAATTTTATAGAATGGGGTTTTCAATGTCAACCAGTTTTACTTGCTCCATGTGTTCTGTAGTGTAAAATAAAACTGTGTTAATGGTCCAAGGGTTTTAATCTGCCAAGACAAAAATAATAGTCTACCATTCTAAGCATTCATCATTGGACTCTCAGCATGTCCGGAGTGATGGGTTAAATCATCCCCAATTAACTCTTCAGTCCTCCTGCCATCTGGTGAGTAGTCATTATTATCCTTTCAATCACAGCCTCCACTAAGGAAAGGTTCAAAGCTTATTAAACACGAATCTCCCTCATTTTGAAAGTCATTCAGGGAAAAGAACACTGTGTGCGTTTACGTGTGTCCGCTGTATAGACCCTTATAGCTGCTGGGTTAAAAATTGAGGTTGGTTTCATTTTGCAAAAAATAAATGAATTGTTGGGTTAAATTGACCCGACATTCGTACGCACATTTGAACCTCCACTGAGTGCAATCTGAACTCACACAGCCTGCACCAAAGTCACCCTATAGTTTAATTGAAGACTCTAAATTGTCCATTGATGTGAATGACTGTTTTTCTACTTGGCAATCACTTCACGCTGTAAACATATATAGCGTTGTGACTTCCTCTTGTCAGAAGGCGTCACCACACCAGCGACTCAAATGAGAACAAGCACTACTAAGGCCAAAGATATTTTTCTGCTTTTAGAAGAGGGAAAATTATATTGTCTTGAACATGATATTTGGTTGCCTGAATCTATGAAACAATCAATGCAATCAAACAATAACTCTAAATGACGTTTGTGCACTTGGATCAATTCTATGAGGAAACTGCTCCAACAATCTCAGGTTTATTCTTTCAGCTCCTCCCATAGGTGTTTAGTAGGATTTGGACTGTTTACTAGTACAATTTAATTTAACCAATTTACCACGCTTGATGGAATTTTAAAATATATATTTGATATATATTATTTTGTTATTTTTAAATCAATAAATAGATAGATAGATAGATAGATAGATAGATAGATAGATAGATAGATAGATAGATAGATAGATAGATAGATAGATAGATAGATAGATAGATAGATAGATAGATAGATAGATAGATAGATAGATAGATAGATAGATAGATAGATAGATAGATAGATAGATAGATAGATAGATAGATAGATAGATAGATAGATAGATAGATAAACAAATAGAGAAATGCATAAATAGAGGAGATACAACATAAGTGACAGGAATGACATTTTGTACAGTATAGCACAGTAGAGCCTTCCAGTGTCTTATAATGGATTTTGGGATTCTTGGCTGACTGCTTCTATCATGTGGCCAGTACATGACATTGCAAGTGACTACTAGATAGCTTAGACTCCAGCAAAGGTAAACCAATTTAGTCAATGAGCCATATAGACTTTAACTTGTGCAAGTATTCTGAGGTCTGTTCTCAGAAAAACATATAGTGTATAAATAATTTTAAATATAAGGAAAAATAATATTGAAGAAGTAATTTCCTTCTAAACTTAATAACTGCTTGGAGCCATGCTCATCAAAATGAGTCTTTAACATCTTTGTGGAATAATCTTGTCAATGTTGTTACTGGTTTTCCACCTGGAACTCTGCCATTGCTGTCACTTTTACCCAGTCTCAGACAAACAAACTCATTTTAAAATGTGATTAATGTAAATTCAGGATTTAACAAGGTGAGGCAAAGTTTTTTTCTGTATTGTGCCTGGGTAGCTTTGATTTTTTTTAAAAAAATGAAATCCTAATATAAAAAGTGCATTTATATTTATCATTGTTTGATATTTACATTTGTTTGATTATGTTTTTAAAGTGGGGATACTGCATAAAAAAAAAGTGCAAGTGAGCAATTGTGCCCACTGTACATGTTGACTATTGGATAATTGTCATGAGATACGTGAGGGATAACGGAGGGATTATGGGATGGACCATAATCGACTAGGTTTTATTGGATGGATTTAAGTGATGATTGGATTAGCCAGATTAGAGATAATGTGCTTTGAGTCAGCACTTGCATGCATATCTTGTCTCCGTTTTGCATGAGTGGTCCTTAAGTCTCTGTGGAAAGATTCAACTCACAAATGATACAATTACATTGGAAACTAACAATTAGACTGTGATTGTGGTTTCGGGCAGTGTTTCCTAATTTTTATTGCGCCATCAGCAAAGGCACATATTTTTTACTAGAATAATATTGGAAATGCCAGAAAAAAAATGGCTAACAGCCAAAGATTTACATGTCACAAAAGGTATGAACAAAACGCTATCGCAGTAGAGACAAGGCACTCAAACTATACAATTGCTGAGAATTTTGGTTTATGGGACAGAATTAAAATCCCATAATAACTCATTGTATTCAACTATGGACTGTAATTGATAGAAAATAAAATTTGTGTATCGAGGAAGTGGGTTAGAAATATTAATGCGTAAAAATATTGACAGGTTAATATTTTTAAATTTAAAGTCGTGAGCCCCAATTGACCTCAAAGTCTTTCCATATTAGTAGGGTGGGTAAGGTGTAACCACAGCTTCCAGACAAAAACCACATCTCATTGTGGATAGACAATTGCCGAATGGATTTTCATGCAATTTTATGCATAGGTTCATGTTTCCCTTTGAATGAGTTATTGAGTAATCATATACTGTGGTAACTCATCATTAGCAAATTTTTCACAGGATTAGATCAAGAAAAATGACATTCTACTAGTGTAAAATAAGATTTCTATGGAAATAGTTTCCTGGGTCTCAGATATCTATCAAGATGCAGTCCGAAGACTTGAAGATCTGATAGCTCCAGTATCCTTTGTCCTCTGAATCCAAAGCCTTAAAGGAGATTAGTAATTGAACTAGCAGTCAAGATAATGTGGACACTCTTACATGTACCCTCCATACATAATCATACATTTTCAACTGTTGCTTCTTTATCTGTGTAGTAACGCTAAGTACTTAGCTAGTAGCTGGATGAGATTACTGATCTTCTTTCCTTACATGCATTTGTTTGTCCCAGAGTTTATTTGTGTACCACAAGCCAGCTTTGGCTTCTCTCATGTCTGACTGTCTATAATCTGTCACCAATGTAGTTGTATGCCAGCAACAGGCTCGATTGCCAAATTCCATGCTGATTGTCATGGGCACCCTCAGATCTTGTTCATCTCCAGGGCAGGAGATTAGTCTACCCAAAAGAGAGTCTTGGCTGAATGATAGACTGTTATGTAACATTTCCTACAAGGAGGGTCACGTGGCCTCAGCACGTCATCCATCTGCCTTCATCTATCCAAATCCCCTCCTCACTCAGCTAGCAATACTCTTAATGCACACCTGTGACATGAACGTTTTGCCTATTATTGTTTTGGTCCACCAAAGAGGAAAGTTGAACAGGCAGCAGCTTCCTGTTATGATGATTAATCCCATCAAGTGGGGAAATAACACAAAGCTTGTGAAAAAAAATAACCTTGGGTGTGAAGAGGTGTGCTCATAATTTCCTGGTTGGATGTGCGCACCAGCAGTCCCTGCTTCCCATACGTGGGTGAGCTCCAGCAAAGCTGGGATTGCATCTCTGTTGACACCTCCGCACAGTCAACATGCAGCAGGGAGAGAGAAACATGCAGACACAGTGACTGGGATGAAGACGACAGTGGTTGCGAGGAAGAGAGACCTCCAGACATGTTAAAAAAGGGCGAGAGAGTGAAAGGGAGCTATTTGAAGAGGTAGAAGTAGTCAAGTGTTATCATTAATTATTTTTTGGAGTGTGGTCAGCGGGACACAATCTAACAAAGCAACTTGAAGGACGTTTTCAAATGCAACATGGAAGCTGCGGTTCCTGCAAACCTGAGGATTTGAAATGGGATTATTCATTAGAATCAGTTTAATTCTCCAAACGATGGCATGAAGAATATGATGACAATCCATTATCAGTAATTAACATTTGAAGCTGCGATGCCCTCAGAGGTAAGTCAATAATCAAATCATATAGATGTGTATGCTTTTTAGAAATAATTGGAGGTTTAAATCAGATTTTTTTTTTTTTTTTCAAAAAACTGAGGATGTTTAGACTAATTTCCTGGTGTAAATTAGGGTATTTCTTGTGTTGCAACAGGGCCCAACAAAAAATGCATAATTATCGCTTGCATGAGTACGTGCGTGCGTGTCGGTGTTTTTATGTTCTTAAGCTCGACTTCTCAAAGCCCAGCGTGCAATGTCAGCCCACGCTGTTTCCCGTTGCCAAGGAAACTATTGCCCAGCGCTAAAATCCGTTCTGTGCTGTGAGAGCATGAGTGTGTTTCCACCTAGAAGAATATTCATGTCTGATCTGTGACAGATTTTTTTTTAGCAGTATTCTATAATGTGTCTCTATGCTGTGACTTCCTTCCTTCCTGTCTGTCTCACCTAACTAGTTCCTCTCTTGTCTTCAACATCCCTCAAAGATGGCTGTCAACAGTTTCTCCATCTTCCTCCTGCTACTGATGGGCTCTTGTACATCCCATCCATCGCCTCCTCCTCCTCCACTGGGATGTAGTGAGCATGTGGAGCCCTCTTACAGAGTGCTGTGTGACCTGGAGTCGGTGTGGGGCGTCGTTTTGGAGGCTGTGGCTTGTAGCGGGGGCCTCACCTCGCTAATCCTCGCCGCGCTCCTTCTCGTCAAGCTTCGCTCTATTTCAGACCCGGCCAGGCGCTCTGGCGTGGGACCCCTTCTCCTGCTCCTGGGCACACTCCTTGGGATATTCCCCATCTCTCTAGCGTTCCTTGTGGGAAAGAACCAGGTCCTATGTGTGATTCGCAGAGCCTTCTGGGGCCCCCTCTTCGCCCTTTGCTTCTCAAGCTTGCTGGTCCAGGGCCTGAGGCTCAGGAGGCTGGTGGCTGGGAAGACGAGCCCCTCAGGAAGCACGTTGGCTGCACTGGGCTTGGCGTTGGCCTTGGTTCAGGGCATTATTTCTGCCGAATGGGTCCTTCTCACCGTCGTCAGGGAGGGTCACCCAGCCTGCGAGTATCCACCTTTGGACTTTGCTCTGGCATGCAGCTACACTTTAGGGCTGCTCCTCATAGCCATGGGGCTCTCTCTCGGGGTAGTGCTGTGTGGGGGCGAACTGGTGGTAGAGGCAGCTCGTGAAAGTGACGAGGATCGAGAAGATGAGAGTGACAAAAGGAGATGGAAGTGTAATGCGGTGTGGCTCTTCCTGGCAAGTCTGGCTTCGGCCTTGCTTTGGGTGGCATGGCTTGGCTTTTATCTCTACGGGAGCCAAGCAATGAGGCTCAGAGGGAAAGTGGGGAGGTCAGGAGGAGGAGCGGGAAAGGTGGAGGACCGTCTGCTGGACGAGCCCGCTCTGGCTGTAGCCTTGGTTGTGCAGGGCTGGATCCTTCTGCTGTTCCACGGCATTCCTGAGAGCCACCTGTGTCTCTGGAACCGTTCACAATGCGCCAGGCAAGATTTCTTTGACACCAGTGAGACAACGCCTCCTCCACATTTCAGAGATGAGCTCCAAGCACACTCTCAGCAACCCTTCCAGGAAAACCAGGCCTTTTCTATTGAGGAGCACGGTGCAAGTACGCCCATGTTTTTACACGTGTCTTTTGATTGTGTTCTGCCTTTCAGTGGAACTCAAGAGGTCACACTTTTGACATCAAACTGGAGAAGAAGCTCACAGCTGGAAATGTACAGTTGCTAGGCAACCAGCAACACAAATCATCTGGGCTTTTTCTCCATTTAATGTCATATGAATGAATGTAAAATTAAGAAACAGTGAAAGAAACTTCTATCGAGCGAATTAATCAAAAGCCGTCTGACTCACGACATGAAGCCCCACCCACTCTTCACGAGTGCAGCTTCTATTATGTAACATGCTCCTCATCTACAATGGAGAGGGAGACTCTAAAAGAGCTTACCAAAGTAGTACAAAAGAGAACCACAAGAATTAATAATCATACAAAATCTTGCGATGTAGGGTTATTTTCTATAGAATGTGTACATTTAGACTCTAATTACCAAAATGAGTCACAACATTGCTAAATGATCATTTTACAGTCACTTTTCTGTTGACTGTGGAATGATGGCATAATAAATTAATATGAGTAATAACATAAAGAACCTTAAAACTAACATTTACTGTAGTAAAAGTACAGGGACCAATTGCAAAAGAGAACTTGCTAAATGTAATGAAGCACAAGCAGTGTATGTATTTTAAACTTCAGAGTCATTTTGGCTAAGAAAAATGCCACATTGACTGTAAAACCAAAAAATGCACTTTCCAATTTCACTAACTTTACTTTGCTTGATCATTCAGCTCTTCGAAGTGGAAACTATCACCAGAGCAGTCACGGCAGTGTTCGCCCTGGCATTGCCTTCAGAGGTCACGTATACCAACCGACTGAAATGGCTCTTGTTATGAATGGCGGCACGGTAAGTGTGTCTCTCAAAATATGTCACTCGTCAAAAATCTGTTGTTTCGGAAGACCAACTTGATTTTCACCTTCATATAGATGCCCACGGCCCCCATTAACTACACTGGAAGACGACTGTGGTAAAGTGGTCATGGGACTTGAGCTTCTGTATCACTATGTTGCTTAATCCCCTGATTCCTGACGAGGAGAATTAATTACAAAAAGACATAACCTATCATCCAGGATGGACTGACAACAGCTCAACACATTTCATGTTCCTGCATAATTGTTTGAATTCTGCATTTTGAAAGCCATTGTTGAAAGGTTGTGTCACTTTCCTCAAATAAAAGGAGTGGAAATGACAGTGACAGTACGGATGAGGACATATTGCTGGTGTCAATACCAGTGACAGTGATTTAATATTATCAATGCACAGATGTTTGTAATATGTAAATACGATAACAGCAAATGTTTCAGGTGGGCCGATAATGCGTGGGGTTGAGGATTATACAAACCTTCAGGATATGAATTTACAGAATATCCTAAAAAAGCTTGCTATGTCTCGTATTTTTCCTGCCATTTCGCTATTCCATTAGAGTGCTACAGTACAGCGCTTGTTCGTATTGCCCGTAATCTTGCACAAAAAGAAAGTCTGTGGACAACCTAAAAAGCCATTTACAATGCACTCAACAGTAAAATCATTAGGTACACTGGTACACCTTTTACATGCATCATCTATTCAGGATCCAAACAAGAGCTGAGTTTTGATTCTCATATACAGCATTTAATTACATTACTCGAGATGTTATTAACACAATTTAGTGTGATGCAGTTTAATTTTACAATAAAACAAAAACAATATGCATATTGTGAAATGAACAGGAATGAATTAGCATTCAAGCTCTTGCTTTGGATCTCATTAGTGGTGAGGTCATGGCACCCGAGTGAGCCGTCAAAGGTTATTAATTGTCCAAGTTTACTTTGTTTGGCTGAAAATGATGATTCATTAATGCTTTCATAATTTTGGTCCTTTAACACAACAACAAAGATATGAATTACAAATAGAATATTTGAGTGTTTTACAACATTTTGACTTTTAGTGTTTAACTTTACAATAGAGAGGAATTTTCAAACATAAAATTATGCAAAAAAAAGAATTAACTGATGATCTTAAATACTCTTACTGGCAGAATTGAAATTTAGACCTTAACCCAAATATGGACTGCGTGTGAGAGTCTTATTGAAAATGCTGGCAGTGATTGTTTACGGTAACATAACAACTGGACAAGCGGTGGTCATTGTCTCAGGAGTTTATTGCGTTGAATGAACACAACGTTATCTAGCGGAAAAATCGGCGCAGTTTTCAGTGACTCCATATGCATCATTAGCTCATATTTTGAGAAATCAAGAGTATCGGCAAACTTCCGACAGTTTCACAATTGGTAAATCAATTGGTGAATAAATACAAAGGAGATGATAGTTATTTCTGTATTCATAGATTTTGTGACATTTTTGTTTGGTGGTGAGATATTTGTAATGTAAAATGGGTCCCTTGCCTTAACAAAACCTGGGAAACACTGCATTAGATTTTGCAAGTGTACCTAATGATGTGACCAATGAGTGTAAATATATGTGATACAGTACAAGGTTTAAGATATCTTGGAAGCTGTATTTTGCACTTTAAGAGAGTTAATAAGATCTCTGTGTGGTAATATTTGGGAATAGGTAAAATATTTTGATATTTTGTCAATATGATTTCTTTTTTTTTTTCTAAGATTTTGATGTCAATATTCAATAAATGAATAAAACAAACACCGTATGGCCAGGTGTCAAAAGATCCTATCAATAATGTAGACGAGAGGTTGTTAAGTCATCTGTTTGTCACCTGGCCATCAGTTTTGGTATATTTTGTACTGTGATGTGTGATTGTCACCAAACTGTTATGTATGACAGTGTTGCTGTGAAATAGGGCAATGTGGTTCCTACAAAATTTGAAATTGTTCCAGTTTGAACGTGGATAATATAAAACATAAAAAAAAATCTTGTTTGCAATTGCATTTAGTTTTCAGGCAATATAGTCTGTGTGATACTGGCATAATATTACGGTGCAATTTATGACTCAAAATGTTCACTATTGCTGTGGGTGTTCAAATTCTAATCAAGTGCTCCATTTTGCACTAAATCTAACTTTCTGACTAAGGAACTATTGTAAGTTTTCTGCAATGTTGCTTTTGTTAGTGAGATTTATGCTACAATTTTGTATACTGCAAATATTAACTTGACATTTTACATTGTTATTTAATATTTTAATATTAATGACTTTCAATCAAGTATGTCTTAAATTGTGAAAAGCACTGGTATTGACCTTTTAATGATTCTATGGCAACTGCACTGTCACTGTTTTAAGGCAGCATAATATGAATGTTTGTAATGTAATTTACACAGAGTGACTAATACATCGTGCACATTTTCTCTTATAAAAGGTCGCCTTCATTTGTCATCAGACTCAAGTCCTGGTATGCATAATTGCACTGTGATAATATCCATTCGGGTGCGTTAGAGCCTTTCCCAACTCTACTTTGGGCACTGGCGATGTACACCCAAGGATGGTGGAAAGTCAATTGCAGGGCACACACAGTGTGGGAAGAGGTCAGTGTGTTGAAGTCCCAATTTTCACACAAGAACAGGGAGAACATGCAAGCTCCACACAGGAAGGCCAGAGTCAAGATTCAAAGTCCAACCATGTCTCCATGGTCCTGCCCAGTCACTCGCCAATTAAAGTGCGAGCATCGTTCCAGCACCACTGATGCAGTGGAAAAAGACCATTTATGCTTTTATGTTTTGAGCAAAGCAGTAAATAAAATATCAAATAATTTGAATCATCCAACTCAACCACCAAGGGCTTTTTGTAAGATGTTTAGTCTTGCCACATATTTGGCTGTTGAGTGCAATCGTGCAACTTATATAGGCACCTGAGAAAAATCTACATAAAAATATTGCTCTTTACAATTAAAATTTAAACGTAAATTTTCATTTGATTACTAAGTGCAATCATGCAACTTATAGGCACCTGAGAAACAGCTGCTTAACGATATTGCTCTTTACAATTGAAATTTAAACCTAAATTTTCATTTGAATACTAATGTTTGAAATTTTGCTTAAAAGTACACGCTAGCTGTAACTAAACTTTGCCGTTATGCTAAATGGTAAAAAAAGACACGCACCTTAAAATTATACATAATATCAACGCATTTAAAAAAAAAAAAAATAATATGACTAGCAGTTGCACTAGTTGACTAGCACTAGTTTGATGAACAGCGACAACATTTCCGAAAACTCATTTCCACTGGAAGCATAGGAAATCACTTCCGGGTCACAAAAGTCCTGCCTTGCACGTGAATGAATCAAATGTTCAAAGTAAGTGAAACTATTCTAATGGTTGGCTTCTATCTTGCTAACTTACCTACACTATGTTATGCCATTATTTTGAGCACTGTGCTTTAGGAAAAAACATGTAAGTTATGTTGGTGTAGCGTTCTTTCAAGCTTCAAACAACAGTGCAACAAAGCAGTCGTGACGTGCAGCCGGGTTTGGGTTTATTTTTCGTAGTATTTGTGTGTTTTCCTTCCAATAATTGATAGACTAACTTTCTTTCCCTTCGTCCATCAACTTGGACTGCTACGATTCTTCTTTTAATAATCAAAATAGAGCAGTCGGGAAACAAATAAAACTAGCTAACCCTGTTTGTTTCATTCATTCATTAATTTCAGAGGGATTCTGAAGAAGTGCTCTTTATTTCCGAATGGACTTCACCTAGACCCAAGCTGACTGTTGTCATTGATCAGGTAATTTATGTAATAATCAGTTAATCTCAAAGTTATTTGCTCATTGGTCAGAGTTAAAGTGAAATTGCATTTACTGATTGTCTGCTGTATAAGAACAAAAAGGTGAAAAATAGTGTAAACCATGGTTTTAAGTAATTATTAATATTGGAGAATTGCTGTTTTCATTTTTACATGAGTAAATAGCAAACAATTTGACCAGTGTATGAATTCATTTTACACATCAATATTTGTCTTAAGAACCTCTACAGTGTGAATAACTATGGATTGGACTGTATAGAGCTGCAGGATCTTGTCAAATTTGATTGTGGTCTTCATTATATTAAATGTCACTTGTACTCAATTCGGTTGTGTTCCCCAATAGGTGAGGCGACTTGCCCTGCAAAGAGACATTGATCAGGAATCTCTCCCGAAACAGCTCTCAGAGGTTTGGCACACACACTTGTGTGATCGGCTTAGTAATGAAATACAACATATGGAATCTTAAACCAATATCATGTTTCAATTTTTGTCCACCAGTCAAATGACAGGTCTGCTCTTGTGAAAACATGTGAGGAGAAGATGAAAATGGAAAAAGAGGATGTGATAGATGAGAATGTTGAAAAGAAATACAAGAAGGAACAAACTTCACCTCAAAAAATGAATGTTTCCACAGTTGATGAGACAGCCCAGTGTGTGGACATGAAAAAGAAACAATTGAAAAAATATGACTTGGTAGTTACAGTACAGGAGCCTTTAGAAGTAAGCGGTGAGGAAAAACCGAAAAAGAAGAAGAAAGTGGTGAATGGTTGTAATATAATAGATGGGAATTGTAATGAAACAAACATAAAGAAAACACAGACCGACATTCAAAAAGGAACCAAGAAAACAAGTAATGACAAAAAGTCAAAAAATAAAACCGTGACTAATCATGAAAATCATCAAGATGACGAGAAAGTGGTAAAGCAACCCAAAAAACGAAAAAATGAAATTCATGATGAAAAAGTGGCAAAGAAAGCCAAGAAAGAAAAAAATAAGGTTAATAATGAGAAAGTGCCAAAGAAAGCAAAAAAAGAAAATAATGAAATTCTTGACAAAAAGGTGGCAAAGAAAGCCATGAAAGAAAAAAATGAGGTTCATGACGAGAAAGTGTCAAAGAAAGCCAGTAAAGGAAAAAATAAAATTCTTGACAAAAAAGTGGCAAAGAAAGCCATGAAAGAAAAAAATGAGATTCATGATGAGAAAGTGTCAAAGAAAGCCAGTAAAGGAAAAAATAAAATTCTTGACAAAAAAGTGGCAAAGAAAGCCATGAAAGAAAAAAATGAGGTTCATGACGAGAAAGTGTTAAAGAAAGGCAGTAAAGAAAAAAATGAGGTTCATGACAAGAAAGTGTCAAAGAAAGCCAGTAAAGAAAAAAATAAAATTCTTGGCAAAAAAGTGTCAAAGAAAGCCATGAATGAAACAATTGAGGTTCATGACGAGGAAGTGTCAAAGAAATCCAGCAAAGAGAAAAATGAGGTTCATGATGAGAAAGGGTCAAAGAAACCCAAGAAAGAAAAAAATGAGGTTCATGACGAGAAAGTGTCAAAGAAAGCCAGCAAAGACAAAAATGAGGTTCAGGACAAAAACATGGCAAAGAAACCCAAGAAAGAAAAAAATGAGGTCCGTGATGAGAACGTGGCAAAGAAACCCAAGAAAGAAAATAATGAGCTTTGTAATGAGAAAGTGGCAAAGAAACGCAAGAAAGAAAAAAATGAGGTTCATGACGAGAACGTGGCAAAGAAACCCAAGAAAGAAAAAAATGAGGTTCATGATGAGAAAATGGCAAAGAAACCCAAGAAAGACAAAAATGAGATTCATGATACTAACCATGTTACAGACAGTGCAGTCATCAAGGTGAAGGTGAAAAAGAAAAAGGACAAAAGTGAGTGTAAGGAGAAAAAAGTGAAAGATACGGCGACACAAATTGAACATCAAGAGGTTTGGATGGGGGGAAAAGAAAAGAAGGTACTGAAGAAAGCCAAGAAAGAACCAAATAAGATGCCAGTCGTGAATGCAGGGGATATTAAACACAAGGCAAAGACGAAAAAGATTGGAGCGGAACAGACTGAAACAAGTATTAAGAAGAAAACCGCTAAATTAAAATTATCAGAGAGTGACGTGGCCACAGAAACGTCACAGGAGCTTTGTGAGCTTAAGCCAAAGAAGAAAAAAAAGGATGCTTCACGAGATAAAGAACAACCTGTGGATTCCAGTAAAGCGGCAGCACGGACGCAAGAAAAAGCCGCAAAGAGTGACGGTGGCGTAGAGGAAGGTGAGACCAAACAAAAGGAAAAAAAAGCAAAGCCCAGGAAGAGAAAATCATCTGGGCTCGGCACAGATGAGAAAACTGCAACTGTGAAGAAGAAAAAACAAAAAATAGAAGAGCTTAATTGTGAAGAAACGCAACACCAGGAACCAAACAAGAAAAGAAAAACCAAAAGTCCTGTTAAGAAAGAGAAAGTGCTTGAGGAAGTGTATCCCGACTCCTGCATGAAGAAGAAGAAAGAGATTCAAAGGAAACAGAAGAAGGTGGAGGAAATTAAAGTCGAATCGGACCATCAATGGGTGAGTGTATTCTTGTGTCATATTGTTGAACATCTTAGCCATGCTTACCTACTTTTGGGGGTTTGTGTTCTAGGATGATTTGAGGAGCGTTCCCCAAGTAGACGTTGTCTTCTTGTCAGAGAAGACCGGAAACACTGACGAGTTGACCATCAACCAGGTAAAAAGGAATCATCGTGTTTTGCATGGAATTATCACCTTAACTGCCACAACATAATTCAAATCTAAAGCTTTTTGATCTTCATTGCTTTCATGACTTTTTGATGGTCAAATAGTGAATTGTGGTGAATTGTTTAATAGGCTACTGGAAAAATGTTTACTGCGTTCTGTCGAGTCTTTTCCATGTTTGTTGATGAAGTGTTCTGCTCTAACACAGGAAAGGCGACAGGCTTTACAAATGGAAGTCGACAAGGCTTCGCACCCTCAAAAAGCGGACCAAGCTTCAGTCAGTGATTCTTCTTTGGTCTTTAAAATGCTTTGGTTGCCATGTCCATCAAAGTGCACAACAGTGATACAAGATATTATTTTAAAAAAAGAATCTTTAAGATATCTTACAGTCATAGTCAAATTTGACTGCTGATTTTGACAGTATAAATCAAAGCAAGTTCTCTGAAATTCAATTGTGTCGCTTTCTAATTGCTCTTCAAATCTCATCTCAGGGCTTTGGTCAGTGGAGCACTGCCCAGTTTGAAAACTGTCAACAGCAACAGAGGTTCCTCAGGTTGATTGGTGGCTTCAAGAACTTCCAGCCAGCTGCTGTTGCAAGCACGCCAAAGCCAAATATGGCACTGGACAAAGTCGCACAGGAGCGCTTGCAGCAAGGACTCTGGAGCGAGTTTGAGCGTGCTCGCTCACACAGAATAGACTTTAACAACCAATGTGCAGGACTTGGCTTGAGCAAATCTTCCCAAAAAAAGTTCTTTATTGACATCAACGCATGTCATTCTGTCCGCTTTGATGACTGAGCTTTGTAGATCGTTTAAAGGTGGAGTTTGCAGTTTTCAAGCTAGCAAGGTTTAAATGTTTTGGCAGCGGGCTAATTGCATCATTTTAACTTTTTTTTTTTTAACATTTTCTGGATTACCCATTTAACTAATCCGCCCCAAGCAAATTATGAACATAGCACACTGACTTTGCACGTTGTGTGTGACGATTGCACACTTTCTTGTCACCTTTTGATTTTCTGGTAGGCTATTCTTGTCATGGTGGGACAAAGTTTAAAGTGACACTTTCAACAGTAAATTTTAATTCGATGGTTTTGTGGTTATAACGTGCTTTTTTTCTCTAGCACATGAGGGGTTATTTTTCCTTCCAAGTATAAAAGCTTGCACAATCTAAATTTGATCGTGCATTGTGATTTCAAGCTTCGACCTTTAGGAAAATATATCTTTAATTCATAAATATAAAATGCATTACATCTATTGTTATTATGAAAATGTGCCAGAGAAGACACAAGGGCAGATTTGGAATTAGTCGGAAAAAAAATCATCTGAAAAAGTATGCACCATTGATTAGAGAAAACATTGACCAGTGTAGTTCTTAAAATAAAATTATAGGTGAAAAATGGGGCGAGGTATGATTTTTTTTAAAGATCATTGTCATTTTATGTAGTTTTAAGATGGCTTTTTTTTTTTAAACTGCAAACTCCAGCTTTAGTATTGTTTTAACTTTAGTATTGTTTTAACTGTTTACATATCATCATGCTCTTTACTTTAGGAATCCCTGTAAATAAAGAAATGTTACACAACTGCTCTCTGTATTTTTCTAGTTCTGAAGTTACAATCAATATTTATATAAAAAAAAAAGGGGCAAAGCAAGGATAACATTTTCATTATATTTTGTTCTTCAAACATCTTCAGTAAGCTAGAAGTGTTCATTAAAAAATTCTGCATTAATTGTAGGCTCAATGTACTGGGGAAAAAATGAGCACCAAAAGATGCAAACTGAATCGTATTATTTGAGTACAACCTCGTGAAGCTGCTTTTGAAAGCAGTTCAGACTTCAGTTTATCATTGGTGCATAACCACCAGAGAAAATGAGAAATGTGCATGTTTACATTGTGTCCGAGCTGATATTCTGACAAATGTAAAGGAAATAAAACAATATTTTCCCCCAAGCAAAACTTAATAATGCTCATTCGGGGAGGCCCCGGAGTCACCCAGGGATGAGGAGGGGGAAGCTGTGTGTTCCTTGTGAAGAAAATCAAGTGTCAAGTTTGTCACGCTTGCAGGTACTCTGGCTGGACCCTTGCCACTTTGCGAAACTCTTTGGCATGCGTCTGTGGACACTGCATCTCGCACCAGCTGATGGGAACCATCTGTGCACCTAGTGTACAAGTACGACAAGTATTTTTAGTGTCACGTGTGGAGCCTGCTGTATACAAAATAAAAACAAGATAGATACATAAATTAGATATATTAAACGATTTTTGTGTACTGGGCATAGAGTCACTAAATATGTTTGCCAAAAAAGTAATTTCGGAGATTTTTACCTGCTTCACTGTGGGCCACTACCACGCCAAGTTCATTTTCAGCTGTCGTCAGCAGGTAGTTGGACTGCACATCACCCAGAGAAAGCTGTCACAGTTCAGGTCAAGAATACCACAACATGCTTTCACACAATGTTTAGCCACAACCAGATCAGTTATACATTCATTTTGATACTGCTACTGTTGATATGGAAATGATTGCTCTGCCCCTAATGGGGGCAGCTGAAAGAAGTCCATATTCCACAAACAAAATATTGTGTTTCAACTAGTTGGGTTGCACAGAACCTAATACAAAGAAATTTTCAGGATTAACTTCCTCTTTAAATAATATGTAATATGTTGAAATGCATTCAAAACAAAGGATACCACTTTAGCCAGGACAATGTCGCCAGGTCTGAAACATTTGTACGTCTCCACCTGCAGAGAAGATGAGTCCAAAACATATTGTCTTAAATTACATGTTTGATGATGTAGTGACTACTCTTTCAAACTAACCTTGTCTTTCTCTGTTGCCCGGACATCTTCTTTTCTGAAGGTTTTGGAAACGAGGAGTAGTTTTTGCATTATGTGATGGTGAAGCAGTGGAAAAACGGTGATCCTTTGAAGCACACATTAGCTGTACAGTACCTGATCGTTCCTCTGAAGCGGTCCTTCAGCGGTGTGGAGCCGACATAAAGTATGTGGACCTTAGCAAACCTGGGATTGATACTGGTCACCTGTTCAATCAAAATAAAAAAAGGCAAATATGTTTATCTGCACAAACCAAGTTTATCTGTACAAAATAAAGAATATTGCACCTGTGAGTTGTATGCCTGCTACGCGTGAATTACTGTAGCATCTGCTGTTTACTCTTTATTTAATCACGGGTACCTCTTGCATCTACTGCAGATCTATTCTCCTCTCATTTTGTTTGTCGTGACCAATGTTTATATTGTGTATTTACTGTTAAACATCTAGCAATGAAGTCACATTTAATTACCTTGCAAGTAACAATTGCCCCAACATCAGGCAGTAGTTGTGTTTCTGTTTCTCTCACAACAGAGATGACTGGTAACTAGAAAAGAAGACAAGAAACAAATCACAATTAGTGTACAAATACTCCACCTTTTAAATTCTTTTGATTCCATCTGTGATTAAATAGGCCTGACGACATGTCGCTGAACAATGCTGTAACACATTCCCACGCAGATGAATGTCTTGGCAGCTTCGTCCGACTGCACACGAGCCATCACGAGCAATCACAGCCCTCACCTCTTCGCCTTCATTTTTCTTGAGCACGTAGCCTGCTAGCGAGGAGTAAATGTAGCCATGCCGCAGGTATACGCCTGTCCCAGGAGCACAGTCTTCTACACTACAAAGTTTATCACCTGAAGACAAAATGGACACTCTTATTGAAGGGCAACGTACAGATGAGATGAGGGTGCACAAAAACTGTATCAGGTCATAATTCCACGTTAGAGGCTTTTATAAATAGGAATGTTTTTATCTGTGCATTTATTAGTATTATTACTTTAATACACATTTCTCATTGAACCCAACCAAGGATTTAAACACAAGCCAGAAAGGAATGCTGTTGTCCTGCCTGGGGCGATGGGCAGGACTGCTGACTGGAAAGTAAAAGTCAACAATCCACACACGACGATAAGACTAAATTACTCCCTTGTTTAACGTAATTTAACGTAGCAACGCTGTGAGACACAATAAAATAGTTGGAACACGGATTTTAATGAGTACCAAAATTAAAACGCGTGGTAGCAACTATTTAGCATGATTTAGCCTTTCAACCGATAGTTTGAGGTTTACCAGAAAATAGTGCCTTTCATAAATACAATCTGTAGAAGATGCCAGACTAATGATGGAATCACAAATATTTCCGGACACGGGTCCCTATTTAAATCGAAGCAAAACAAGTTAATGTCACCAAATACAAGAAACTCACCAGGAACACACAGCTTCATGGGTGACATGTTTGTGAGAAGAACTGCTTGCAAGGCGATTGGTTGTGACGAAAGGTTGAGGCTGATCCTGATTGGTCAGTTACACTCGGAAAAGGAAAGGCGGACTCCCGGTTCAAGATGGCGAGCATCCTGACATATGATTGTTTTACATAGTTACATTCTTAAAATGTTTTTTCCAGAAAACACTAAAAACTTAATCAAATACTGAAGATATTTATTAATAATTAATAATATTGATATTTTTTAAGATCTGAATGAATGACTGTTCAGCTGAAGTGCCAAAACTGACATAGGCCTTTACTTTACATATTTTCATATGTAACAAAACAAAAATAGGTTAAAAACATTTCAAAATATTTTGGCATTTCTCATCATGAAAAAAAAGTATTTTACATTAAAATTAAACATTACAAGCTAGAAATGAAACTGGCATTGCTTGCAAAGCTATGTGATGGAGAGACATGTTGGGGAAAAAACACAATGACAAAAAATATTTTAAACACGTAATAGCTCATCACATTTATTATTTCACAATGTTACAGCAAGGACAAGTGCAAAGTAAATCAACTTGGTCTTTCAACAACAGTGTTACTATATATTGTGGGCTAAGAGACGTTACTACCAAAGTCCAAGATGCACATTTCACATACAACTCAAGATCCATTCTTTAAAACTTTGTATCACAAAAAATATAGATGATTCAATTCAAACCTGTCATTATTATTGAGTGAACCATTATTTAGCGCTTGCGTGTGTGCATGAAGTTTGGGATGCTGACAACACTAACAGGCTTGTTGACTAGTTTTTTTTTTCTTACTGAACAGCACAGCATTGATCTAAATACCAGCCTAATCATTAATATGAAGTTTATTTTTTTGCTTTACCCTGAGCTGCCACAGCAGCCATGGCTTTCTGCACGGTCTCTTCATCTCCCAGAAACTGCATGGGTCCTATGGGCTTCAGATTTTTGTCCAACTCATAGACAACAGGAATACCAGTAGGAAGGTTCAGCTCCATGATGGCCTCTTCAGACATACCTGCAATACATAGTCGCATCATTTGTTATTGTCATTGCTTCTCTGCTTTTGAGCACCACCATAAAAAGCAAATTGCACGGAGCAAGTTATCCTTTTGACCAGTCTGCTTGCATCAATTTCCACCTAGCAACAAGTTGCTCTTTAGTTGCACGCTAAATGAATGCAAAAGAGCAGCATCGCTATTTCGACATATTTTAGCCAAAAATCAAATTGTACTGTAATGTAATTGTAAGTACGTCCAAACAGTTCCTTGGCGGAGAAGTGCGGAAAAGTTGAAAGAAAAAATTGATTCTGTTAGCCTGCACAAAGAACTCGGAAATCCTTACCCTCAAGGTGCTTGACAATGCCACGGAGACTGTTGCCATGGGCAGCAATCAGCACCCGCTTCCCTTCTTTGATCTGTGGAGCTATCTCATCATTCCAAAAAGGAAGAGCCCTAGCAATGGTGTCCTTCAGGCTTTCACAAGTTGGAAGCTGGTCCTCTGTCAGATCAGCATAACGCCGGTCCTACAACAACATAAATATTTAGATGCAGGACACACATAGACAACCATCCAAGCTCACAATCACACCTACGGATAATTTGCAGTGGTCAATTGGCCTACCAGGCATGTTTTTTGAATGTGGAATACCTGGAGGAAACCGACACAGGCATGGGGAGATCATGCAAAGTTCACACAGGAAGGCTGAAGCAAGAATCTAACCCTGCACCTCTGGACTGTGAGGCGGACATGTGAACCGGTGCTAAACTGTGCCGCCCATAACTAAAACACCATTACCATTTCTAGACTAATTTATTGGCTTTTCTTTGACTTGAATGTTATATCATATTGTTTAGTAGGTGCTGGTTAAAAACTGACCTAAATTTAAAGTATTTTATATGTCCCACTTGACGTCATGTAAAAAGCAAAGCGTATTGCCAGATTATCTGTTGTGGCTCTAACTGTGACTATTTTTCAGGATCTCTATGCAAAAGAGGATAGTTAAATGTTTTTTTCCAGACTAACCTTGCTTATGGTCTGATAGAAGTCATGGCCTTCATCCATGGGTGGAGGAGGGATGTCAAAAGAGCGCCTCCAAATCTTCACCTGGGCCTCTCCGTGTTTAGCTGCCGTTTCAGCCTTGTTCAGGCCAGTCAGACCACCGTAATGGCGTTCGTTGAGGCGCCATGTCCTGTGCACAGGCAGCCACATCTGGTCGATGCTGTCCAGAACATACCACAGCGTACGGACGGCTCGCTTAAGAACGGAGGTGTAGCAAATATCAAACTCATAGCCAGCATCTGAGGAGAGACGGACAAAAAGACAATAATCGGTTTCAATTCGCCTTGCTCCTGGACAATGATGTGTACATCTGGTTTGTTAGTACAAATGTCATTCATTGGTTTGACAATCCAAGATGTGCCCAGCTTCTCGCCCATGCTCAGGTGGGCTAGGCTCCAGCAGACCAGTGACAGTAAGGATATGTGTTACAGAGAATGGATCAATAGCTGAATTAGCCAAGATATTTCTTGATTACTCTTTTTTTAAGGTGCAGGCATACTGTTTAAAATTTTGTACGTTATACTGCAGATATAATATCGATCCCATATATATACTTATTTCTGTAAAATTGCAACAAAAAAAATTATTTATTGTCATGCAACACAATTGTCACCCATTATATGCTGCTCTATTCTCAATTCTGTCATTCTGGGCTCACAACCTTGTTCCCCCATCCGGCGCAGTTGCATAAGCGCAGGCTTGCAGCGCTCTAATCCAATGACCGACAGAATGGCCGACAGGCCGTGACTTGATTGTACCTTTCAAAGCTTGTCCTCCTCTCTTTGCCTCCTGCTCCCCTGTCTCGCTCAAGTCTGCGTCAAACCATCCACAGAAGCGGTTTTCCTGGTTCCAGCAGCTCTCTCCGTGGCGGATCAGCACCAGTTTGTACGCTGCCATCCCGATGCCGATGTCCTCTGTATGATATTTCCGGAAACTTTGGATCAAGTGACTCCCCTTGAAAAGATGCAGCAGTGAGCCCAGCTTTATCCTGGCTTTGGTGGAACTGTGCAGACGGTTGCAGATTAGTGATGATTTTGCTCAGTGAAGTTCTAAAGAGACTGTTGTCGACGTCTGAATTTGACAGCTCTCCAAGGTTCTTTCTCCGTTCTCTTCCTGTCGGCTGTAACCAATCAGAAAGCGAGCTGTGCTTGTGGTGGTGGAGGAGGAGGCAAGAGGAGTATGCAGGATGCGCACAGTCGCACGTCCACACGCCCACTGCAGAGAATACAAACTAGTTGCGTTATATAGAACTACTTTGTATTGTATCATAATACTTCATGCATCCAACCATTATAATCCCCACAATGATGATGTCACGTATAGAATGCGTAATGTTTGACATTTAATAATAATTTAATTATTAAATGTACCCAGTGGATTTAGTTAATTTTCACTGCTGAGCCCCACTTGCCTGGTGACAAGTAAAATATTTAGTGATTCACGATCGTCCATGTAGCACACACTAGCAGCATTATTTATTTGAACGTCGAAGTTGAATATGATAAATGTTTTAAGACGCCCATATGTACATATTTATAACTTTATTTTTAAAATTAAAAGAGTTTTAATTTCGGAGTTAACGCAAAACTGTTACACTCTCACGTGCCTCCGTGGGCGGTCAGATTCTGTCCAATCAGACTGAGAGACTAGATGACTGACAGTCAAAATCTAATCACTGATTGGTTAATTATCCAAAACACCTAACCGGTTCCGCCCTCTCCCGGAAGCTGACAGTCATCTGATTTTCCTTCTTTCTTTTTTTTAGCTTCCTGGTTAGCTACTTTACGTCAAAGCAGACAACAAACAGCTGCCCTGCTTTATTTCTCAACCTTTTTCACCTTCTTCTTCGTACTACGAACTGTAATAACATAGAATTATGGACGAGACGAGTCCGCTTGTCTCTCCGCTACGTGACTCCAATGATTTCAACTACGGTCCCATTGAGCCCCCTAGCCCGCGGGGCACCTTCGGAGGCACACCGGGCTCCGTGGTGCGCATCCCCGCCGGCAGTCCGAGTCGCAACCGGGAGAGACAGCCGCTTCTGGACCGGGATCGTGGTACCCAACCGCGGGAGCCTCACCGGAACGAATTCCCGGAGGATCCCGAGTTCAGAGAGATCATCCGCAAGGCCGAGCGAGCCATTGAGGAGGGGATCTACCCAGAGAGGATCTACCAAGGATCCAGTGGTAGCTATTTTGTCAAAGACTCACACGGGGTAAGATGAAGAACAGCCAGGCCACTGCTTATTTTTGGAAAGGAAGTGAAGGACTTTTTTCCACGTAGTTATTTCTTCTCCGAAGCCTTGGCTGTGCCCTATAATGACATGACAAATACATCACCAAGCAACACATACTATAAACTTTATTATCCAATTTACATGCTGTTTTGTCCTATACACAAAAACCTGCTATATTGTGCTTGTTCTAAGTCTTTGCGGAGGTCATTAAAGCATTTACCTCATTAAGTGGAGTTAAGTCGGATCATGACTTTAAATGAATTGATCATTTGTTGTGTCCATGAGCCTACTAAAGACCTTCTACTTAAGAGGTATTCATAGTTGATGTATAGTTGTTCAACTAAAGCGGATAACACGAATAGTATAAAGAACAACAGCATACTAGTAATTTCACAACTTATCACGTATGGCTTGTTGGAATCCTACATTGAGCAAAGTCCCATACATGCAATCCAGCTCATCGCTTGACCTGGACAGGAAGGCGAATCATTTCCTCAAGTCTGCAATATGAAATTTTGTGTCTTTTCACAATCACACAACTTCAATGGTGTTAATCTTTGATCAACTCTGCTGGAGCCAACCACTGAAAGTGCTAACTCACTTCTTACATTCCTCCGTATACTCTATGTGCATTTGCGATGCATCCCAAGTGAAAAGCACTAGTGTTCACTGGACCTCGTTGTGTTTACCATGACATCATTTTCTCTGTAAAAGATATTTTAGATCCGGTGCAATTTCAGTTTGCTTTTTGAGGTTTGCCACATCGTTACAAATCCTCAACACTGAATATGTTGTATTCTTATCCCTCAATCCCCACACAGCCATGGTTTCATTACTCGATGACCAAAGTGCTTAGCAGTCATGTGCCTGCTCTCTTGATGTAATACTACTTTGTCCAAGTTGGATGTTTCAGCAGTGTGTTGGAGTGCTTCCTCTGAGAGTGGCGTGTTAGAGGTACTGCGGAAAAGTATTCAATATCACATAATGGCAAATACATTCATACAGTCTTTCATTAGATGGCAGAAGGTAGACTAAACCTCTGTATCCACCTGTTGCCATATGTATAGGAACATGATGTCATGGCAGTCTCGAGTTTTGTGTAACTTCAGATTAATATTTTTCCTTCAAATTTCAGTTAAAGTTCAAATTGAACAACCATAGGAACATTTTACTGTTTCGTGGTATATAGTGTAGTAAGTACTACATATAAATGAATTAACTGTTCCGTCTGAAATATTGTCATTTTAATTGTCGTTTTCCCATGTCCCTGAACAGAAAATCATTGGCGTGTTCAAACCTAAGAATGAGGAGCCCTATGGCCATCTTAACCCCAAATGGACTAAATGGCTCCAGAAACTGTGCTGTCCGTGCTGTTTTGGTCGCGACTGTTTAGTTCTCAACCAGGGCTACCTCTCAGAGGCCGGCGCTAGCCTGGTGGACCAGAAACTGGAGCTCAATATCGTTCCGAGGACCAAGGTAGGTAGACATGCATGTACACATCTGTAATAATAGCAGCAGTGACTGGAGTCGGAACTAAGTTTCACCGCTAATTTTTGTTGTAGGTGGTATACTTGGCGAGTGAAACGTTCAACTACAGCGCTATCGACAGGGTTAAGTCTCGAGGTAAAAGACTCGCCTTAGAGAAAGTACCTAAAGTGGGTCAGCGCTTCCATAGGATTGGACTGCCTCCTAAGGTACATTGCTTTTTTATTTTATTAATTTTTTTTTTCTTTTTTCAAGGTTTTTTTTTTTTATGTGAGTCAAACATGATGGATTTTGTTGATGTTCCTCCAGGTTGGCTCCTTCCAACTCTTTGTGGACGGATACAAGGATGCAGACTTCTGGCTTCGTAGGTTTGAAGGCGAGCCTCTTCCGGAGAACACCAACCGTCAGCTTCAACTGCAGTTCGAACGCCTCGTAGTACTCGATTACATCATCAGGAACACAGGCATGTCACCCGTCACCCATGTGCACGTGTGGTCACACGGCAAGGTCATTGACCGACTCGTTATCACAAGATTTGTTTTCCTTTTTGTTCCATTCCAGACAGGGGAAATGACAACTGGCTTCTCAAATATGACTGCCCTATGGACGCTGCAGGGAACCGGGTGAGCATCCCACTCACAGTCTTCTCTCTGAAATATTTTTTTTATACTGTAAGTGTATATTTGCAATTCCTAATTGAATTGCTACCCACATGATTTCTACAGGAAACAGACTGGGTCGTAGTGAAGGACCCAATAATTAAGCTGGCAGCCATAGACAATGGTCTTGCTTTCCCTCTCAAACATCCTGACTCCTGGAGAGCATGTAAGACCACATCACTGCTTCCTTTCCGTGGTGCTTATTTGTTCGATTTCATGAGTTGTTGAATGACTGCCATGAACCTACTTTGTTTATTTGTTTATTTTCTAGACCCGTTCTACTGGGCATGGCTTTCCCAGGCCAAAGTTCCTTTCTCCGAGGAAATCCGAGAGCTAGTCGTACCAAAACTCTCAGACCCAAATTTTATCAAAGATCTCGAAGAAGACCTCTATGAACTATTTAAGGTACGTTTGAAGTAGAGATATTTGATACCGCTCATTCAGACTGCAACAATGCTATGTATTTGACTTGTACATGTTGTTCCACAGAAAGACCCTGGTTTTGACCGAGGACAGTTTCACAAGCAGGTCGCTGTCATGAGGGGGCAGGTCAGTCATTCAGCTTACATTAACTGCACACCAGAATCAAGCTGCATGCACATACGCCCAACATATTAAATATTAAACATATGGTGAAGTTTGCATAAGTTTAGGTAATTGACCAAATTACCTTGATTTTCATCTTCACCCCTTCTCCATTTAAAGATTCTGAACCTGTGCCAAGCCCTAAAGGATGATAAAACACCCCTCCAGTTGGTCCAGATGCCCCCAGTGATCGTCGAAACTGCCAGGGCCCCCCAGAGAGCCAATAGCGAGTCGTACACGCAGAGCTTCCAGAGTCGAAGACCTTTCTTCACCTGGTGGTAGGGAACATGCATTGGGAGGAGGAATGGCAGGAAGCGGGTGAAGAGAGTACAGGTTTGTCTGCTGGAAATCAATTTAATTTCCACCGTCCCCTGGATACTGTAATTACGAAATGTGCGTTTGCTGAAGCGATAAGGCAAAAAGGGGAAGAATTTTACACTGTATCTTCCTTATTTGCCTGGGTGCCTTGTTTGGATGTGAAGAAGTTTGAAATATTCCTTCGTGCAAAGAGATGTCATTCTGTTGGACTCCTCGGGGGACACGTGTGAACGCCCACATGTGCATGCTAATCAGTCAAAAACAAAAGTTGTCTAACTGAAGATGGGAGCTGTCTCGTCCCACGTCAATATTTTCCTCATGCCGCTCTGCCTTTTAACCGTCACCTGCACTCCCCACGTTGTGAAATGGGCCGCACTGGCATGGCCTATTTTAAAGTTTAGGAAATGAAAGCACTGTGCACGCCTACACGGTGAGCACGGAATGTCAAGTGGTTTCACGACTTGAAATGGATTCTCACTGCAGTTGGCATGAGGTTGTTGAAGTCACGCGGGGGACAGACTGCGGTAAGACGAGATGTGTGTGCTTAGAGAAGGCGTTTGTTAAGCTGCAATAATTGCTAGCCTAATTATTCCGCTTTCACCAATGAGTTAGTTGACCAGTGGGGGGAAAAAAAAAAAAGAATCACCCAGTCTGGAACTGCCAAAAGTAAAGCGACAGCGTTGTTGATTCATTGCCTTCTGGTAATGGTTTAATTAGCTTCCCCCCCCCCTTACTTATCAGTTGGAGATGCATAAAGTAACTTCCTGCTGTACAGAACAGACATGAAATGTATTGTGGCAATGCACTGTATAATTTGTATGTAATATTTAAAAATAGATTATAATTAATAAAAAAAAAATTCCATTCATACAGAAACGTTGGCATTTATTAGTATGTTAAACCACACCTCACCAGCATGCAAATTCAAAGAGGCTTCACATGTTTCAATTCCATGAAGCATACCTGAACAATGCAATGATATCCAAACCACGAGTGGTGCTAAAAAATATGCAAAGCCGCTCTAACGTGATCCTCATAATTGTCATTCAGCTTTATTGGCCATCATCAAACTTTTATTTTATGGCTGCAATGTTGCTGTTTTGGTTTAGCTATGCAGTCTTGCATCACCTCCATCAGGAGACAGATGTTGTACTTAATGATCCAGTACTGTACTGCAGTTCCTTTCTTGCACCATGCTGGTTGAGCAAGCAAATAGTTGCTCAAGATCCAAATATAAATAGCACTAAAACCATTATTTACGGTCAAATGATAGTTTAGAAGATCCTGTTGATTAATCTACCATAGTTTGGTAGCACAACATCTGGAGGTGGCATGGTAGTAAAAATGGATGTATCACAACAAGCATTATGCCAGACTAAAATGCTGAGGTAAAAGATTTATCCATTAACTAGAATGGCCCACATGAAAGTGTTTGCTCATGTTAGACAATTAGACTCAATGACTTTTTAAATATTCTGTACTCAACCATTTTACTTAGCCCACAAATTTAATTTCATCTAAGTGAGGAATGTCGAAGGCAAAGCATGACTAATGTGCGCGTGTGTGTGCGGTCTTGTGATGTTACGGTGAGTGTGTTAGACACATGACAGTCGACACAAATTTGAGGAGCCTTGAGTCAGACTCGCATTCACAAATTAAGTATTTAGTTCAACTTTTGTTGGTTAACTTGGGAAAACACAAAAAAAAGTTAGTTACTCCAGTTTTTCTGTTAATACTTTGTGTGGTCGTTGCTATTTTTGTACCATCACAGATCCAGACACATTTATACTACTTAGGTCAGTTTTGGTAATTATAATGATCAAATACAATGACTCAGTTGTTGAAAAAATGGAAATAAAAAGTTGGAAAATATTAATCAAAATAGACAGAAAACACATTTGTCACTGTCCAAATGCTTTACTCATTTAAAGTACTTTACTGGTTATTTCAGTAATTTGAGGCATAACTTTCAGAATGTCCCCATTTTCCCACATCAAGTGTACAGTCACAAAGCATGAACATTACGTCATAGATTAGCATTTGCTCTTGTGTTCTCTCAGGCTTCTTTTACATTCTGATGCAGAAGATATGTTAACTGTGTTGCATTTTTTTACTGTCAAAGTTCCTATCGTAAACACACAAACCTTTATCCTTCCAAAATGCAATGTTCTTCACTTTTGCAGCGCAGTTACATTCTGTCATCCTAATGAGAACGAAGCATGGAGCAATGCTTAAGTAAACATGATGTTCATAAAGTTTTTTGTGCAAAATCATAGCATTCAGCTAGCTTCCATTTGAAATGTCAGAAACCCATTTAACAATAAAAAGCTACAGCTTATGTATTTCCTCAATATTTCTGAAGTGGACCAGTCCAGAAATGTCACATTGTTTGCATGCAACTCACTCCAACATCACTTTTAGACATATTCTTCTATCAAACGTCTTCAGTTCTTATGTTTTTTTTTAAAAAACATTTTTTGATGCAATTCTCCCAGTTTAGGCTTGGTTGACGTCATTCTTCTCTGACTGGGGAGGAGATGTCGAGGCTAAACATCCAAATAAATTGCCTCCCAGGCCCGCTTGGCACTTTGCAATGAGGTAGATTTTCCGTAGAACGGTTCGGCGCAGCAGGATATAGACCCACGGGTCCAGGATCTGGTTCCACGTGGCCAGTCTCACACCTATCACCAGTAGCATTTTGTAGGTAGAAAGCTCCTCTTCAAGGGATCCTGTGTAGGATTGGATGGCGGACATCAGGCCAAAGATCTGCAGGTATGAAACGTGCACTGTTTGTTTTATATGTTCACATCTACTACATTAGAAACAGGCTAAATATTGGTTAATGTTCAGACAGCAGAGTACAGATGAAATTCTACTAAGAAGAGACATTTTGGGTTGTACTTGCCAATACTCACCAGTAGAGGACACCAGCAGATGCATGAGGTGACTGTGATCCCCAGCAGCTGCACCACCATCTCAATGTCGTGTGACTTGGCTGAATGATGCGAGCCGGGCTTCCTCCTGATCCTCGCCAGCACTAGCGTCAATCCACTGATGGTATTACACACCACTGCCGCAGCCAGCGAGCTCAGGCCGAGCCCAGAAAAAAGCAGCACAAATGCCATGTCCCCCTCGTGAATGTCGTTGAGCACTCGAATAAAGCACCAAGTGCCCGGGTCCTGATAGGTGTACGAGCCCAGCTGCAAGCAGGGCAGGAGGGCCACACACAGAGCGGCAAGCCAAATTGCAGATAGGCACATTTTAGTGCGGGTGCTTGTGACCAGAGAGGAGTGCAGGAGTGGCCTGGTTACACCCAGACAGCGCTCCGCGGCCATGGCACAACCCAGGAAGAGCGGGCACAGGCCGAAAAACACCATGCTTCCTCCCAGGAACTGGCACATGCCATCAGAAGCGTTCGAGTCCTCTGGCCGCATGCCTCCAGAGAGGTAGAGTCTCAGAACCAAGGCACCGGGGATCACGTGGCCCATGAAGTCCGTGACCACCAGGGAGGTAGCAAAAAGCAGGAAGCTGGCTTTGGAGCGCCGTCGTTGGAGCCAGTAAGCGTTGGCCAAGATGATCAGGGCCACGATGTTGGACACGATACCCAACGTCATGGGCAATAGCACCACCACCACGCCGCCAGCAGTCAAGTTTCCCTGCTGCGACATCTCAAGGGCCACCACGGGCACCGCTTTCCCTCCGCTGCCATTTGATGAACGAGGGATGAGCGGTGAGGATGAAGAGTTACAGCGGCCCAAAGCTAACATGACTCAACGTTGATGCTCGTATGGGCCATGTTTGAAGAGGCTGCAGGACAAACAAGGAAATCAGGAATGGAGATGAGTCCATGCACAAGACAAGTGCTCACAATCTGTACTTAAAGCAGAATGTCCTCAGTTTTGCTTTGGGAACATCACATAACCTAACCCAGTGAACAGGTGAGCCGGGACGTTTGCAAAGTGAGCCCGTGGGCACTATGACGTCAATTTCAATCCACAGCAGGTGGCATTAAAGAACAAAATGTTCCATGCGATTGATGGAAATGGATAGAGTTTGATGTTTTTTAGGCTGCCACAAAATAAAATGCATTCGCCACCAATCATTCTTTTTGTCAACCAACTTCATCAAACAAGTCTGTTTATTTTTATTTTTTAATACCTTGAAAGACCTAGGATTGCACAATTATGTCCAACATGATAAGCATGATTATTTTAAGCAAATTTATCATCATTATTAACAATAGTTATTAAGTTAGGGAAAACAGAGTGTCAATATGTAAATTTCGCAGCTTTAAAACATGCAACGTCAAAGTATGTTGCATGTACTTGATTACATTACTTTTATTTCAAAGTTAAATTGAACTTAAAACAAAATGCGAAAATATTGCAATAAATATTTTTACAGTTCTAAATCAAGTCATTTTATCTTCTTCCTTACAAAGTCAGGCGGGGTACACCCCAAACAACCAAATCATGAAAAGGAGCTCCAAATGGATTTTACTTCTTGCATTTATTATTAAACAGCGTTGCACTACAATAGTCAAGAGACCAATTTACGAAAAGTGTTGTTAGTGTTGGAAATACAAATGATTGGTGCCTTAAATAATTAGTTAAATCTAATTTGCAATGCGCTAAACTGCAGAGCTATAACTCACCACTTAGTTGCAATTCAACAAGAAAAGTAGTGATCCAGCCATAATCCACGGACACTCCGGTTGTTCCATAAAATATTACAAATCATTTTTAAAAGCGTTGATATCGTTCTTGTATCCAGTTCAGGGGTCTTCGTGAAGGTTGGCGAGGACGTTGACGCTTTATAGTCTTCGCGCTTCCACAGTGCGTGGGCGTCTCTGCTCTGTGGCTGCACTCCATCAGTGTGCTGTCTGCCTGCATCCATTTTTCTTAGTTGATGGGAACCGCTACACACACACACACACACACACTTTGAAATGACGTGGGATTAGTCTGGGCTGTAGACTCCAAAGCATGATACTGCTAAACAATTCAATCTTTTCTGGTGATCAGATCTATGAAAAGATATAGCTTTACTTTGCGGTTTCCGAGATGGTTTTAGTTTGAAGTGTTTCCAAACCTGTAAAAGAAAAAAAAGAAAAGGACATTTTGAAGGTGATTATTTTACAACTGTAAAAATGACAGGTAAAAAACCAGCCAATTCGGGTTAAAAAATTAGACTGACCCAGGAAGTTGACAATTGTTTTTTTTGGGGGGGGCAAAATACCCTCAAGTTGGGTTAAAATTGACCCAACTTCCTGGGTTGCTCTAATTTTTAAGATGTGAGAATTGGGCCCCTGGCAGAAGATAGTAAGTAAAAATATCAGAGTATGAGATGTGACTTTCAACATCTCATCCAACATATCAATGAGAGCACTTTGTGTCAGGAATGAGTTGAGCCAGGGCGACCAAATGCAGCTTGAACCAGGATTTATTGAAGGGAAAGGGAGTTGGAAGTGAGGTAGGTGGGGAATCGAAGACACAGACGGACAGGATAGAGACTCAAGGCCAGCAAACAGACAGACAGAAGTCCACTTGGACAAGGTTAAAATTCTGACCGTGAGCCTCCAGACAGACCGGGGAAAAACCAGACAACAGGAACACTAGGGACGGACCACAACAGTAGACACCGACAAAGAGGAACACACAAGCAGGGTTTAAATACATCAGGTAACAAGAGGGAGCAGGTAACAGCCATGACGATAACGAAGGGGTGTGGCTGAGGGAAATTGATGGCCGAGCGTGCTCTGGCATGGGTGTGACACTTTGACCGAAATGCTAATAGACATTAATCAGAAACAGAACATTCCAGGGCTTGGACTGAACCAGAAAATACAAACATTGGTCCATTGGAGGAAGAAACAACTCAAGTTTAATTAACAACAAATTCTAGACAATGCAGACTGAAAAAATCGGATTGGAGTAATCCAAAAATGACTTTGACCTAAATGATTCCGCCTCAAATTACAGATAGTGTTGCTTCCATTTGGTTTTGCAGATTTGAGGATCTAGCTGGCACTTCTTCCAACTAGCCTCAAAGGTTAAAATGAAAGCCAAGTTTCTTACGAGACTCTGCAGTACACAAAATTAAAATTGCGAACATTGTTTGCGAAGCAAGGACTGAGAACTTATTTGAGTTGTCAATTGCCCAAGTTGAATATGTACACTAATTTCTTGGAAATGTATTTATTCAGTACCACAAGAATGTTGATCTTCAAACATATCAGTGAAATAAGTACAATATATTCCGCAGGAACATTTCAAAGAGATGTTGGCTGCTAGCAGTGGAAAGCCGCACACATCGTCTGTCTGCGTGCCTTCAAAAACACATTGTGGACAAAAGCATGGACTATTCATGGCGACCGTTTTAAAAGGCGAGGATTTACGAGAAGTGGCTTATATCGAAATGCAGTACTTTAGGTTGATTAAATATGCTCTATTGAAATTGGTATTAAAATCTGTCTTTTTTTTATTTTCATTTTGTTGCTGCAAATATTTCTTTTTATAGTTTGAAAAATAGCAACACTGAGGCAGTGTTTTGATAACTAAACTGTTTTTTCAGGTGAAGAAGGTTCAAATCAAATTCTCCACTTCCTCTTGCCTCAGAAAGAAACAATTACGTAGCTCATGTTAAACATTTAAGCTTTTCCGTAGACTATTTCCAGCATGTAATATAGAAGATTATAGAGCCTCAATGCTCAGCCCAAAAAATCAATGTGATATCTGCTTGTGTCAGGCCAATCTAATAATAATAGGGTGTCTATTGTCATATTAAATGCCATATCGATTCAGTCTTTTCGTTACATGTAATAAATCTATGCACCCGTGTGACTTTAAGGAGCTAAAATGTTGCGGAAGGATTTTTATGTTGTCTGCAATTTAATACGATCTAAAATCTCCTCCATCTACATCCTTTTTGTAAACCACACAAAGAAGCCATCACAGCTACAAAGAGAGCAACGGTAAAGGCTACTAAAGGAAGAACATATTAAGATTAAAATGCTGTATATTCATGATGCTGTCTCTTCATTCATTATCATAGTTCAGATTGGATTCCATCAGAAGACAGTGTCAATACAGAGATGAGCATGGGGAGACTCCTAAATCAACGACAAGAACGTCACGCATCAGTCTCTAACCTGGACCACCTGCTTTTTTGCTGCTGTGTGCAATAATGAAAGTACATGTGGTGATTCATGAGAGGTGCTGTCAGCATGAATGAGCAGGAAAGTGCTAAGTAGATCTCCATATGTCGAGGACACATTTAAGATCCAAAGTCTGTGATTCAAGTTTGCAGAGTTGTACTAAGCAGTAGATTATGGCACCAACCCAGACACCGTTTATCCGGCCTAGACACCATTCATTCTTTTTTTTTTTTTTTTTTTTTTACTTCATTCATATTTCAAAAATGCATACCACGTGCAGACTAGTGGAAGTGCATCAAACCTTGTAAAGAAAAATTTTGAGTCAACTTCCCTTTGATAATACATATAAAATACAATATAAAATACATATGTAAAATTTAATCATATATTTTACATTGCAGTATATAGAAATGATTTTGCAAGAATGTACAGCATATTTAAAAAAAACACTGCTGTAATAATTGGGTCTCGCTTGTTCACCAAAGTTAAAATCAAACAACTATGTAAATCTTTTGTTATCTGCTTATTTTTGAAAACGTGACGACAGCCACTTCCAACCAATTAAATCATTTAAGGTACATAATATCAACCTTTCTTTGCCCATGACATAATAGGCAATGGTGGGCAATTGCCTCCAGTCACTGGCACTAAAAAAAAATGTTCTTAATTGCCTTAGCTGGTGAAACAAAGAATAAATAAATTTTTAAAAACCCACCCAAGAAATAAAGCTCAGGCTCCGTCTCCAGTTGTCATGGGAACAAACCCCAGTCTTGCCATTAGTTCAGCAGTATATGGAGCCAGCTTAGGGCTGGCTCACTAGCAACCAGCCTGATTTCAGAAAACTACAAATTGGGTTTTAAAGTGCAGAATAATTCATGATACCACTGTTGGGGCAAATAGATTGAATTTTGTATCATGATCACATGACGATGCTGGGTGGTGCCCATAGCAACAAACATGGGTGTGAATTGCAAAGCACAGGTGAAGCCCCACAAAGTACAGCATGGATTGTATTTTTTCGCATGGAGCTAGCAGCACACCGCTAAATGACCTTTGTCTTTGACAGAGGTCACCTGGTCAAACTGTTACCGTGACAGTGTTGACAAGTTCACCAAGCAATCTCCTCTGTGCCCACATTAAAAATGAATAAAGCGTGTGAATGGCTAACAGTGAATGTAGATGTCAATTGGACATTGACACCGTTTCCCTCAAAGATGACATTTACTGACCCCTAAGGATATTCCGACTGGGCACAGATATAAATTGAAAACTACAGATGGGTATTGATTGACTAATAAATTTAGAAAGCGTGGGAGCGAGAACCTCGATGACGCGGCACATCAGAGATTGACTCCTGTGCACAGTGATTTAGGATGAGAGCATTTGATCGCTGTCTCTTCAGCAGAATCTTTTCTAGAATTCATTGTCATTGTCCATCATCGAGCCATGATGAAATATTGCAGTGTATTCATCAGATCTAGAACTTTTTCCAGTTGTAAAAATACAGCCTTAACTCGTCCATAAAGTGGGAGAAGGCTTGTGCAAGAAGCTTGCCTGCATGCTAAAACGCTGCGATGAGTGCAGGGTAGGACAGATTTAGTGGAGGCCACACAGCTGCGACATTGCAGGAGTATGAACAGATAAGTCACTCTACCTTCAAACTTGGGCTTCCCGTAAACCTGCTCAGTCCAGTCCTTCCCGGAGAATATAGAGATGTTGTAACACGCCCACACATCGCTTTGGGTGACACAGCAAACTCTGACCTTTTGTACGTGACCTTCACTGGTTAATTTGTTGATGAGCTTCTTCGCAGACATTTGTCATGTACAGCGAGCGACATGGTCACAGAGGATTGGCACTCTACAGTTAAGGCCATGCCAGCGGCTTTGGTCAAACAGGTGACAAGTCCAGAAGAAACAAGTAGTAGAGCAGAACAAACAAAATTTAATAAATTTAAAAAAACCTTAGTATAATCCCTTTTAAGAAGATCTCCTAAAAAAGTATTTATTGGTATGATTTGCATACAGTGTGTACTCATCTAGCATAATATTTAGTGTACTGCATGATTTAATGCTTTTACAAAGAACATAAGCCTTACTTTTGATTAACAATGTCATATATTTATAAGTTGTTGTATTTTAGTTAGCTTAAATTGAATGTGGAAAAGAAAACCACCAAATCAAAGATGGTTCCCATATGTTTGGAAAGGCAGAGGTTTTTTGAGACAGTTCTTGCACTGCATCTCATGAGGTGTACCAAACAAAAATGTTTTTGTCCATGCAAGCTTGCCAGTTTCTTTACAAGTTAGTCAAAAGAATTGCAAATATCTAATTGCAGGTCGGGTAACATGATTGATGTTCACCAAAACCTGGAACTCTGCCACTCTTCATCTTGATTTCAGTCCATTGCGATGAGAGCGGCAATGCAGTGCTGCACTGCATTTTTCCTTGGGCCTCAGTGATGCTTGAAGCCAAGAATCTGATCCCAGCAGAGGAGAGAGAGAGGGAAGAGAAACGAGAGGTGAAGGGTGAAACGAAAACAGAAAATAAAACGCTGTAATGAAACCTAAACGCCAAGCTGCATGTTTGTACGAAATATCTTTGGCACTTTGTCCCACAACTTGGCTGCACACTTTGTTTCAAACTGTTCTACGTGAGAACTGCAGTGAGATTATTTTGGATCATGTTGGATGTCTAGTGGAGGTTTCATGGAAATTGAGAAGGCACTATACAGTTGTCTATTTCAGACCGGAAATGCCTCCATACAGGGATATGATGATGTAAAGAAGAAGAAAATAAAAAATCACTTGCTGCTATTTTTGACCTTCTGTGGATGCAAAGACTTTCAGTCACAGTGAGTGGGTGGAGTCAGATGAATGACTACGCCCACTGTCAAAAGAAAGTACACGTTGAAATATTGCAGTTAAAGATGTATCATAGACTCTTCACAGAAAATTACATGAGTCACAGGCAGATGTATTAGTACTGAATTATCCGACCTCCACATTTGGTATCAAGTCTCCATTAAAAGCCAATCTGATCAGTCTATTTTTACACCAGCTGAAGTCATGAATTACACCATAGCAACAGAGCTGCCAATACTCTTTGAGGTGTAAACAAGATTTATTATGAAAAGGTCATTTGTGTCTGCCTTCTCATTTTATCTTTCATGGTGAACAGGACATTCATTATAGTGTCTTTGCATAGTGGTTTATATTGACGTTGATTTATTATTTCAGTCAAACTGAATATTTTGGATTGTATGTGTGTTGATGCAGTGGCATTTTTATCGTCAAAATCAATGCATCACCAAATGTCCGTCCGTCCTTTTCTCCCTCCCTCTGTCTACTGCAATTCATTTATTTGACAGGATCATAAAAGAATTTCAAATGGTATAAATCAACACATTCAGAAATTATTATTCTGTGAGCATTCAAGTTCACTTCAGTTCTCTGATTGCTTCATCATATTTCTGCACTTGTTTTATTTTTGAAGGTCCAACACAGCATGAAGATGAAGCATGGTGACAAATCCACAAACAGTATCTTACTGAACAAGGTTAGTCTTCTCTGTTCAACAGCCAAACTCAGCTTGGTGTTAGACAGATTGAGCCAGTCCAGCAGCTGCAATAGCCTGAAGCGTCAATTTAAACAAATCTGGGAATGAAAACACAATCCTACAGTGTACGTTTTAACATGTTGATTTCTTCGCTGTACTTTTATTTCCATTTTCAGAACGTGCTCAGCCCTGTTAAGTATCACCGTTGTGTGGAGGCGTCATGTGTTTATGTGACACATTCAAAGTCCCTGTATGATGACGAAAATGTATACGTTTACTGTTAGGCTCAACACGTGTTAAATGATTAAAAAAAAAAAAACATTTGATTGACCAATTAAGTTTTTTGACCGTTTGTGACATGTTGAGAGCTGCTACAATCAGCCACTTGCTGATTCGGCAATCACTCATGCTGCAGGGTTGATGAGCCATCAACCCCCCTAACTTCCACTTTAATTCTTTTTGGAATTCCCTTGGGATTAGTCAGTTGATCATTCATTGACTCTGTAAATGGACGGAAACTATGTGTCACAGTTAATGATATTGAAATTAGTAAACAGGCCATTAAACTAGTGAACATGTCTAAATATGCCTCGGCAGCAGTACGTCTTTCGCCGGATATTGCAAATATTGAATTTCTAATAATGAGTGCACAAGACTATGAATTAAACTGTAACAACATTGAAAGGCTCTTTCGAAAAAAAGAAAATAGGAGAACAATTGCGACAGTAGCTACTTGTTATTCTGACATCACATTTTGCAGGCTTCAATGTATGCTAATATATTCATGTAGGCATTTTTGTTACATGATACTAAAAATAATGTCAAAGGGGAATGAAAAAAATGGGCTGACGGCTTTAACACATTTTTTTTACATGACACTGAAGGTCATGGCAAAAGGCAATGGGAAAAAAAAAGGGTTGAGTTTAGAGTATGTTTTTATTTTTTGCCTTTTATCATGTATTTGTTGCTGCTTGTACGTGTTCAGCAAGATATGAATATGTGTATTTTACTGTGAAAGTTGGTTGCTCGCTCTGGTGTGAAAGTAATTTACCTTGACAGTGACTGCAAAAATTGAACATTCTTTGCAAAAGACACATTATTTTATTATTTTTATAGATTCAATCAGTGATGTTCATTTATTCTTTAAATATACAGTCAAAATAAATCAATTGTGGCAGAGTATCAAAGGACCTAAGACAACTGCATCCATGTTAAAACGGCAAGAAAGCCACAGGTATTAAAATGTTCCTCTCGATGTGGAAAGGGCAGAGAATGACCAGGGGTGGTCGTACCCCCCAGCCACCACATAGCTCCGCCCCTGATTTACTATATGTACATATATTACAGAGCAGTTTTGTATGAATGGGCACAATTCATACAATGTTGTTCTCTGTACATGAAATGACCAAACAATCATTAAATTGTGCCATGTAAACATGATAGAATCGAATTTACATAAAAATAGGTTGAGTAAAAAGAGAAAATCAGGTTTCTGACAACTCTCAAAAATCATCATTAAATCATTTTTATGTCTTCTGCTATACAGTATTTCTGTAAAACACTTAAAACATTACTTTGGTCACAGTGACAATGGTGTATAAAATAAAGTAGGGGTTGTTTAGGCAAGAATTTTAATGTGCAGTTTGTCAGCATATGAATGCTAAAATCCAATTTGGTCCTTAAGTTGCAAACTGCACAATTCATGACCCCCACCCCCAACTGCAATAAAACAGATCATAAGCTTCATGCCAGAACATGATAGTGGCATAAGCTCAAAGAAGTTAAATTGAACACAGCATAAAACAATTTGTCCATTGTTCAAACTACACAGCCACAGATTGGATGAGACCAGGGGGAGCAGCAGGGGGAGACTCTTGACCTTTGTAGCCCAGCGACAGAATGTGTTTTTGCAGATGTGTGATCCACTGCTCTTGAACAGAGTGAGGTCCATGAAACACTTTTTCACAGAACCTGTAAAGCAGCCAAAATAGACAAGCAAGATCGGAACAGTTAAGAGAATGGAAATGTAACGGTACTGTAGTCTTGTAGGTTTTTTTGTTGTCCACATAAAAGCTTGCAATGAGTGTGCCGCCATCTACAGGAAGCTTGACAAAACTACAACAATAAAATGCCATCTGAGCAAAATCACAAACTTCTACATAGACAGTTTCTTACCAAATTAATCTGACAAATAATGTTTGGAATAGTTATACGTGTGGTTAAATAACAACACATGTTTGTGTTCTGACCTGCACTTGAGAGAGTAAACTTTTCCGACCAGTTTGACCAAAGGAGTTAACGGCGGTTTGGGCAGCAGAGCCGGGATGCTTCCGGTCCGCGATGGTTGCTGCGAGTTGGTGTCTTGGTTTTCTTCTCCCGCTGGTGGAATACGTTTTGGAAGCGGAAGTGCTGAGAAACACAGAAGTGGTGTTACAATCTAAAGCAGATTTACACCGTCGCTCTTTCTGTGGTATGTTCACCTCTTGGAGTGCGCACACCACCTCCGCCATACGCTGCTCCAGCATGCGTGTGGACTTGTTTGGATGTACCGAGAGATACACCTTGGTCATCTTTGCCTACTTTATGACCTGTGAAATTCGGATTGCTGCCAGGCAGTGATTCAGAATCTGACAAAGTGGATAGCGAAACAGTTTTCTAGGACAAAAAGAAAACAAAGGCAAATTTTAATTCACATTTCTGGTTCAAAGATGAAGATTCTCCATCTTCTATGGGTTTCGTGCAAAATGGACTTGTTCTTTTTAGTTAGGCAGAACATTTATACCAAACTTTCCATTTTTTGTCACCACATAATCACTTTTTAAATAAATTAAACAATAGCCCTAAAGCCTTGTCATCTATCCTAATACACTTGTCTATTCCATACAGCCCATTTCTAGATGTAAATGAATAAAAAGTAAGTAATGCACCTTCTTGATGTTCACGTCTCCCTCACGATAGCGACGGGTGACAGCAGCCACCTTAACCGGGTCCTTCCGCATTAACTCTCGGAGGCGTTCAATCGGCGAGGTTGCCCCTTCCGATCTCCATTCCAGCACGCCCAGTTGGCGAAGGTGAGCCCGTGCGTGACTGGCTAGCGCCTTGCGGTTTTCAAAGCTAAAGCCACAAAGCTCACACGATTTGCCTACAAAGCAACAGATGCAAACAAGATGACGACGTAACACTCAGTGGTGGACCTCATACATACACACTTTTTGTTGCTGCTTCACTAAAAAATGTCACTGACTTCCTACCTAAGGTCATAGCGCCACTCTTGCAAGATGGAGATTTGTCTTTCATGGAGTAATCCAAAGGTGAGGAGGACAGGTTGGAGATCGTCTGGTGGCTCTCCGATGACCTTTTAGGACCTTGAGGACTCCACTGGATTTTCCCGGATGACGACACCTCGCCGGCCAAAAACTTGTTGCCACCTTGCATCATGACATCATTGAGGAGATCGATCGGTGACGTCTTGATTGACCAGGTGAGGCCAAGCTGGCGCAGATGGGCGCGGGCGTGGCACGACAGCGCTTTACGAGTTTCGAAAAGCTGACCGCAGTAGTCGCAGGGGACTGTCGGAGGCGGGTGTTCATCTGTGGGCCATGCGAAGAAGGGAAGAAATTATGCAGAGAAATTAGTATGTCACAAAAATCAATGAGCAAAAACAACTGTTGAGAGTGTTACCTGCACTGAGAGCTTTGGAAGGAGTTACAGAAGCAGATAAGTTCAGTGGTGGAGTACTTCCGCTGCTTGAGCTGGCTCCACCCATGAGAGACACATCAATCTCCAAAGGCTCAGGCTTGGGTTTTCTCAGGAGAGGGTCCACCGCCAGACGAAAGCCTTTCTTTGCCTTTGGGGCACGATTCACTGGGTTCTGTGGAGACTTGGCAAGGCTCGGGGGGGTGGAGGGAAAAGAGGACCTGGATTGCCCTGTGACAGGGGACACAGGCTGGGAGGCCACAGGAGAGCCTGGCGCTGAAGAGGGTGCGGCCAAAGTGCTGCTGCTCATTTTTGGGGCATGCGTAGCTTCTAACACGCCACTGCTCACCAGATCGTGAACAGTATCGATAGCGGACTCATCTTTCCCCAGAAGGTCCAGAACTCCAATCTGTCGTAGATGAGACCGCGAGTGGCTAGCCAAGCCTTTCCGATTTTTACAGACCTCCCCGCAAAGAATACAAGTGAACTCCTCAGGGGGCTTTGCTCGCTTACAAGGAGGTGACGTAGGCAGAGGGGAGAGCCCTGGTGGACGTTTAGTGGGACTCCCAGGTGGATTGTTTGTAGAAATAGGCTGCTCCTGTTGCTTCTTGTTGGCGGACTTGAGGTCTTCATCCTTCATGATCTGATATAGAAAGTCAATGGGGCTGCCCTTGATGTCAGTGTCGGGGATTCCCATTTGGTGCAAATGGGAGCGAGCGTGACTGGACAGAGCTTTACGTGTCTCATACCAGCAGCTACAAAGCTGGCAAACGTGAACCTCGTCGCCGTTATTGTTGTTGTTTGAAGCTGCAAAATGGGGAGGTGGAGGAGCTGATTAGGAAATTGTATCATAGGAATGGATGGATAGATAAAGACATACAGACAAGGGGAAAAACATTTGCACACTTGCTTTAGCGTTTCCTGACATCTCCAATTAATATAGAAAAAAATGTGTTACAGAAATAAGTGATTAATCTTTTCTAGACTGGCCCGCATACAGTCAATTGACAATTTCTATGTTTGACCACAGGGCGGATTAATCATCCTCCTCAGAAAATGTATCATTTGAACTTCACCAAATTTGCATGTGTTAAAAATGAAAAGACTCAGATGGAGATATCCCTACCTAATGTGACCGGGGCATCCGTTTCAAGAGGCGCCCATAGTGGCTTTGCTGGTGTGGGGTGCTCCAAAGAGGATACAGTTCTGCCTTCCTCCTGTTGTCTTAAAGCTGAAGCAAATGTATCAGGAAGCAAATCTGCTGATGTTTGGGCTGGAGAACATTGTTGATCCATCTCTTTTGGGGTTGTCATGACTCTTGAATGTTGGAATCAGCTTTAACTCAGGAGGTCTTGCAGTATCTCTTTTCTCATCGGCATAGAAGCAACGAACTGGCAAACCAAGCAGAGGATGCACGAAGAGATCAGATTACAATATCACAGTATGGTCAGTGACATTGATCGAACGGGCATTGCTGAAAAGACGCATAATCATCTCTAAATTTGTATCTATTCTCTACTCTACTTTTTGTGGAGAACATTGACCGACCCAGGCAGGCAGTGAGTAATTATCACTTCCCTGAATCCGACTAGGCTAATGGCAAGGTACACCCTGGACTGGTCGCCACGCTCACATGAACATTGATGGGAAACTTAGGATCTGCAATTAAACCACACCTTTTAGAATGTGGACGCTTCAGTACTCTTGAGAAAACCCATGTCCGCATGGGAACATGAAACGTGCTTCATTTAAGCGTACAAATTGGTATAATGTTGGTGTGATTAAGAATATTGTATTTTTATTGCATATTTTTAAATATTTTCTGTTGACAAGATATTGCAGCAGAATCGATACACTCTTACAAAGTAAATAAAAATAGAATATCTTACCTCAGAAACCAGTGGCTTGTGACTATCATTGTTCTGAGTCACGGGAAAGTTGATATCGTTTGAATAATAGGTGCCTATAATAAAACAGTGACAAAGTTGATTTAAAAATCAGTCATTAATGATGTTGTGTGCAAGATAGAGATAAAGATGGATAGATCACAATGGACGTGTGTACGCATAAACTCCATTTATTAACATTAACAAACATTTATTACAATACTTCATATTCCCTTTAAAAACGAAACATGACACCCCTCGGTTACGTTTTGTTAGTCATTTAATGATTTTGGCTTGCAGGTAATTAATATTATGAAAAGCTCGGACAAATTAGCAAATACTAGTAACAAAGAAAATGATGAACAAGCGCCACGCGCCGACCCCCAACCCATCACTACAAAAAACAACAACAAAAGCACTCCGATCCACCTTTTGTTTTGCTATGCATGCATGCATGCTAACGCCACAAGAAATGAAATCATAAAAACGAGTTGGAAGAAAAGAAAAAGCAGTAACGTTAGCAGCGCGCAGGTATGGGCACAAAGCAATCGATCACTAGTTGAAAAAAAAGTTCATTTACCTTTGAACCATAAACGACTAACCCCGGTGTCAACATAAAAAGCCTTGATTTTTGCTAACCAGAACTAGCAACCCCGGACTACGTATTTCCCTTCAAAGAAAGAGCAATCAGATGTACTCCTTCTGCTAATAATATTGTTTAATGGTCATTTTATATAATGAAGATATTTGAATTTCTGACCAAAAGATGAATATGAAAACTATCCATCTTTTATTGGTAGATCTAGACGTATTGACTCAGGACAGAGTACATTTCATTATCAAGAACTTCGACCAGTGGCGGCTGGAATGTATTTTGTAGGAACATCTTACTGTCACTTCCGGCCTTGTTTGTAACCCCGCCTACTTATTCTGCGCAGCCTCTGTAGTGTCGATCGCTCGCGTGAACCTTCTATTGATAATCGTGCTGTCTTACGTCTCTGACCACTTCGCCCCTCACTCAGGTGAGAACTTGACTTTTGCAAATTGTCATTATGCAGCCAGTGCTTGACTAAAAGTAACTGATGCTTGTTTTGGAACCACGGAAGCTCAAATGTGGTTGATTGATAATAGAGGTAAGCTAACATGGAGCTAAAAGGCAGTGCCGGCCGGTGGCCGGCGGTGGTACACTCCTTCAGTGAGTTGGGGGCCCGAATGGTTCGTCCTTTGTTCCTACCGTAGTTTACGCAATCTCCTTGTCGCTCCTGCAAACTTTCTGCAGCATAATGGAATGTTTAGTCCATTTAAAATATTTGTTTAAAAATAGCCCAACTTCCCCAATCTCAGTACGGGTAGCAAGTATTTTTTTAACTCGTCAGTGAGTGAAAATATTTCAATCGAGGAAAGAAATTTCACTTTTTTTGCATTTAATATTAGTGACCACTTAACAGTTATGTTTTGCAAAATTAATGATGTTTATGATGGCTGTTTTTTTATTCACATGCAAGTAGGCGCTTCTGTCTTTTCAAGAGGTTTGCATATAACCAAACGCTGTTGCCCCCCCACCACCACCTCCCTCCCTCCCTCCGTTGGCTTGTCAAGGGTGTAGGGTGTACAAGTTTGTTAATAGGCTTTTGTTCCCTGCTGGCTGAACATGACTTGCATGTGACTCCAACTGAGTGTAAAACCAGTGCTTTGATCCCCCAAAAGGCTGAAAGGCTGTCTTAAAAAAAATCCCGTTACTACCAAAGTGCTTGTGTAATTACATGTTTGACATATCCTCACTGGGTGTTTTGCAGTCATTTGGGTACCACAATGTCGTCTGGAAACGCTAAAATCGGCAAGCCGGCCCCAGCCTTCAAAGCCACGGCTGTTGTGGATGGACAATTCAAGGACATCCAGCTGTCTGACTACAAAGGTAATATATATAGCATTTTGTGCATTAGATTTTAGTTTTTTCACATTTTCCCCCTCTTTGTGTCCTTCAGGAAAGTATGTGGTGTTCTTTTTCTACCCTCTGGACTTCACATTTGTCTGCCCCACTGAGATTGTGGCATTCAGCGACCGAGCTGAAGAATTCCGCAAAATTGGCTGCGAGGTTCTCGGCTGCTCCGTCGACTCTCACTTCAGTCACTTGGCCTGGTGAGGAATTCTCCATGTTTTCTGGAAATATTTGTGTCTTACCTGGTGTCACTATGGCACTGTTTTATGTTGCATAATGTAGTAATTTTTTGGAGGATGTGTGGACAGATGTATTATGTTTTGTTGGTTGTTTACTAACCTTCATGTCTCCATTTTCAAATTGTCATGTTGGTTTTATTTTTATCTGTGCCTACATTAGGGTATAGAAGTTTTCATTGAATACTTTTCAAGTTACCAGCTCTACCGTCTAAGTACTGCTAATTCTTGTAGTGTTGCTTTTTGATTCAAATGAGATGAGTTAGCCTTGCTTGAAGAAGCACCGCCCCATCAGATCAGGTTTTTTAGTTATCTACCGTCACTCGGCTTCTCTGCATGCACCAGATAAGCCGCGGGTCTCTTATCAAACTCGTATTTCGATTATGGACGGTTCTAGAAGATGTGATGACGTTTAGAGTCCATAACTCAACTGCACTTTTGAAAGACTTAGTAGTTGGTAATAATAGTGACCCAGTGTGATCTTCGACCCTTTGACGCATGACCAAAAAAAAAAAAAAGAATAATTACTGTCAAGAAGCTGACATTAGAAGATTTTGACAAGTCTAAGAGAAAACTGGCTCTAAATGATTACCTGATTTTTTAAAAATAGATTAATTAATCATCCATTTTCAATTAATTGGTTATTTTTCCCACTTTGTAGGATCAACACACCAAGAAAGCAGGGGGGTCTGGGTAACATGAAAATCCCCTTGGTGGCAGATCTCACAAAGAACATTTCCAGAGACTATGGTGTGCTGAAGGAGGATGACGGCATTTCATACAGGTGTTTAGACTTCGGACACAAGCAGACCATGCTACATTGCCACCAACTGAGGGGCTGCAGCCTTTGAAGGAAACTGCTGCATATCCTTAGCCACATAGGATAGGATGCTGTACTGCATTTGAACAGTTTTAATTGTGACATCTTCATTGGCCTTCAAATACAGCCCCTGAGTCGAGACGGTGTGTAACACAGAAATGACTTTCTACTTTTAGGAGGGGCTAACCATGTCTTGTTTTTGTCAGAGGTCTGTTCGTGATTGACAACAAAGGCATTTTGAGGCAGATCACCATCAACGACTTGCCAGTGGGTCGCTCTGTGGACGAAACCCTGCGTCTGGTCCAGGCTTTCCAGCATACTGACCAATATGGTGAAGGTAGGTTAAAGAGGTTGCTGATATTGACTTTCACTATGTCCTTGCTTAGTGGCGATTAACCGTTGAGATCAAATTTCTTGGCAGCAGCTCCGTCTGCCACATTGATTACTATTCTATGTATTCAGGTTTTTTTAAGGATTTGTCTTATGTCTCTTTGTTGCTCACATTACAGTTTGGCCTTCTTTGTCACATTTTATTGTCATTGTGTAACCCTAATAGTACTGAATGTAAATTTTGCAATGCACAACACTATTGAATTTTCAAGTAACACTGCAGAGTTTGTACATTTGTACTTTGGGCATGTATACTGCTGTGTGCGTCAATGACTGATATGTGAACAAGCACTTTGTCCTTTTTTTACAGTGTGTCCTGCGGGCTGGCAGCCAGGCGGTGACACCATTGTTCCTGACGTTGAGAAGAGTAAAGCCTTCTTCTCCAAGCAGTGAATCTCATCTCACCAGTTCGGGGGCAGGAGCACTTGCCCTCAGATGAAATTTGCTTCTGTGGAACAGTCATTTCTAACTTCCTTTTTGTCTAAAGCCCAACGTATTCCCAGTGAAATACTTTGTACGTCTAGTATAAAACTGGTGGGACGACCTACAAGTCTCAAACACTGAAATGTTGAATTCCTTGTTTTTCAGAAAAACTTTGAGAATTTTCCTGACTGTTTCCTTAATAACGTTGCCGTTGATTAAAACAGTAGGAATATGAAGCCCGTTCGTTTATGGTTCTGTTCTACCACTTTTCACCTGCAGGGGGTGCCAACAGTTAATTTATTAACTATTTTCAATGTAGAGTCGAGGCGAGGGCATATTTTACCTGAGAATAATCTCACAGCAAACGACCAAATAAATGTAAAAAATAAAAGTAAAATACGCACTGAAATGAAGACTTTTCACGCAATAATGTAAAGTCGGGCGTTTTTACCACAAAAATGACTTTTCATTTCTCCAACTATCAATCACTAAAGTGTATAAAATGTAATCTAACCGCGTGTTGTTTTTTACCAGATCAGATCAACAATTAATAGAGCCTCGAATAGATTTTCCTCTCACTGTAACCTAGTTATGAAATCTGCGCCACTTCTCGTAAATTCCTCAACCTCAAACTGCTTGTTTATCTGTTACTTCTGCTTAAACAGCTCTCCTGTTTTCGCAGCTTGTTTGGGGAAACTGAAAGCAGAACTGGGGAACTCCCATACAGCTCACTAACACACCTTCATCTCACACTCACACCACCATATTAGTGGTGTTGCGGCCTCTCTGACCAGCATTGTAGGGGGGAGTTCCCGGAAACCTATTAATGTTGTGACGTTTGTGAGAAAAGTTCCCCATATAAGGATTGTTAGTACGTCAATAGGAAAACAATCCAATCTGGGGCGTTGAAGGTCATGAAACTGAAATGCTGACGAGGCAGATGATTCTGACAACAGCTCCTCAGTGTTCTTGAGAAATGCCTCAATGATTCCAAAGAGTTGACATTTGAACAATGTCGAGAACACAATAAAGAAACCCAACACATTCATAAATTGCAACATTTCTTTTACTTAAATATACAAGTACAAAAAAGGTCAAGTTCAACCTGACAACAGAAATAAGTTACATGAAAATGAATGTACAAAGTCAAATGTAAACAGGACAAGTTGTGTTCCAAAATGCCCAAAGTGTGTTCGTTTTCACTGATTTCCACATACTTTAGTTTCAGCCACAGCAATTCAGTTCCCCGTGCTGTCAGTGCAGTTCCAGTCCAGTGTTTTCAAAGTGCAAAGTTGGGCTTCCTCAGTAGGATTTGACTTTGGGAGACAACATGAGCTGACAGCCGCTGTTCACATGCGTCATGACTTTCTCTTTGAGTTGGGCCACCTGCTCCCGTAAGAGGGACGCCGTGTTGGACAGCCCCGCGTTGTCTGTTTTCAGAACCTTAACTCTGTCCTCCAAACGGGCGATGCGCTCCAGCTTGCGCCGCCGACACTTGGACGCCGCCAGCCGATTCCTGAGCCGCTTGCGCTCCGCCTTGATTCGCTCCTGGTTCTCCAGGTCGATGGGGGACATGGGTGGCGAGCTGTCACTGCTCTGCATGTCCGGGACGGTCTGGGGCTCCTCCTTGAGGCCGCTGAAGCGCGGTGCATGCAGCCCGGCGCCGGCCAACGAGTGTTGGAAGGAGTGGGGGGCGTGCGCCGCGCCCTGGGGGTGATGCGATTGGGAGTGATGGTGATGATGGTGGTGGTGGTGATAGGGGTGGTGCGGCAGGTAGCTGATGGTGGCGGACGGGTAGCTGACAGCCGACGACAAGCCGGGGTTCGTGGAGCAACTGCCCAGATTAGTGTACTCGAGCGGCTCTGGCTGCATGGGCGACCCGAACACCGAACCGGGCGCCGAGCAGGCTACACCCCCGGTTCCGATGGACACGTTGGGCGGTGCCATCTGGTTCATCTTGTGCAAGTCGTCCAACGCCTTCACGAAACCTTCGGCAAAGCCCTCCTGCTCCTCTGTGATCCCGCGGTTGTACAGGTACTGGCTCGGCGTCGGCGTGGTGGTGATGAGCCCGTTGCTGTTCTGAATGATAAGTCGCTCTAAATCCGGAGAGGCGAGCTTGAGGGAGCCCGAATCCGCCGTGGCCGCCGAATACAACTCAGAGTCGGTCCGCAGGTGGTGAGACTTGAAGTTGGAGCTCCGATAAGGATCAGACAAGTTCAAGTTCATGTTCTGCTTTATTAACTTGTAGTCTGGCAGGGCTGCGCCTGAATGGCCATAAGCAGAGAGAAACGAGTCGTCATAAAAAGGCTGTTCCATTATTGTGGACATATTCGCTTTAAAATCAGAATAGGCTACAAGAGTTCGTGAAGGTGTCCCAACTCAATCTCCAGCAAGTCCCGATGTATTATTATTTTTGAAGAGTTCTATTTTAAAAAAAAAAACAGCAAAACTTCCAAAATAGAGGAACTCTACTATACCAAGTCGTCGTTTTGTACCTTTAGTTGGAATCAAAGCGCAGTCCAGTGACTTATTCAGATGTTTTCATTCCACTCGTGTGTTGGTGAGTCTTAAATTTTGGAAACCTGTCTGATTGCCTCTTTCGTTTTCTCTTTTATGACAAGCTGCCGGCCAGTTTCACTCTATTTATGTGATCGGAACTCAAGTGCGCAGCAGCCCGTAGTGTCACCCAATCCAATGCCCTGATTGGTCGCAGTCTCCTCGTGGCCCCGCCCCCAGGATGTCAGACGCGCGTAATGACGCACGTTGCCAGTAACCACCACAGTAAACACGGCGAGGCCCTTTCGCCTGGAGGAAAAGTCCAAAAGGTAAATATGAAAGGCTACAAGAGCGCTTTCACGATCACAGTTGCTTGCCAAAGAGCCTGGCGGATCCAAAGTAAGTCCAGGAGACAAGCGCACACTGTCAAATCCACCCGCAGACTGGTTCTTATATCCAATCAATATGCATCAGCTGAGTCATGGCTCCAAACTGATATCGCTTAGTCCATATTTGGGTATCCTGGCGCACCGGTTCCTCCCTGACACAAGCGGGAAGCCGATCCCCTTCTGGCGCGCTTCCAGCTGGACGGGACGTGGGAGGCTCCCCTCCTTCAAGCCTCAGGCGCAACACACGAGGTGAAGAGAGGGTGTGTAAACCGTGGAATGCATGAAGCACTATGGTAACAACTGACACTATCACGCATGAACCTGTTTCCAAATTGTGATCCAATACGGTCATTATTCAAATCAAATTTATTTGAACTGCCAGTATCAAGCAATGTGTATACCTTGTGTTCCTTTGATTTTTGTGCGTTTTACTTATTAGATTTTTAAAATGTATTTTTATATGTTATTTATTTATTTATTTATTTATTTATTTATTTATTTATTTATTTATTTATTTATTTATTTAGCTTTGTATTCAAGTTCTTCTTCCATAATGTCAGACGAAGAAGGTTGTGTGTTGTACTGTGTCTGGCATTATAGCAATATATTACACTTTACACAGAGTGTTATAAAAGGGCTGAGGTTGCTGAAAACAAATCTCCAAGGTACGTCATAGAAGGTAGCAGGCACATCACCTGAGATGAACACCTGCCTGGTGATGGCCTCTGAATCATATCCAAGTGGGCCATGCTCCGGTGGATGTGCCTACGCACGTTCCTACATTTTGGCTCATCTTCCCAACGCTCTGCCATATGACACAACCGCATTTGTTCATACTAATTTTTATCAGTAGGAAAGGCTATGCAGAGTCATGTGGATTACAGCATTTAGTCAAATTTACACCGTTTATATAATTGCAAACGTTTCTGAAAGGGAAGCTGAGAATTAATACATTGCCATGACCTATAAAAGACAATGAGTAAGATAAGGAGTTGATTACATGACTGGACTTTTGGACCCTCACTGTAATTGCTTCAATTTAGTGCTCGATGGGTGATAAGCACAGTAGGAAAGTAAGAACAAGTTTTCAGGAGTTTCCAAAAAGTACATGTAGGGGCGGTGTGTCAAAATCTCCCCGACACATATTGACACAAATGAGTTTTGAGTATTGAGTTTATAGGGTGGGAAAATAGAACTAATGATAATGTGTCGACCAGTGTTTGTGTGTTGTCTTCTCAGGGGCCCTCAACATGCTTGGAGCCCATATAAAGTCTCACCATTTCTCCTCAGATCGACATCCCTGAATACACCTAAAGGTAAAAAAATTCTATAAATTTTTCAATTTCGTACCTTGAACCACCTTCATAATATCAGAAGGCCTTACGACATTTTAAAAAAGAAATATTAGAGTAGAGCCAAACACTTACCAATCATCTTTGTTATGTCATTGTATTTCTTCCACTGTTCATGTATCATTAGCTGATTGACGCAGAGAAATAACTTGGGGGTCACTGACCTTTGGCATTTGAAGTTGAACTTAAAGTCCCTTGAAAGCGATTTCAGTGTTTTGCGTGAAATTATAATAAAACTGTTATGTGCTGAAAACATGTGCAAAGACTGAAAACAATTTAGGACTGAACTGTTCAGGCACTTCACCATTTCAGTTGTCCACATTTTTGGGGCAGGGTTTTCTGGCATTAGTCAGCCCAACCAACATGACTGTCACTTGTGCTTTAGTACTGGTGCTTCTCATAAAATAATTGTTCCTTGGCATGATGATGATTTTTTTTACTGTTTTTTAATTAATTGCACATTTTTAAGTTCACTATTGACCCAGAGGCTTTGAACAATTCTTTGCCCTCACACACAGGCTTATTTATGTACAGAGAGCTGGAGCACAACCCGGACACCTCATACATTCAATTTTGTCGCTGCTGTTGAGTGCTGCGGTGATTCATGTTGACACCTACGAGGGCCAAGGAATAAAGGAGGAAAAGCAGAAAACTACAGAGTAGCAAATAGATGCATTTCCACAGTGTACGTTGCAAACCTAGTTTTTCAAAAAGGACCACATACTGCGAAAGACTAATGTTAGATCATTATAATTTGTATAATTAAAACATTTTTAAAAAACATGAGAAAGGAATAAGAGTTAAAAAAAAAACATGGAACATACTCCGTTTATTGTTTAGAAAATTTTTATTCAACAATAATACACTTGCCGTACTGCCATGTGAAATTCAATTCAACAATCTTATATCTTAGTTTACAGGCTCTTGGTCATATCATAATACCATAATTTGATAAATCTGAGTTGTGTATTAACAGTCACACAAATGAAACCTGATCTACACATTGTAAAACCAGATTGCCCTCATTTTCAATTTTGAACCACCAGAATCCACATAAGGGTTAATCGTCATCTCCCATACAAAAGTACAACAAATTCTTGTTTTATATGCACCCTTACATAACAACTCACCATAAAAATATCAAGTATGCACATAAGAACTGCAGTAGTAGTGGCAGAAAACCGCAGCGTATAAACCTGGAAGGCTCGTGCAAGTCAGTGCTTGATAAGTTGATTTCAATTCCAAAAGTTTCAGTCAAGAAAGGACAAAACACTTTCTCCTTGTGACTTTAACTCCCGCAAACAACCCCCACTGCTTATGCGGCGACTTAATGAAATGAACCAGAAGTAACATTTCTCAGAGTCTTGGGCAAGGTCTTCCATGCTGGAAGCTTGGTGACCTGGAAGCGGCCTGTAGGTGTAGTGAGTCAGGTACGGCTGATCGTCACGGCAACAAGCCGGCTGTCCCCGCGAGGTGAGAACAAGTCAGTCCAACACACGGCCAGTGTATGAAGTCACACTCTTAGTCACTTCTTCAAGTGGGCCTGGGTTGTTTGATTTAACGCTAATAAGACGACGTTGTCACTCGTCCCTTCCTCTTAACATGCTCTCCTCCCCCTCCCGAATCACATCTATCCCCCCCATCTTTGTTATTTGGCCGCCTGTGGGAAATGGAGCGCCCTTGTGCATGTAATCGCTTTAATGAAGGCCCGTTTAATCAGCATATTTGCGGTCTGTAGCTCGCAGATAGTGCCAAGGAGCCTTGCAGCCATGAGAGACCTTTAGCACAAGACGGGCCGATTGCTGGGGCCAAATGAGTGTGGCGGGAAAAGGCAGTTGGATCCAGCGCTTCCCTCGGGCTGACACATCACATATGGAGCTGTCCTTCCTAATTTCACTCCATCTACTCGGATGCTTAAACTCCCTGTCACTGTGCCAGTATGTGGAAAAAAAGGCAAATGGTGGGGAAGGGGAGCGTTTTATGCTGCTTATGTACTCGTTTCTTATTAAGTGAGGTGTTTTTTTAATTGGGGAAAATATGACCCCGTGGTTGACTTTGAAGAGAGGCTGCGTGACACGATTCCGTCAACGTCGTTGGGGAGTGTCACCCTGTTTTGACCAAATATGTTGCAACAGTGAAGTTGAGAAATTCGGATACATTCACATCGACCATACAGTGTTCACAATTTTATAATTTTAGCATTCAATATGAATCAGGGTTGCACGTCATTAGTTTGGCAGACATAACATAAAAGGTCATATTAGAAGTTACTGCAGTTTGTTGTTCCAAAAATTGAATATGTACAAAATTTACACTGACATAAATCCTGCTTAATTCCCTAAACTGTACTTTAGCAGCATGTGCAGGCATGACAGACATCCAATTTTCAAAAATAGCCATTACCAAGAGATAAAATACTGATCTGCTTTTAGATTTATATCACCGATAGTTTAAAAATAATTCCCAGTCATTCATTTCTGGTAACTACAAACAAAAGCAATGTACTGATATGACCTCGCTAAGGAAGTGGTTGAGTGTGCATATACTCAAACTTCAAAGTTGAGGCCCAGACAGGTTATAGACAGGCAAGCATGATAGTAACGTGACAGAGGTGAGTAAGCCAAACACTCCCATTTCTTCTACAGACACACACCTACATGATACGTCATAACATGAATGTTGATATACTGTAAGTGACTTAACGCTTACTCACGAGAAGATGACATCACCTTCTATGCATTATTAATTGGTGTTTTTCAATCATATATTTACATCTCTTGTGGGGTTTTTTTTGGTTCTACTTTCTATTGTGGTTTTTGTTTTTTGATCATCATTCATGACAGAGGCCACATAGTCTAATTAACAATATTTTTGGAACACAAAAAACAAAATCAGAACACACGTTTGTATTTTTTTGTGAGTCTTTTTTCTTTCACTTATATGTTCACCTAACAGTTTTTGTTACAATAGCAATAAAAAAAAGACCATTGTGTGTTCTAAAATATATATATATATATTTTATTCTCCCAAAATTATTGAAAAATGACTTAGGCAATTATGCTTTGTGACACACCATATATTTTTTAATTACTAAAAAGATCTACAAGGAGTAGTTTTGATCGTTGCCACAGATTTGCTAAGATTGTGAACTCAGTAACAAAAAATACACAATACTAATGATTACCAACTGAAAGAATTTACCTACTTGTATGTGTTGTTTCCAGATTAGTTGGGGAATTTTGGAACGGTTGGTGGCTTTTAGACTGGCACAAGACAACACATTTGTCACCAATCCTTCTTTATGCCGGCAATGACAAGTAAATCTTTAAAATGACCCTTGCTGGGCGATATCTTGTTTTGTGGTTCACGTTCCTCCATGTTGTTGCTGTCCTTTTTTTCACCACTCTCTAAGACTATAAGATGAAATGTCCTTTGTCCACCAGTATTAGTATAGATCACTAAAATAGAAACATTACAGTATACTGTAAGCTTTCATCTCAGTTTCTGAAGAGCATTTTGTTTCTGGGGGGGGATGAGGTGAGGTGAGGTGCACCTCAGGAAGTTCCTCTTTGCTTGAAAATAAGAGAAGTGAATGTAAGTCCAGGGTGGGGAGGACTTTGGTACACCGCATTTTCATTTCCCCAATAAGCTGCAGTCGGCGTTGGGGCAGATGTGGCATTAAGAGGTCAACAGCAGGCTCCAAAAAAGAGCTCAGAAAGCAGCAAAAGATCGAATATGTACGTTGTATTACAGAGCGTCCCGTTGCTCAGTGCAAATGACTTCTGACCTGTAGTCTTAAAAAATGGAGACTGTTTTAATATCAGATCTTTCTGTCTACTAATAATATGCTGACATTCAAATGATGTGTTTGATGTAGTGTGTTCCTCTACTTTTAAAATTAATTTTAACTAAACGTTTTAGCAAAAATGCGCTCCAAATGTCAAACATGTAAGTTTGAAGTGGGATGTGAGATGTCACACGTAGGTCATAATATTGCGCAACACTTCAGCTCCTCCCAGAAGCATGTTTTGATGTTTCTGCTGCTAGGTAAAAAAAACAAATGCCACTGGCAGTTATAGCAGAGGAGGAGCAAATGATGAGCAGCATTTTCGTAATAATTTGTTTGGCTTTGCTTATGTGCCAATCCATCAAAAATATGTCTTCACATGAAAGCGGTCCATGACACGATAAAGATTTAGGAGTCCGAGACAATCCTGTACAGTTTGTAATTTTTTGTGATGTCAGCTGCGCAATGTTCAAACTTGTCTATTTGTGTTTTAATATTCAATCTGTTATAGGAACATTATCAAACAAACAAGTTGACCGCTATCCTGGATAATTTAAATGGTTATAAAATGTAACCATTAAAGTTTTGATTTTGAGGAAAAGAACATCCGTTAAATTGTTTTTAAATCCATAAAACATGTCAAATCCATAATAATTCTATGTACAGTACAATAGTTGAATATGGACAGTGGGTGAACCAAATTTGCTATTGCTGTGATTCACATCCACATTCATGTCATGGCTCAGTAATGTGTGATGAGAGATCATCTTAATCATCCAATTTCACTTAATGGGTCTAAAAATGATTATGCAAGATCTCCATGTCTGATTTCATGATTATCATGTTAATTGTGTGCCTTGGTTCAAGAAAGGTTGGCATAAAGTTTTATCTCGCATCAAAATACTTATATAATTTTCAAGAATGCAAAATATTTTTCAATGCACAGGCGCATTTCATTACTACCCATGAAGGTCTCCTTGAAAAAGATCTTTACACAGGCTAACCTTGTGTGAAGGTCTAACCCTCATGCTTGACATATCTGCACTTTTTTTTCCACAACTAAACTGAGCTCTCCTGCAAGAGCAATTTAACTGATACTGGTTTATCTCAAGATTCTAGTGCAGTTCCATAAAACAATATTTTCTCAAATTCTTTTAGAAAGATAATAATGTTCCATTTTAATTATGACGGAAATATTCCTTGGCAATTAATATGAAGAAACAACAAAATATATGAATTCATGACTTCACATGCCGTAATTCAGATTCATGCCGCAATCTCAACTGGGATTTTTACACCATACAATATTTCCGATCACATTTTATGGAACAAATAAATAATAGACAAAATACATGTACAAATGTAATAATCACCCCCCAAAAAATGATTGCCAAAATATCTATTTCTGAAGCATGTAGCATATGTTACAGTTTGTCCACGGATTTCATGAACCTCCCCGAAAAGTGTACAAGTTTAACTCAACACACAATTCCTCCACTGGATTTGAAATGTTTTATTGATGCTTAACAGAAAATGGCCACCCTCTGCAACCCAAACTGTCAAAAACCATTCATTATAATATGTTCATTATTGTGAGTGGAGGGTCATAATGTTGCCCATCCCCCCAAGTATATTGACTTGCAGCTCTCCGCTGCACAATAATAAACATTACTGTTTGTGCAAGTCATCAAAAGTAAGCTCAATTGTGCTTGTCTGTACTAAAAGTAAGTTTAAATTGAGATCTCAACCACACGAGGATTCTAATGAGAAAACACTTCACACGAGTCGGTGGATGATTTGACCTTTTTTTTTTTAAGTCTCTGGTTGTGTAACGAGAAGTTGTGATGTTTGAGTCGACACAATTTCCCAGCAGTGCGCTTGTCAGTACAGTACATGGACGTGGTCATGAGGAAGATGCTTTCACAAGTTGCCTTATCTCAAACATGTTCCCTGCTGCGTATTCACACCGGTAAATGTGAAGCCTTTCCATCTATATCAGTACAAACTATCAACTTGTGTGCATCCCCTCTTTGTGCGTCCTTGCCTGCAAATGAGGACACCTGCGTTAAGGAGACATATTTACGAAAGAGCCGCAAATCAGATAGGGGAAGGACGTTGTGGTCGGTTGATGGCGAGATCAAATGGTGTGAGTGGGGTTGAAACTGTGTGGGCGCACTCTGATGTTTGTCTCTGTCTGCGCCACCGGCCGCCATTACCGCTCGGAAGGAAGGGAATGCGGACACTAAACAATAAAAGGAGTAAGATCATTTGACATAAAAGCTTATTATTGAGTGAATGATGTCATTGTTTTTGTTTTTATCCTTTTTCAAGTTTGACTTTCCTCAGTATTAAATTGCCTCCAGTATGACAGTCATAACGTCAACTTACACACCTACCTAATTAGTCAAACTATCCCCCTAAACTTTCACCTACAGTCAGGCTTATTTCTTTAGATCTCATTGTTGTCTTTCACTTCAGTGTTGAGTTGACGCCACTCTACTTCTATTACCAGAAATGTCTCTCTGAGGAATTACAGTAACTTTTTATACTGGACACGGTATAGAATTACACCAACTCCAAACAAGCTGAATTAATTCTATTTCAAATGTAAATGTAAGACTAAATTCTGCAAATCAATGCACCTTTTCTATATTTTCAGAGCTTAGTGGAGTGCTCGTATAGCTTTTGAAACTGGTTCCCACACATATTTGTGTCTTTTCGAAGGAGACGTCAATAAATTCTGCAGAAGAGGCTTGTCAGTGACATGACCTGCTCTAACCCTAAGCCAAGCACGCCTTGTGAGATTCTTGAGTTGAATTCTTTCATGAAAAACATTTGAAGTCATTAGGCGTGTTTGATATGAATAGAGTGAGGGTGAGGTTGTCATTAAGAGCCACATTAGTCTTAATGTCTCAAAATGTCCTGTTCAGACACGAACGGGACATTTTCAATTGCCGAGAACTGCGATTAACAATCGTTTTGAAAAAGTCCGATCGTTTCAACAGCTTGATGGCGGCAAGAGAAGTACAGCATGCAGACTTCCAAATTCATGCCAGTTCCTTGTCAATCGTTTTCTATGTGCACCATGTAGAGTAAACCAATGAAGCAAATGATAACTGCTGTGGTTCTCGTTAGCTAACTAGTAAATTACAGTAGTTATGTCAACTTGTGATACATCCACGTGCATCGGATAGTCACCGGATGCATCACCCTCGACAAATTAGGGCCTTTCCTCATTATAAAATGTGCTTTCATAACAATGCTGCTTTCATCTTATGATGCTCCTTGATGAATGTTATTCAGTTAGAAAGCCTGTTTGGTTTCCTTTGAAACAAAAGGCCCATTTATAGGGAACATGCATTCATGGGATTAACCTTAAAGGATTTAGGTTGCTCATATGCCTGTGCCAAGTCATTTATTCTTTTCTTGAGAAGCTGGATGAATAAAGTTTTCAGGGCTGTGAAAAATGATACATGGGGCACATTGATCGGCGTGTACGCTTGGGGCGGCCTCCTTGCGTGCTGTTATTTGTCAGGTAGCGGTCGAGACAGGCGTGACTGGGAGAGGCCCTGCCACACTTTCATCAGCACGCAACGCATTGTAGTGTGACCACTAATATATGGAGACGGAGAGCAAAACCTTTTGAGTCAGTTAACCACAGTCGACTCAATTCTGTCTGGCAGTGAAACGGTTAAACTTTTTCTTTTCCTCCTCCTGGCTGGTTGGTGGAGTCCTGTGGCCAAAAATGAGGTGGAAGTTGCTGCACTAGATACTTAACGTCAGCACTTGAATTTTTCTTCATGAAACAGACTTATTTTGATCCTTTACGCTCACCTTATCTAATATGTCTTTAACCTTCATTTTCCTCTGCTAACACTTTTGTCTTTCTTTCAACACCTTGTGTGTACATTAAAATGCTTTTGAAAATCATTTTCATGTAAATGCCAAAGATGGTAGTCTATGGAAATGGAACTATGTATTCATAAAATATATATTCATTCAGAGATTAGTTTCTAAATATATTATGCAGCGTAATTGTGACATGCAATTAGCTTGCTGGCGACGTATGCCTGCACAGAAACAATTCTTCAAATAGTGCTATGGTGAGGCTGCTCTAGAGCGCCTTGTAGTCAGTCAGCCATGAGTGCACACGCCTCTCGTTGAGAAAAGCGGAAGTTCCAGGAGGGGAAAATGGTGGTGGTGGGGGGGAACAAGTCTGACTTGACAGGGAGCACATGGATCGAGGCTTTGGACCGGCGTGGCCACTTTACAGTGTCTCGTTGTCATTGAGTGGAAAACCACTAGGAGCTATAAGCAAATACATTTTCGCCGCTCAAATACGTAGTTATGTTTAAGCATAAGACAGATGGTAGATGAAGTAGCATCCATTTTTTAGTAAAGGTATCTCATTCAGCCGGGGCGTGGTTTCAGCACATTGAGCAAACACGCCCGCAACATCTGAGAGGGCTTTATTTTTCACCACTTTGCAATTATTTTAATCATTCAGTCTTTTCACAGGCACGTTAGCAACACATCACTGCTAAAACCACAAAACAGGCCTCAGTGCCTAGCATTTGTTCTGCTTTCGAAAATGATTTTTTTTAGCTCCTTTCCATCCCAGCATGACGACCTGAAACGGATTAAGACGTTCGGCACATGCTGTGCAGACTTAATTCACCTGCTTGGATCACAAATGGTTTAAAGACAACAAATTCAATCAGCCATAAAAGGCCAAACCTGCTCTGCCATTGTCAAGCAGCCCCAATTCCTCATAACCTGTTCTCACTTCATTCAGCACATGTAAGAGTAAAGCATCACATGTGCATAATTATGATTACTACGATTCTAGTGCTTAAAAATAAGCACTCATTCATGAGATAGCCGACTGAAACACGTCGAGTCACTAACCCCACATCCTGTACTACAGATTGCAGGAAACGTGCAGTTTCCTGACACCAATAGTTTGTGTGAACCATGAACGTATTGTGTGTGCGTGCGTGTGTGAGTGTGTGTGTGTGCGTGCGTGCGTGCGTGTGTGCGTGTCTGAGCATACTTGATTCTTCATCTTTGTGAGCAATAGGGCCACTTTGAAAGTGAGATTATGTGGAATTGCAAGAACAAAAATCATGAGAAATTGGGTGAAATATATATTCTAAGATAGCAAGCCAAAATCATGATTAAAACTTCAATGACATTATAAGTAGAAGAGCCCCACTTAACGCTCAAATTTTAATATTGTAGTTGATTAGCTACGTATACAACAATTAATTCATTATTCAGCTCCCGGGTTGATGTGTTTTTGCAAACACTTGATTTGTTGTATAAGTCAAATTATGCCAAAATAGTCAATTAATGCCAACATATTATGTGGAATAGAAGACGTCATGTAAATATGACAAACGTGACAAATTTGTCAGTATGCGTAAATCAATTCATTTTGCGCACGCACACACACACACACACACACACACACACACACACACACACACACACACACACACACACACACACACATGCACAAGACATAAACTGCCACCTCTGAAGCAGCCTATCAAAATGTTATGTGTGCGTGGAAAGGGAGCGAGGGAGCAAGCATTTGTGAATCTTGGAATAGATGAAGTGACACTGACGCATATATTTGTTCACAAATAAAATGCCAGTGATCTCCCCACTTTCACCAGCCCATTCTGTTCCAACACACCCATCTGTCCTCTTTGGATCTCTTTTCAATGTGTGTGTGTGGAAAAAATGAGCCCTTGCCTGGATCAAACTCACAGATTGACTCGTAGTTATTAATCAGATATTTGAAAGTCTCAAGAGTTCACATGTGCTGCGAGACTTTCTTCATTTGTGACATATTGTTGGTAAAACTGCTCATGAGCCATGTCTTGTAGTTATTTCCACAGGCAGTAAAGTCCCGGGAGGGAGCAATGACATCATTTTATCGCTGATTAATGATTGTGGATGAGTGAGGAATGGGTTGGAAATTTGCCAAAATCTTCCCTTCATGTCTCTCCCAGGTATTGACAATGGAGTTTAATATGACAACAACTTGACATTTTATGTCCTCGGAATTTCAATCTTTCAACATTGAATAGCCTCAGATTTTGGTCGTGCTCCATTAAAGGAGACTGATTATTTACGTCTGCTTTTACTTTGGAAAATAATCATCACAATTTCTGTATATATTCTGACATGTCGTAGACCAAACTAGTAACTTATCTTTTTTGTAGGTAATTAATAGTATTTTTTTTTTTTTGATAAGTGAAATATTTACAAAAATATGCTTACTCCAAAATTCCACATGTTCATTTATTGGCCATCTAAGAATAGTGACTTTCAACTTTCTATGCAAAATATGTTTGAAAGTGTTGTTATAACATAACAAGTGGCAACTGATAAAGTTTTGTCATCATGGCAAGTGTCTCGTTTGTGTGTGAGACTTTGAGACACGAGTTTATGTATGTGAGCGTGTGTGTGTGTGCGTGTGCGTGTGCATGTGTGACTCAATCTGAGTCATTGTTTTGCCTCCAGTACACGCTAGGGCAATAAAAATTAATTTATATGAATATGTTTTTGTAGCGAGAGTTTCTGGGGGTGGCTCTAACCTTGTGTGAGGGTGCTTCCCACTTTGCACGCTCTGCCTCAGTAGCCCCACTATATGATAACAATTGTATACATTACATAATTCATAATATGCAACACATTAAGGCGGTAGCAATAAAAATTTTATTAAAGCTCATGCTGTCGAATAGGCATCCGCTGCTTCTTAACTATTCAGTAAAAAATGTCAAGTAAAATATTCAATTAGACATTTATTAGACAGCACGGCAATGGATCGAAATGTAATGAAGTGTTGTTTTCCATTTATAACCGTTTGATCCTTTCTGGTCTGCTATAGAAAAAGCGCTTCAAAGCCACAACAACAGAATATTAAGATGACATTATGTGGTGAGTGTAACTTGACAGATTGATGTCATAGTTGCATGGTCCACCTCTGGTATATTCCAGTGAGAGTCCGAGCACGGAGAAGCACTATTGAGTATGCACAAGAGCACGTATTATGGCCTTTGCGCCTTCAGTGAAGTCAATTAAGTTGTCAGCATGAAAGCGATTTGGAGCTCCGTCTATGACTCAGGATGCTGCCTCGGAACTAGACGGAAAACTAGCATCATTTTCTTGGGTTTGCCTGTTTTTTGGGGGGGGTCTGTCTGGACTGGTGTGAAGTAAGAGCTAGACGGGAGACTGTTGTTCCATAATGTTTCACAATTTGACTTCTTGTTGGAAATAATTTGGCTATATACTTCTCTCGAATAGGAGAGTTTTTACTTTGTCACTTTCGAATGGCAACAACAATCTATTAATTTGGACAAATACAAGCGCTGTCATTCAAGATGATGCTCAATTGCAGACAAGTGGTCACCGTTGTTTATTTAGAGTCTGCCCGAATGATAGACGTTTAATGGGGGGAGGAGGGCGACAACATCAACAACTTTTAACTAATCCCAAGAGGACTAAACGCACGGCATAGAGAGACCTTCAAAGACTGAACGTCTGCGACTCAAAAGAGCCCATTTCAAACTGCCCCGGTGACTCATCGCTCCTTCTCCCAGCTTTACGGGAAATGGAATGTGTTTCCAATTCTTCTGTTTTTTTAGAATTCCCCTTCTCTTCCTCCTCCTCCTCCTTCTTCTACTCCTTAGGTGGAGCAAAGGAAGGTCAGACAGCGGGTTAATGTTTGTCCGTCTGTGTGAATGTTGGTTTTCATGTGTCTGAAGTGTGTCGTCAAGACTGTTAGAGTCTAGTCATTTAGTCTAGCAGCTAGACTAAATGAACCCCAGGGAGGTTGAAAGGACAACTTGAACATATGTGTGTCTGAAACTTAAAATTAGTATAGTTAGTTGAGCTGAAAGACAGACAGCCTGATCTTCTGCACGTTCTACTTCTCTTATTTCCTATGGTTGAATTATAGAATACAAACATGTAGGAGGCCTTAGTAGGCTATTTAACCTATTTAGCCAAAACACAAGGGAACATATTTCCATATTTCAAAATGTGCCTACCAGCAACCATCACACTAAATTAACATCTCATTAACTTAATCCATGATAGCCAAAAAATGTCAAGATACATGTTCCGAAGAAGGATAATGTTTTGGATCATACTGTATATTGGCCTTGGGCAGGGATTTACTCATGTTTGAACCAGTTGCCAGGCAACCCGATCCCGATGACAAGGATTTAAAAATGTAATAAAAATCAATTAATGATGATAATAATGTAAACTTTTTTTTTGGTGCCCCGCGATTGGTTGGCGACCAATCCAGGGTGCACTCTTACCCAAAGTTAGCTCCAACTCACCAAGGACTGTAATGAGGACAAGTGGTAAAGCAGAAGTCTCGATGGACGAAGCTGAGCTGCAGTGGGGCCAAGCAGTCCACTGACGTGAAGAAAATAATAACAAACGGAACTGCAGGCTGCGGCTAATGTGATGCTGTGATGGAATTTCCCAACAGTAAGGCTTTGTCATTGTCATTTAACAAGAAATCTTAGCCAAGAGAGTGCACAATATATCAATCTTATCCTAGATAAGACACCCTAAACCTCAAGACAATATCATTTGGATCAGTTTAGAATAAGTCGTTTACTGATAAAACTGAAAAAATATATACATTTTAAATAAAATTATACTCACCCGAGATGGGGATTTTGTATCCACCTACTGCCCTTCTGTGCCTCTCTGTAAGATGGTCATACAGTATGTAAGGCTCTGAAAATGCCAAATAAATCATTTTACAGTTGGTTGGTTGGTTGGTTGGTTGGTTGGTTGGTTGGTTGGTTGGTTGGTTGGTTGGTTGGTTGGTTGGTTGGTTGGTTGGTTGGTTGGTTGGTTGGTTGGTTGGTTGGTTGGTTGGTTGGTTGGTTGGTTGGTTGGTCGGTTAGTTGGGTAATGATCACATTACATCTCAATACAGCTACATATTTCCTAATTTAATTGAATCCCCATGAATCCCCATGGTCTTTAGTCCAGACTACCTTCCTTGGAAAATCTTGTCGTATTTCTACATTTTTCCAGGCTGGAGTACCTATTTTGGTCCGATAAATACAATGTTGTTTGGGGGTTGGGGCTGAGCCGCGAGGCACAGATGAGATCACCTCTCAAGGTTCCTAAGACGCAAAATAAGGTAGCAAGACAAGACAAGAAATGCCATGAGTTGAGGCAGAAAATGATGGTTTGGTAAATCGACACGCTTCCCTGGCTTCATGTCAGCCCGGGGCAAAGGATCGGGAGAGAACCTGTCCCGCAGCGTCTCAGAAATTTGGAAACATTTTTCTCCAGTGAAGTAATATTTGTCTTCTTGCCAGCTGAAAAGAGGGAAATGCGTTTAATGGCTGCTGGAAGCAAGAGCATATCCGAATAGTGCCATGATTACAATGTCTCGAGTGTGGATGAGGCCATGGGAGAACAGAGCTCATGACTTCAGAGGTGTTTGAGATGAGGAGGGCGTGCTTCTTTGATTTGAAGGACAGGAACATCTGTCTTTGTTGAAACCACGTTGTGTGCACTTTTTTTGTTTTGACATTGGCAAAGGTGCTTATCTGATGCGTGAGGGTTGTACGTACGTGGGTGTGTGTTGCACACTCATGCATGTCTGTCTGTCTTTGTGTCTGTGTCGCGTTCAAGAGGTTGCTGTTGTCTGCGGTTCCAGCCAGGTGTGGCTGCTGCCAGCCTCACCACCTGCATGAATAGTAGACAACAGCGCGCACTGTGCCCTTCAGACCCTGAAGCAATAAATACAGTTATGCTTCTGTTTAACTGTCGACATTTTAGAAGGACGTGTTAAACATTTCAGTTTGATCAGGATTTGACACACACTCCACAATAACCCACAATGAAGTCTCAGTTTGTGGGAGAAAGAGTGATGTCATATTTCCATCCACAAAACCTGATGCTACCATAGAAACACTCACCCAGGGAGGCAGATGAGTTGAGCGCAGGAAAGCTAAAACCACATAGTCTAGAACCCAGACTTTAACCTTCAGCGACTCACAAATCTGACGGAAAGAGATATAATTTGTTCTAGAGCTGTCTACACACATGATGTTTTCTAATCTGGAGTGTTGAGTTTTTACGGCACATATCGTTTATTTGTGATGACCGACAGCAGACCGCATGCATAACCCAAACTGTATGTCTATTGTAGTACTAAGACGGACCTTTAGGGGCAGCATGGTGCCTCAGGGCATTCAGCCTGCCAGAAAATACAAAGAAGAAGTTGATGAACTCGGACAAAGAAATAGAATACAATTTTATTTATAAAGCGCCTTTCAGAACTTATGGCCTTTCTCCCTGTCCTTGGCTCTTGTTCTGTTTTACTACATGACAAGTCCATAGCTTAAACCTACTGGGTGTTGTCCAGTCACACACACTTAAGAATTTGCCATTGCGCATATTGAACAAGTTTAACATGTACAATTGTTGGCCCTTATCATTTTCCAAGCAGATCGCAGATGAAACATACCTGATGACACACCCCATACCACAGGTTAACTGCTTCATTGAGAGTTGGGCCTTCAAAGAAGACAGGATGTGTGTATCAAGCCAGTTGAAATAGTTTTAGTCCACCTAGCTTTTTAAGGGTTTAAGGTTTTGAGCAGTACAAAACTACAGGGGACAGCACTGATTCACCCATGAATATTTTGGGGGGATGGAACTGCATACTGTGATTGGTTCTAACCAGAATTCAAGTAATGTATCATGACACATATAAACTAATCTGCAGTGCCACCCAGGATGCATTTTCTCTGGGCCATAAACCATGACACACTCCCACAATTTGACTCCAAAGGTTTTATAGACCCTGACGCAGCAGTTCCAGTGGAGGATGTATTTTAAAGAGAGCATTATAATGACATCCATCACAGAATGTTTCATTTTTTCATACAGTACTTCTGGGAGAAAAAAAAATATTTGATGCATTGATACATTGTAATGGTCCACCTTTCATGTAATCTTTATCAGCTTCCGTCCATTTATCCATCCGTCCGTCCTTCCTTCCTTCCTTCCCTCTTTCCTTCCTTGCTTCCATCCATTTATCCATCCGTCCTTCCTTCCTTCCTTCCTTCCTTCCTTCCTTCCTTCCTTCCTTCCTTCCTTCCTTCCTTCCTTCCTTCCTTCCTTCCGTTCGTCCATCTGTTCATCCGTCCATCCTTCCATCCTTCCGGCCATCCCCTATAGAGCTTGTCCTCCTTAGGCTGTCCTGCTGACTTGGAGGGAACAAGCAAACTGTACACATGAAGGTTAAAGCTGAGATTCGAACCATGAACCCATTTTATTTTAATAATCAATGACATAACATTAGGTGCAGAGATCATTGCGCTATTGATATGCAGTTATCCTCTGTATCATTTATGGATTTGATTACCCGGTTCCTTTAGTCTGCAAATTTGAAGAGACGAGCTGATGATAAACAGAATTTATCGCCATGTTTTATTTTTATTATTAGTTTATTGTGAGTTCACACAAAGCTCATATGATTGTGTGCGTGTGCGTGCGGCCACGTGCAGCTGGAGCTCTTTAAAGCGTGTGGGCGGTGGGAGTTATGCAGTAAAATGAGGTCATCATCGCCGCTGATTTATGTGACATACGCCATTACTTACACTCCTGTGACTTCAGCCATGTCTTCGCTGACAGCATGAATAATACATGTCCCCGCCAAAACATGACATCCCCCATTTTCTCCTCTCTCATCGGCTACTTAAGAAAGTTTACTTCATCATTACTGACCCAAGTCATCCGGATTCATCTCCAGGCCGAAAAGCCTGCCGCTTCCCATCCAGTTCAACAAGTTTGTCCCTTTTATCAGTTGTGGAATTGTGCAACAGGAAGTGGGAAGGTGTGTGCGCAGTATATGCGTGTGTGTGTGGTTCACGTAACGCGTCATTCCTTAATTTACAAACGCAATTAACATGTGCCCATCATAAGTGTCGCCATAATAGATAGCGCTTCGGTGACTCATTCACAAAAATGTTTTCACTTTCACAGCATTGACACATGCTGGAAAGATCCACGCAAAGGAAGCTCATTACCTGTAGGAGTTGGATATGGATTATCTAGTTATTCAGCGAACCAAATCATTGTTTTCAACTAGTTTGCTGTGTTGGATCATTTGGTGTGCCGCGTTTTGGAATGCTACTTGAGTGGACAATGAATTCAGTCATTGCTGTCACATTATTACAAATTACTGGATTCGTGTCAATTGATTCACTTTCCGTTATAGTGAAAAAACCTGGTCATGTTTTGTCATGTTGCTCTATTTACATTATATTAATATATTTTATATATATATATATATATATATGACAACTTGCCACAACGGTGTACAATGATATATATTCCTTTGATGACGACCATCGTTTTTTCACTAGATTTCAAGATAATTATAATTTATATGTAATTTATACTCACTGGACATTCCACTATAAAATGGAAAAACACACTATATAGGTCACTACACTGTATAGTGAATAGGGCGTGAGTGTGTACACAGCCTTAATGTTTTCTCCATTGTGGCAAGAACAACATTCCACCAGAGATTAATCAGTCATGGATGGCTACTCGATCTCATCCCAGATGTTCTTTTGACAGCCTCCCGCATGTTTTGCCCCCCTAAGAAGCTCAAAGCCAAACTGGCAACCTCCAAAGGAAGGTCACCCAGGTCAGTGCTGAATGGGCAAGAGCGAAGGGGGCATAGTGGAGGAGACACAGGGGGGAGGGGGGGAGACGCGGCAATGGGCCGGAGGATGCAGGACAGACGGTACTGTCAGCCTCCATCAAAGAGCCCCCCCAGTGACATGGAAAAAGGCAAGAAAGTAAGAATAATGGGACAAGAGGTTATGGCCAGGAGTTAGCTCTTAACTAGTTAACCCTCCAGCATACACACACACACACACACACTTGACGTGCCACGCAGCAGTCTCTCAACTGTATCATCTTGCATGGCGGCCGCCTCCGTTGCAGCTTCGTGGTGGGAGCACAGTTGGCATGGAGATTTCAAAGGTTCCTCTTTGTGAGGTCATCAATAGTGATTCCCCAAAAATTATTCCTCGGGGGAGCATCAACACATTAAATCCATGTTAATGTAGTTAAAACTGTTGCGTGGATGTTGAACAAATGCAAACTCTGATTGACACATTTGACAAAAATATATAGAAGTCCATATTGGCCTCACCCATAAGTAAAATAGAAAGTGCTTGTTTGTTTGTGTTTGTTTTTTACTCAACTGCACCACAAATTCAAAGGCAATAAATACATTGTGGCTAACAATTTCAGAAAAGCATCAACCCTCCAATGATTTATCATTATAGTCTTCAATGACTGTATCGGGATTATTGTGATTGGGAGCTGTCACGACTCGTCCCCGGTTGTTTTATTGTAAATATATTTTGTCATAATTTCTGTGTGCTCGCCCCTCCCCTCCTGTGTGCCCACAATCAGTGTGATCACTCTCACTTGCCTCTCGTTACCTGTCGTGTATTTAAGTCCTGTCTGCCTCTCACTCCCTTTTGGATTGTTCTTGTCTGATGTCTGCTTGTCTCACGTCTTTGTCGGTCAGTTCCGTTTCTGTTAGCCAGTCTGTCGGTCAGTCCAGTTGTTGGTTTGGTTAGGTCGTTATGTTAGTTTGTCTGCTGTCTGTTTTCCTTCATTCTCCATTCCAACTCCCTTTTTCCTAAATAAGCCCTGGTCCAAGCTGCATTTTGTCGCCGTGCGCCATTCCGATCCGTAACAGGAAATTTGGATCTTCAAGTGTTGTGGCTAACGATATTTGATGTGAAAAACTTTTAGTTGACTCGTTTCTAATAATTATATAGTGTACTTCAATCATATTAGTATTGTCCCCTCTACGGTGTATTTAAAAAGGTTTCATCCAAACGTGACCTACTATATTTTTTTAATTGGAGCAAATTTCAAAATGTTTAATACCACACCACTGAATCGAGAGGCAGTTTAAAAACCACATATTAGAGGAGTGCCAGAGAGCCCTCCTATATTTAAAGTGTGCTCCACCTTGGCCTTAGTGCAAATTACATGCCCAGGTTGGATAATAACCTGCTTACGTGTCCAAGTTGTCAGCACATTTTGCAAATTGGAACAAACATGTTTTTGCTGCTACCGGCCACACAAACACACACAAATAGTGCAGTCAGACGTCTTAACAACAACCACTTGGAGGCAGATGCTAATTGTGGTGGAAAGTTGAGCATGAAATTATTAACCTGCTGGATGAATTGAGAAAGAAATATCAATATGTGCTTGTAGATTTTGCTGCTGTTGTTTATTTTTGATGACAGTGAAATTAGCATTTTTTCATGACTAACTTGGATTCATTTTTAGAAAATGTCCTGGATCATCACCTCATGTTGGCACTCTTGTGTCATTTATTGCCAGAATATATATACGCTTTCAACAAATATAAATTTAAGCTAAACGTCTGTCTTATCTGTGTGGCCCGCAGTGAGCATTTTAAAGATTGCTCACCTCCACCCCCATCGTAACCTAGCCAAAAAGTAAAGCTCCATTAGGCCCAGAGTGGTGTGTAATTAGATTTCAAAATGAGAAGACAGTTTTGTTAAATATAACTGGGTACATAATTATATAAGCAGGGGTTGGTGCCAATTAACTCATCATGTACATGGATGAATGAATCTATCCATCTCATCAATCCGCAACTGGTGCGGCCAAATACGATAGATGAAGCCACAAGTGCAAAAAAACACATTATCATTCAAAATCAGTCTGCTGGAATCTTTTTTTGATAATGTCAATGGATTTTTTTTCATTCATACTGATAAAGTGACCTTGTTAAACAAGCAGTTTGTACGGTATGACACCCAGACAGTAAAAGACACACAAAGAACCTGACTGACAGGTCCTTACGTACAGAGAGAACTTCCTCACTTAAGTTGTGTAAGACAGGGAGTGCCCTTAACACACGGATGCACAAACATGCCTGAATAAATACATGTGGGAGTGAGGCTTTCAATCTGTGTACTGCCGTAAACATTGACTTGCCATCTCATGTGTTTATTTAGTTGAAAGTGCAGGTTTGATCTTGTTATTTCATAATGGTCAAACAGTGGGTATAACGTTGTGTGTGTGCATGCGTGCCTTTTGCTAGACTGATCAGATTAGCGTGAAATATTCCAATCATATTGCAGTTCAAGGTTTTAATTGATATTTACCCCAGTTGGCTTGCTGATTGTTTGGAATTTGTGATGAGATGGTTTTATTCTTTGATGATTTTTTTGTTTGTGTCTATGATCCATGTCCTTTGTTGTGGTATTCTTGTTTGTATCTATGATCTATGTCCTTTGTTGTGGTACAACCCATCTCACAGCCAAATGTTCACCCGCAACTTTAATGAAAACAAAAAAGACGATTGTATGGCTGATACACCAACTTGACAGCTTCTGATGTCTTCACTCACCACTGAGTCACTCGTAAATCTCATCTATCTCCCAAAATCTAATATAATCAGTAATTGTGTATATATGATGGTTAAAAAAAAATCACTGTACTTGTTCTTAAGAACCCCCACTAGTCTTATTGTGATATTGTATTTGGGGAGTATTAATCGGGCAGCAATATTCACCCGTTAGGGGGCAGCCATTTTGCAATCTGCCGTTGCTTGAACATGGCATCACACTGCCTAAGAGTTCAGGTAACGACCAATCGCCTGTTTTTTTAATTTGATCATGTGACATTTGCAGGCTGAGCACTGTGATGCCATTTTCAGTCAACAGCAAGCAGCAAAGTGGCCGCAACCTAAGATGAATGTAACTGCTGAATTTTGCAGGTTAGGTATATTGCACAAAAGCAATATTAATAAATAAATAAAAAAAACATATTTAGACCAGTGTGGCCACATAAAACATTATTGTCAAGAAAATGTTGACTTCCCCTTTAACATTAACAAGTCAAATTAGTACTTCAAGGTAGTGTGAGCACTTCTGTCACTTCTGTCTACTGAAAGTTTTGTGAGTAATAGGGCCATTCTGTTTTGCATTTTCCCTGTATGGCCCCATCGTGTGAAATGAATAATATTTTCATTATTCAAACAATTCAAATATTCTGGACACACATTAGGTTAGCCTGAACACATTTTTACAACAGGCAGCTGCATAACAATAAGAATTGCATTGCTTTGTCTTGTGTTGTGGACTCTCATTATGTAAGGTGAATAGTTGCAGATTTTACGTGACGCATGTTCCGAGAAACCTTTCTCTTCTTCACACTTGTTTCTCATTTTTGCTGCAGCAACAGTAACATAAGCAACTCAGAGGCATGTGTAGGAAGACATACATGGTTGTGCACGCGCATACACACACACATACACACACACACACACACTGAGGTATAATAGCAAGCATAGGGTTGACTTGATTGAGATTCAAAGCGACACGGTTGAGTTGCACCTCAAATAAGATTCCATGTAAGCCTTCATTGCAGACCTCAGTGCTCTAGTTTCTGGAGAAATGCATACACGCACGCACGCATACATTCACACGCCCCATTCTTTGAAAACCTCCTCCACATTTGTGTTTTCACACTTAATGGGAAAGACAAAACCTCATTTCTGAAATCAGCTCAAAGACTGGAATGGGTTGACCTTGCTACAAATGCTTCTCAGGGACGGGAAATTATGAAATTGCAACTTGCAACTGGTGGTCAGAAGTTCTGTATTTCTCACGTTCACTCATCTTATCATCTCCCTCTGATCTCACATATTTGTATCTATATTACTGACTATACAGTTATGACTGAAATAATTAATTGACTTGATCAGCTTAGTATAGAAATACTATAAGCAAAGTCACAATTAACATTATAAACATTATTAAAAAAAACATTTGGAAATAAGGGGTAAATATCATTGCTAATTCTGTTTTGAGGCCACTCCTCCATTCTATTAGTCCATTTCAGCATGTTGCCATTGTGCTAATTGCATTGTGTGATGGTGTTTGTCCCCACTAATCCACAGGCCACTGAATGGCTGGCCAAGAGTAGAAACGTCCGTGTCAGCAGGATGGCATCTCTGTGCAGGCAGAGATCTGAAACACACTTTATTGTTTCTGCCAACAGCAAAGCTACAGCTTCTGCTTTAAACAAAAAAAAAAAGTATTCCCAGAAACAGATCAATGTGGAAAAGTTTTCACTTTTTTTCAATTTATAATCAAGCTGAATTGCAAAGGAATGACAACCAGGAAAGAAGCCAATCAATGTGATGCCGGGATGGAAGAGGTGGCTTCAGGTCTGTTAGAGCTTTGCTCTTCTATTTCTCCTCTTAAGCAAAATAGTATGATTGGACAGGACGGTCAGGGAGAACAATCAAAGACACCGCGAGAACAAGAGGAAGAACTTCTCCTTAGAGCCTGGAAAACCATGGTGGGTTCAAGATCTTTGTTTTGTAGGGATGAACTGAAACCACTTTTGTTCTTGCAAATACAAATTCTTACTTTAAGTACTCTCCGATACCAAACACCAATCAAAGAGTGTTTTTTCACTCGTTTTTCTGCCCTAGTCGAGAGCCCATTGACAGATGACCTCAAGATGATGGATTTATATATACTGTACACTGCAATATTTCTACTCGGACTTCTCAGTTGTCCATGTTGCTCCTTGCAGTCCTTTGATCCACAGCAGCAGCAGACATTGTGTGAGGACCCCAAACCCCCAGGCCCGTCCCAGTCCTTCCTTTCCAAACAGAGGCAATCATCCCGCAGCAGGAGGTTGTTGCAACCCAGGTAGAAGCCTTCTTCTTCCTCTTGGCTTGCTAACATGGACATGCATGTCCTCGTGGACACTGAAGAAATCAAGGGCGGTCTATTTATGTATTTTTCTACTGTATATTTACTTAGTGTGTTATCGCCCTCTGCTGGCAAATAATCAAACTCATATTCCTGTATGTTGTGATCAAATATTCTAGAAATAAAAGACTGTTCTAAAATGCGTCATAGTAAACGATGTCAAAAGTGTGTTTATTCACTTTGTTCAATTTGTAAAAACACAAAATATTTCTACTGTGTGTAACATGCCTTCTTCAGTCTCGTCTCAATACTGTCCAGAGGTAGTTCTTTGAAAATGTTGAGTACAAAAAGTACTTATTCATATCAGCCTCATCATTGTGGCTCCAGTAGTTGAACAAGAGACAAGCTGTCACAAACATGGATCAAGAGATTAATATGTGTTTTGTCTGATAGCACCAAACATTTTTCTTTTACATAATTACTATAAGACAATAAATGTACAATCACGCATCAATAGCAGTATATAGCAAATTTCAACACCGCTTATCCTGCTTAGGGTCACGATGGATGCCGGAGCCTATTCCAGCTGACATTGGGCGAAAGGCGGACCAAATCCTGCACTGGTCGCCAGCCAGCCGCTTTCAGGGCACATACAGCGATGTCACACTCACATGCACGCCAACATTGGGCGGGAATCCATCCCACACTCCTTGCACACATGACAAGCGAGTGTGTGTACCTCAAATGTTAGAGGCCAATTTGATCATCTAAATGTCACATTTGTTTGCAAATTGTATAATTATTGCAAATGATATGTTAAAGATGCATAATGTGTTGAAGTCCAGAAGGCAGACCGGTTCATCAAAGGATATTTTGTACTTTTTCTTTCATTCTCTTTCTCTTTCTCATCATTTTATTGTTTCTCTTTCTTTATTTCTCTCTCTCACCTTTGTTCTTGTTCTCTCTTGTTCTGTCACTTTCTTTGTCTTTGTTTTTCTTTGTCTTTCTTTCTCTTTCATTCTCTGTCTTAAGTCAGTGGGCAGAGGCTCGACCTCACCCACGACACAAATAGTGATACTAAGTGTTACGTAAGACAGGAGGATGAATTCAGCATTCGGTTTTGCCAGTTTATACAAGAAACTACGCCAAAGTTCCAGTCAGCTCTGATCCCATGCTAAGACTGCGGAAACGCTGGGGCTCGAAAGACGACACGGTGAGGAAAGACACTTGAGAAGGATGAAGAGTAGAAGGAGCAGCTTTGTGGTGGTTGATAACAGGTTGCGAGCTGCAGTGTTCCAGATTGGAGTGGGAAGTGGGGTGAGACGGGAAAGGAGAGGGCTGATGAAAGGTGGAGACCGGTCGAGTCTCTCTAGAGGCCAGGGGTGGTGGAGGTGGAGGAAGACGCAACGCAGGAGATGGGATCTCTGCTTGCTTTTCTTCTTCTTGTCTTGTGTGGCTGAGTTGAACTCCACTTGCAGACATGACAGTGTCCTCGTCAGAACGCTTCTCCTGCTCGGCCCCAAACTGAATGTCAAGCAGAGGCGCTCTGGCGGGCTTCTCCTCCCTGAAACTGCACACGGTGCTCTGGGGGTCCTGCCCCAGCCCAGACGGCAAAGAACCCCCTTTGCCTATTTTACAACTTTCACTGTCGTCGTCATCGCTGATGCACTGGTCAATGCTGGGGGAGTGATAGAGTCTCTGGAGCTGGGCCGAGGTGCGTCGCAGGGCTCCGCTCATGAAGCCGGCGTGTGAGGGGGCCGCGTTAAGGAGCCGGTTGAACAGAGCCATGTTGGGGTGACGGCTGACCGACTCTTCCATGTTCTCAGCAATCTCCTCCAGAGGCTGGAAGTGCATCTCCTCTTTGGGGATCCTGCCAGACAGCAGCACACGGGCAGTTCTGTCACTTCTTTCATCATCACACCTACTGTAACACTGATATTGTTATTTGATCATTCTCTATCGATAATATTTTTTTGATTACTACACACCTTCAGATTTACTTAATGTATATCTAGGAAGTAAGTGTTACTGTCATGGCCATGTGTCCCAGTGCGTTTGCCCATATATTGTACATTTATTTGGCTTTTTGAGGTGATCCAAAATGAAATATGACAGTCACAAATTGAATACACAGACAATTAGAAGGTAAAACTCACGCCATGTCAAATGTCGACCCTTGGAAGGAGGGTTTGCGCAGAACAAAGAGCGTTGCAGCTGTATAGGGTGGTCTCGGGTTGGAGTCGTTCCAGTAGCGATCTCGTTCCATCATCGGCAGATCTCCATACATCTCATCCACTGCCATCATAGACACCTGCAGGGCAGAAAGGAAAATGCATATGAACAGATTGACTGTGTAACGTTTCAGCATGACTCAGGTACCCCAACTCCACTATAAACTACAATGACTACAATGAATGCAAAATGTATCAAATGCCTTTGTCTATTACAGGTGCCACAAAGTTTCCAGTGATTGCTGGGTTTCAATATAATGATAAGATTGTAAACACAGCAGCCAGACGATAAAATGAAGTGACTAAAAATGACAAGAATCAGCCAACCTGGAAATTTCTGTCAATCAGCCAGTTGGTCTCAAAGTCATCGTCGTCTTCTCCAAAAGGGTTGATCAGCTGCTCTGCAACCTTTAGGGAAATAAACAATAATATCAATATTTAAAAAAACAAACAATGAAGGTATTTTGTTGAATTAATTCAAAGCTTACCTTGAGCCACCCGGCATAAAAGAAAAACTGCAGTAGGGTAAAGATTGGCACGTAGAGGTCAAGGTCATGGCCTGGGTAACCTTGATTAGGATCTAGGAACTGCCGACCAATCAGACATACCAGGAAAAAACTGTACACAGCTAAGGTCACCACCTACAGGACAGACAGAGAACAGGTTTATACTTGTCTTATCATTCTAGTTATAATGGTTGTAGTTTGCAAGGAGGCACAATGGCACAATGTAATGGCTTTCTTGCAGATAGCGTGGGTGCAGATGATATTTGGTAGTAACTAAGTAAAGTAACTATCCAGAGGAGAAAAACAATGGCTGCTTACCTGAGTATAGACCAGTGGAACACTGATCATGTCATAATGAAACAGCATGCCGCATTTGCCCCTGAATACATTTAGCTCCTGCTTGAAAACAGTCACAATGCTGGGGTGAGATCACATGCCAACACGTGGCCTTCACGTGTGCACGTGCCTGCGGATGACAACACACCTCCAGCAGCAGCTTGAGCGTGTGATCATCTTTGATGCGGCCCTCGCAGCGGGCCACGGCAGCCAGGTTGGTGAACCACACACAAGGGATCCAGTATTTGTTGTAAGGAGAATGAAGGGATTCAAACTTTTTCCGCTCCTCTCGGCTCATGAATCCTGCACAGGTTTCAAATGCTAATGTAAACTGTCTTAAAATAATAAGTCCGGGAAGTGAACCAACTTGATGTCAGATTTCTTGGTCTCAAATAGTTTTAAGACGATGAAGTCAATAAATGTACAATTGGAATGGGACGCTGACTAATACTGACTAATTAGTGCAACCTAATCAATTTGAGTGTCATCTAAAATGTATTTCAGAAGTTCAATGCAAAAAATGAGACTAGTTAAGAGATACAGAAAATCTCGGCCAATTCCTAATTTATATAATTTCTTGAGGTTGTAAATTTGGGGTTTTATCAGATGTAAATTACAATATCTTAAGCAAATTTCTACAAATAAATTAATCAAATCATGAAATATTTTACTGGAGTGGAGTGAATCCATAAATTCTGTTTTCAAGTAGTTGAACTGCAGTACAGTAAAATGAATAGCGGGATTGATGGAATTGAATTGGTTAAATTTCAGTTTTCTGTGCGATTCTAATTTTAAGTTCTCAATAAGAACTTCAACAGTAATGTGAAGTGAGCCTGAAGATTTTTGTCCATTTATCCACGTGACTATTTGAGAGGCTAGAGGTCACAGAAACTGAAATTGAGAGGGGGCATAATGTATTACTCTCTCTGTCCGTTCCGGTTCCATCTTCAGTACCATCAGACACTCACCAGCCTCCACCACATGGTCCATGGTAGGGAAACGCTTGAAGACAGCCGTGCTGACAGATCTGAGGATGAGCAGGGCCGACAAACTGGCATAGCGCATCATGGTGCGTCTGAGCAGGCGGCCTCGCTCGTCACTGCCCTGGAGGCCCCCCGAGAGGACACACATGAGCCGATCGGGAAGCGGGATGCTTGTGTACTGGCTCCACCAACGGTTAACCACCAGGGTCACGTAGAAACCTGCTCACAGCGTTCCAGAGGAAACACACGCTAGGGTCAACTGTGCTGCTGGCACAAGCTGAAGAGGGAGGGAGCATCATTTCAATCATTGGGCTGACGTTAAGTTGATTGGAAAGTTGTTGAATGAAAGTTGACTTAAGTTGCATGGCAGGTTTGTTTAAGTGGAGAAAATTTGAGACTTGGCTCAGGCTTAATTGTGTGGCTTTGAGTCCTCAAGGTTTATCCCACCTTCTAAGGTGGAATCAAAACTAACTGTGTAAGCATGATGGTTGACTACATGTAATCTGCAATTGACTTGACCTCTCACCTGAGGTCAGATGATCAAATGATCACAAAGGGGCTGTAAATCCCAAAGAGATATGATCTTGTACAGATGGCATTGCCGCTTACCCAGTACAAAGGACATTGGAATGAGACTGGCATAGTGGTTGCAATAAATTGCCAGCTTCTCAAAATACCTTTTCTGATCATCAGGCAGCAAAAATCTAAAAGAAAACGACCACTAATTAAAAAGCTAACCTAACAATTATAACTTGAACGATATCAGACACCTCTAAGTGGTATTTACCTGTATGTGATACTGATGGCTGTATACATGGCAAAAAAAGCCAGGAACTCCTTGTACAACACCTTGTAGATACTTCCTTTCCAAGCCAAAAGCAACTTGGAGAAGCCGCAGAAACGAGCATTTGCAACTCTGGCCGTGTAGGTGACAGTCATTGTTGGTGGCGTGCACCAGCTCAGAAGAAACAATCCACTGAAGGTTTGAGTCACCTTACTAATACCTGCATGTACAACACAGATAGAAAAGCGCTGGTTTGCACACTTTTTATAACCATCATGACAGCTATTAAAATACAGTAACATAATAGGCCTAAGTGTTCATTAAAAATAAAAATAAAATCTTTAAAAAATGTATTCTTTATTCGAACTTTAAAATGGTTCATTTTCAACATTAACACTAGGTAAATAAAACTGTTTATAAATAAATTAAATCAAACATACACTTGAGTTTTTTTTTTTTAAATCTTCTATTAAAAAATTCATTGCAGTAACGTTTTATATTATTGGTGACTGGGGCCCATGAAATTTTAAACATCACAAAGGTCACCAGCTATGGCTCCTAGACCCAAAAAATAAATAAAAAATGACAGATATATGATCATTTTAGATTTGGTTTAGTGAATCATTGTTTTTTCCAAATGGAAAAATCTTACCTGTTTTAGTTTAGCAGTTCTTTGGTTTAAAGTCCTCCAAGTATGTATGAGCTTCCAATGGTGTTTTTGGCTCCAGAGCACACGACCCCGACGTCCCCCCGGTGTCTACAAGAAACTAATCCTCGCAGCCTCCTTGGTGCGTCCAGTTATCAGTGCGCCCCGGGGTAAATCCCCAAATCGAGGAGGACGAGCAGCTCGTTAGCGCGGTTCCCGACCGGGAGCGAGCGGCTGGATGATGGAGCACAAGCGACAGGCCCTAACTACAGAGTTGCACTGAAGGAAATTACAAGTGGAACTTAACAAACCTTTGGTTGAATAAAAAGAAACAAAAATAAATATGCTGATGAACCTACAGAACACATGGACGTAAAGTGAACTGTCTTTTCATAAAAACCAAATCACTTTTTTGAACTCCCTCCCACCAACTCTTAAGTGTTTCTTGTGAATGGCTACAGAGCCCTCATGTGAAAGGTTACCTGTGGCTTCATGCTTCGTCAAAGTCAATCCATTGCCCAGTAGGAGTGCTTGCTTATGCTCGCTAATAAGCCCATCAAATGATAGCGAACAAAAAGGAAAATTAAGTTGTTGAATTAAGTTTAATTAACACTCACACCATCATTTCAAGAAGTTTCCATACAAAAAAAGTTGTTAACTCGTATGCATTCACTAATAGATTTAATTGCAGCATTAGCTGAGTCGATCTGTATCCATATCCGCCTAAATGCTCAGCTCACAGTTCATGTTGGGTGACATTCACTAATTCATAATTAACAATGCACTTTATGATTCTAAACACATTTCTATACTGTTCTTAAAATTCCGACAATATTTGACAGTTCAGGAGCTTGGCATTCATATTTTGATCATACGTATACTGCCTTTGAATCTCAGGATGCTGTAAGACCAAAAAAAAGAAATTGCTGGTTGAACTAGTTAATTCAAATCATAGTCTTAATATTGTGCTGGAGGAGAAATAAATTAAAGCTAAAATTACTCTGGTACATTTTCTTTTAATGACACGGATGGTTATTATTGAGGAAAATATGACAAAAATTCCACAGTTAAGACTTACTTCAAGGGCTGAAGCATAATGTATTATACTGTTGTAAGCTAAACGCTCAGTATGGAGGAAAGGAAGCCGGTTAAATGTTTTAAAATAGCTATTTTAGTGCTACCGATATGATGCGTGATCAGGAAAGTAAGGCGACAAGTAATGTAAACTGTCCGAGCGTTTTAACAGGGTGGCTTGAGTAGATGTGAGATGTCATCAGCTGCTCCTGAAGCGTGCCTGGTTTGTACACTCCATTCTGCATGAGGGGTTGAATATGGGTGAGAGGCCAGTTGCGGGAGCTCAGGGGGGGGGGCTTTGGGTGAGCGAAGTGATCGGGGGCTGGTCCCACGAGGAAGGGAATTACTTGTTTGGTGGCTTATAGGGCTCCAGAAGCTGCTTCGAGAACGTGTTAACCTTGTCAGCACCTCGAACTTCATGGGGCAACAGAGGCAATTTGACTATGTGGAAGTCTTCATAAAGGTCCTCCATCTGTTGGAAACAAACAAGCACACAATGCGGGATTATATTTTGGGGTCAAGAGCCATTGTCGCTAACACGTTGAGTATCTATGCATTCATCCATTTTCTCTACGTTTCTTTACATTAAGGTCTTGGTTGATCTGGATCCTCGCCTACTGTTTGGACCAGTAACTGCATCACATCATACCAGAAATGCATACCTGATCCAAATACTTGGACTGAATCTTGTGTCGCGCTTCACACATTTTACACGGCCTCTCTGTTTCGGGGAAAACCAGCTGGTTGACAATGATGTTGTGTGTATCAATGCGGCACTTGGCCAGTTCTTGAATTAGCCGTTCTGTCTCATACAGGGACAGGAACTCGGCGATACACACGCAGATAAAGGTGGTCTGCTCCTGTGGGTGGCAACATGAAGACATAAAACAGTGGAAATAAACTGGTCTATCAAGTCACCACTCAGCAAGCCCAAAATGATTCATACTCGTGGAGTATGAATAATTAACCGCTGGCCTAGCCCTTTTGCAAATGTAGTATATAGAGTTACGCCATGTATGCTCTTTTTCTTTTTAAATGTTATGACATTTTTTTGCAGACCCTCCAAGTTACACTCACAAAGCCCAGCGAACAGTGACTTACAGGGTCTTTGAACTGCTCACTAACTGAGCGGATGACAGGCAGAGTCTCTTCCAGCTTGGATGCCAGCTGGTCTGCGTTCATGTCACCCAGGCCCAGCATGTTGCACATCTATAATTAAAAAAAAAAATGGAAGAAGTGAGCTCATGTTGTGTACACCATCACGCCAAGAATGTCTGGGTTTTGGCACACCCCTCACCTGTGAGATGAATGGACTGATCTGGTTCTTGATCTGCATGAGTCGGCCCAGGCCGCGTTCCACTATGGTGGGGAAGTTAAGCAGGCGCAGTGTGTGGCCAGTGGGTGCAGTATCAAAGACAACCACTGAGAAGTTCATTCCTTTCACTAATCTGAGAGTGAGAAGATTTGAGGGAGAAGACAATTAAACTTAATATATTCTTTCTGAATTTTTCCATTGATCAGTAGAGCTCTGTTCGGTGGAGTATTTTTTTGATCAGGTAACCCCTGAGGGTGAGTAGGCAGGGCGGCAATAGTGGCGTCAACGACATATTCCAGTGAGAGACATTGTATTTTGCCATTTAATTAAACAAAGGTCCCATAGTAGAGTGTGGTAAAATGGGATGAGACATGTTCTGATATGAAAGTGACAATCTCACCTCATGACCTCAGCGTAGCTCATGGCTTCATCAATGCCAGGGAAAGCGCTCATGGCCTCCTGCATCATCTTCTTGCCCATGCTGAGCATGTTGTCTTCCTCAAAGAACTCATCAGGAAGCTCTGCTACACCCAAGCTTGGATCAATTTCCTACACTCGCACACAAATACAAGCACGTACACATTTGTGGAATCACCAAGTAGCATTGATTTAACACCACCTCGAGGTATCCCTTTTGCAGAATAGTGGCCTTTGTTTGAGAATATGAATTTTTCACAAGACTGAAAAGGCAAATGTGATGCAGATTTCAGTTTTTGGGCTTTTTTAAAACAGTGTCTTTGATTTACACCCATACATGTATACTTGCATCTTTTACCAAACTACACACTTACCATAGCAAAGAGGTTGTCATAGCCCTTGACCTTTGAAGGCACCTTTGAGAACTTCTGGTCAAAAGCATCAGAGATGTTATGAGCGGGATCAGTCGAGATGATAAGAACGCTCTCTCTGACAGCAGCCAGCTGGACAGCCAAACTACAACTGGGAAAGTGTATTAAAGAATGTTAAATTCATCAAATGTACCAAGAGAAATAGAAAAATATATAGATGGATAATGGGAGAGCATGTGACGGCAATTTAACGTTCTCTTTTTGTTTTCAGAGACCTGTTTAGTATAGTTTTTAGGGTGGGGTTACACCATTGCTTATAGAAGACCACAGTTCAAGTTTTAAATCTACACATTAAGAACACAATCCCAAATAAGGGCTACATAAAGATTCCACTTCCAGAACACCAATATTAACTCATTCTTATTAACAGTGTCAAATAGAGCTTGATATAACTTTATTCTGTAATTTATTTAGGGACAATTACGTCAATACTGATTTCGTGTATGTCGTTTATGTGAGTAACCCTTGTAACATCAAGTGCGAGTTAATGTCAGCCATAAACCATTTGGCTTTGAAAAGTAATAGGATGCGTTGTCTCACACAAAACACCTCAGACATTTTATGCAATGCATTAGAAAGCAGCTGTCAAAGACTGAGTCGTGTGTCCGTTGCTCCACATCATGCAACCCGGGTCTCCCGAATCCAGATGTGGTCGTCAGTTCAATAATATTGTGTTTCCTGTCTGCAGATTCGTCACAAGCTACAGGGCTACATGACAGCATAACTGTCCAATTTGTTCAATAAACACGTCTCATTTAGAATGCCGACTGTCTGAAATTAATTGTAAACAGTAAAAAATATCAATTTAACAGTAGAAAGCAAGATTTTGAATCCGTGACGCCGAGTAACTAAAAAAAGCATCAACAGCCCAAGTGCCATACCGCTATGCTAACAGCGACACACGGTGTCTGCCACAAAAGATGTACTTTGAATTAAAAACTAATTCCCCCCGCAAGGGGACACGTTAATCTGGTTACATGGCGTCACGAGTTCAAATCTCACTTTCTACAGTTAAAATGTAATTTTTACGGTTTCCAATTTATTTTAGCTAGTCAGAAGTAGTCAACGAGACGTTTTGTTTCACGTGGTTATTGAATGTTTTAAGGGCTATGCGGTTTAACAATTTCCATGTACGAGATGACGAATCTGCAAGCAAGAAACACAAGACAAGCAAAACTGACTTTGCCCTGATGGCTACATCTAGATTAGGGAGCTAGTTCATTTGGAAGGCTGTTGAACCATAATACCGGCATATTGACAGTTATGACCATGACAGGAAGAAGACACGATCTGAATGAAGGGTGTAGAGTATATGACAGCTATACTATATAAAGTATATATGAAATAATCTAATATAATATTTATGAACCAGGTCAGCAAATATCGAAAGATGATCGAAATTATGGTACTGTCAGTTTGACTCGGTGACACGATGACTGTATCTCGGTGCTAATGAGCTAATGAGCAGATTTTTCCACCTACCTACACGTCGTCTTACCGACACCACCCTTTCCGCCAACAAATATCCATTTCAACGATTTTTGCTCGATAATATTCTTCAATGTTGGCTCTAAAGGCTCTACATCAGGCGCATCTTCAAATTCGTCTTCCAACGCTGCCATCTTGTGTGTGTTTACTGTTGCCGTAAAGATCGGATTGGGTGGGTGGGATGAACCCTCTGTGCTACATTCAATGCTCCTCGGAAATCGTAAATTTGACGAATACTACTCGCATTCTTCGTAATGATCAACAGGGGAGCAGAATCAAGTGATTGAAGTCCAGTTCAGTACGTTCAAGTTACTGTACTAAAATTGGTACTAAATTATATATATATATATGATAGCCAGGTCTGAATCAGAATTGTATGCATCCGAAAGGAACAATCTACCCATGTCGTCACAAAGTGTCTGACATTAAATTACATGTTATATTTTCTGTCAATACAAGTATATATTGTGGATGCAAAACAATTGGAGACAAAGAAACTGTAAAACATATTTTGATTTAATTAAAATTCGGGTGATTGCCACAAATAATCACCCCATTTAATTTCAAGACATTCAGTTCATGACAAAGTGGCAAAAAAAGCAAAAAGAAAATAATACACAGTTTGAAATGTCTTCAGGTAATCATTAGGAGACACAATTTTATTTGATTTTTAAAAGAGATGCTGCAGTAATGCTAAGAAACAATTATGATTATCATTATTGTTATCACTATCAAAGTAATGCCTAGACATTTCATATAAAAATTATTCCTCAATCACCACTGAGTAAAGTCATCATTTACATTTACATGTACAAGCTGTGACCACAGGATAAGGCACCGGCCTCCATAAACACTTTCTCAATCCTTCAGTAATCCTCAGCAATATGCTGATATCAGATATGTCACTCTTGATTTGCTTGGACTCATCATCTCTCACTTTCAAGCAATGCCAAGCCAGAATCTTAATATGCATAGTCTGAGCTCTCATGCACGCCATGCCACTGGGAAAAGAGCAACTTCGCACTCCATCTGACTCACAGTCAGTCTGCCGCAGCCAACGTGGCCAGAACGTCGGTCCCAAATCCACCCACTGGGAACGCAATCCACATGCGGCTGAGTCCACCAACCAGGCTCGGACTGAGCTGGCAACATCTGGAGGCAGAGAACTGAGGTCCACATCTGCAGCTTCCCTCACCAAGCCCCGCCTTTGCTTTTCTCTAGCCTTCCTCAGCACTGCAGAAGCACTGAAGTTGAAGTTGTCTCTGGAAGCGGTTAAGTTTACCTCCCCTCTTGCCACAGCGTCACAGTTACCTTTGTCTGTGCAGACCCTGGGGTCTTCAGATGGCTGATCAATAGACATCCAGAATGGGTCAAAAGAGGATCCGAGAATACGAAGTAGGCGTGAGGCCCGGTAATGCCTGGGTTTGGGCATGTGAGGGAAGTCCTCCGCAGTGGTCACTAAAGTATATGGGCGAAGCGGCTGTGAAAAAGAGGGCAGACTGGCTCTTAACTGAAGAAACGGTGAATCTCCGTCTGCGTATTGCTGAGCTGGAACACCAAGGGGATCCTTGGTGGATATGTTGGAGGTGAAAGCTGCAGGCACATGGAGGAGTGCACATGCACACATGCAGCAGCAGAGATAAGCATCCCAGTTGAGCATTTCCATTCAGTCTGAGTGGTCGTCAGCAGGAGAATGAAATGTTTGCTCTTCTCCTCTTTTTCTCCTTTTGAGTTACGCTTGCTCCCTCGGTCCTCTTATTGAGTGCCCCCGGGGACATCATGTGACAAGCTCCAGACATCCTTGAGTTCCACAACAATAACATTCACAGAAATTAGTGCTTTATCATTGAGCATGGTCAATACACTCCTGAGCAAGGATCTGATGTTTAGACTATCTTTCTACAAGTAAAAAATACAGGATAAACCTGAGAAAACCTCATTTTAGAAGAAGAATAACAGAATTTTTTTCTAAAAAGAGAAATACAACCCATTTATTTTTCCCGATGTAAAAGCTATCTGGGACAAAGGCAAACAAAAAGCTTACATGATGCTTTTTCAAATATTAAATGTTTATTGAATGTTTGAATCAACATAAAGCATTTCATAAATACAATCGTAATTTTTCATCTATGCACAAAAAGTCAAACAGATTAATCACTGCGTTTCTGCAGTGTTTTGGTAGCAATGATGTAGTGCAGGTTTTTGTGTGTACTGTACATACACTGTTCAGTTCACGTTTTTATTTTTTTTTGACAGTCAAATCATTTGAGGGGGTAACACAATAGTGGATCTAGACACTATTTATTTGAAGCACACTCTACAATGGTACTGTATCTACAGGGAAAACCCAGACATACTTATTTCTTCTGATCCAACAGTTAACAAGATTGTCTTTTGTCCTCTGTGTCACATTATTCTTTTGTTTCATTCACATGTCACACAGCCATTGTCATCCAAGTGGAACTTCATGTGACTCAAGCAGAAAAACATGGCACACGAGTACACGTAGTAGTTGTACTCGCATTTTAGTAATAACGTGCTTGTTTATTAAAAAAAAAAAAGTCACATCTATTTGCTGTTGTTCCGTGGCTTCTAAATTTAGAGTGAAAAAAGATGGTCATGTGAACTGTCCTGTTGCTTTGTCGACTGTGGTGGCAGTCTGGAGGAGGAAGGCAGTGTGCCACACGTCGTATGATTACTTTGGTCAGATTTCTTAGCCCGATCGTCCAAAAATTTATCAAATTCTAGAAAGAGACAATAAAAGATTAACCTCTGCTCTGTTACACACATATACTAAATATTCAAGAGTAGTGAAACAAGACATTACATAAATGACGCACCTTCACTGGAGACTCCCTCACTGACTGCAGATTGGTCTTCCTGCATTTTCAGACAAAGGAAAACACTAATGTTATATTTGACATATTTGTTATGGTATTGGTTTGAAGAAATCGATTCTCACCATATTACAAGCCAGCCATTTATCCACATTGTTCTGTAGAGCGTTTTTATCTTGCCCCATCTGACAGTAAAAGCAATACAGAAAAAGTGACGTTCACATTTTAGTCACTGAAGGCATGGCAGCTTTGTTTATACAGTGCATTTCATACACATAATTATAAAACATTTAAAGGCAAACAAATTCAAGACATAAAAAAAAAAGAAATTAAGACATTTAAAAGCAAAGTAGAAAAATAAAAAATAATTTGCTAATAATACCCAAAAAACATACAGTGCAAGAACATGAATTTTGAGTAATTGGTTGTGGAATTGCTCTAAAAGGAGGTGGGAAAAAGTGAAGACATTTTTTAAGTCCGAGTCAAAAATACAATTAAAGCCAGCTATCTCTGATTAATATTTGTTGTTGAAAAGTGTTAATCGGAGTGGTTTTTACATACATTTCCTGTGACTTGCAGCTTTGAGTCGAGGGCCCCAGCAAGACCCTCTACAGCTCCAGGGTCCTCATACCTAACACTGCAAACACATTCAAGTTGAAGTCAACCAGAAAATTTTCTTTGTAATAATATGTGCAGCTCAACGAGTCAAAACACAGTGTTGTAATTAATGTTTCATTTGTGAAATTTGAATTAAACAGACAAAATTCACTTTCAATTTCAGTTGACGGCAAGTGGCAAAATGGCTGCCCTGCGATAAATAACAACAAGTAAATATTGCTGCTTAACTCATATTAAAGAAATGTATCGTCATACATGAACGGGAACCTCAAAATTTGAGCAACCTAAAGAGTGTGAAAAAACATTGTTGTCAATGTTTTATCAATATTAAAAAGTTAAACTTAAAGAAATACATAAATCTTAACGCATTGCTTGTATAGTTAATTAATGTTTTATGATGGCAGCATTTTGAACTCAGCAATGGATTATTTTGATTTCCAATGTTTTACACGGGAGTATTACAATCAGCGTCCCAAATTGTGTTTGACCTTAGCGATGTCACTGTATTTAATCACTGCAAATCCAAAGTCATTATATGTAGCCCAATTGAAAATTCTGGCAAGATTAAATCTTTTTAAGACCACATTCTGTGTATTCTGCTGTCACACACTCGCCATAACCACTCACCTCTTTCTCAGCTCTGCTAAGGAGCTTCCTCGGGTTTGAGCAAACATATCAAACTCTTCTTCATCTTCTAAAAGACAGAAGAGCCAAACATAAAAAGCGACCCATCGGATTATTATTAGCAAAAAATATATTATAACATGATGTGAGATGTTTATTTTACACGTCCTGCATTACACAACAAAATCTGACAGAGATACACCATCTTCCACCTCAAGCAAGATTTTGTGCTGTGAAAAGGAGACATGTGAAAAAGTTGATGCTTACTGTGGTTGGCCGACTGCCTCTGATTGGTGCACGTGTTGACTTCGGATTGATTGTTCGTTGTGATGACAGCAGGCTGGCTCAGTATTGAGTGCTCTGGGCTGAGGTCAATATGGTCCGGGCGGCTGACGGAGCTCTGCTGGGCAGATTATAGATATGTGCTTAAGACTTAAATATGTAAACCGGTGCACCATTGAAGTAAAGATCTTACTTGTTCAGTATTTGTCATTTGTGCCTTGTTTAGTCGGTCAAACCTAAAATGGCGAGTAGGATTAAAATATAGAATGAGTACTTGTTTTTGTCCTTGAATAATGCAGAGTTGAGGAACGTTGTCCATACACTACCTCTCATAACGGATGAAAGCATTGTTGAGATCATCATTAACCACAAGAAGCTCCTCAATGAGTCCTTCATCCATCAGCTGAGGGATGAGCTCCACCACTCGAGTCTGCATGTTCTTGCACACTGAGTAGAGTTGCTGCTTTGACAGAGGAGAGAGAAGAGATGAATAAAATGTCATTGCTTAGAAATTAAAATAACTATTTTTCTTGCGGAGCAATTTTCTAATCAGTTGTTTCACTTGAGGAGCAATTTACTAATTTTAAGTAGCAAATTTTGGCAGGTTAATTCCCAAGGACCAGAAACACGAATTTTCTTAACTGGGGGGGCTTGAATGTAGAGCTGCAGCTGTTGAATATTTCAGCATCCTATTGAAAATTCTATAGAATAAGTGTGGAATTGAAAAAACTGTTTTTAGTTCATACATTTTGAACAACCCTTTGGTTCCTTTTTTTTAATGTGATCAACAGTTTTTATCTTTGAATTTATATATATACATAACACACCAGTCACAAACGGAGTACAAAATAATGGGGTTACCTTGGGCCTCAAATCACAAATTTTTGTCATTCCAACAATTACAGCAAATATTCACATTTAAAGCAGTAAAAATGCAAATGCACACACCTGCAGCAGTTCTGTATCATCCTGCTTGCTCTGTCCAGGTTTAAGTTCATTCAGCATTTCAGTCATGACTGTAAGATTTCCTTTTACCAGTGCAAGTTCATGCTGCAACTTGTTTTTCTAAAGAGGAAAATAGGGGAAGAAAACTAATATGGGATGAAAACAAACACACTTACTCAGTATATCACAATGAAATACTGGCTCAGACATCTGTCGACGGAAAATGGAGTCCTGTTTTTTCTCTCTACTGTATGAATAGTGATTTCTTATTTCAGAGATGATACCTGTTCTGCAGAGAGGGCAGATGGTCCCTCACTGGACTGGGATACAGGTGAAGAATTTGTAGTGGAAGTTTGTGCTTGTGACTGACGGGGAGGAGCATCGGTGGCTTGTTGGGTTTCATTTTCTGGCACAGTCTGAAACCAAAGAATGTAGACTTAGACAAAAAGAATGCAGACAATACGGCCGACTTTACACAGAAGTCTATGAATACGCTGTACAGACTTTCACGGCAATCAGAGTTATTTTCACCCTGCAGACAGTCTCACCCTGATGGGAGTGTGAATGGGCGATAGAGCATCGAGGTCTGTCATGGGAAACTCCAACCCTCGTCTCCTCAGGTCATCGTAAACATACACCACGCCCGCAAGGGAGGGGGAAGTCCGGAACGCGTCGGCCCATGACTGAGAAAAGCACAGAGAAGCTTCAGTAAGTATAGCTCCAGGAAGACATAACAAAACTTGCACTCAGAAAAAAAAACTACAAGAAAAAGACATTTGAGTGTAATGCAGCATTTAGTTAAGGGAAATTTCATCACGTTAGATTACGTATAACCTCGCAAGAACATTAAATGTAAAACTCAATTAGCCATACGGAAAAAAAAAAACAACTCTACATTTTGGACAAGAAGATAGTTTACATACCTGTATGAGACTGAGCACCCTGTCATGGAGAACAGTGGGCGGGTTATATTTGGGCAAAATGGCTCGCACCAAAACTCCTTCAACAAACTCCTGTGACGCCACAAAAACGTGGAAGCGGTGGCCGCAATTCTTTACGCATGTCTCAAGAACCTGTGTGACAGTGAGCAATCAAATGTTGTCCTGAAGAGCAAAGGTACACTCACATAGGAAAAAAAAAAAAAAAATTGTGTAAGCCTCAGCAGAAGACAAATAAAAACAAAAGACAGAACATGAAAACACCAGAACGGTTGAATACTTACAGTCAGGGCCAACATGATTTCTCTGAAATTCTTGTTACCCACAATCCTCTTCTTAATGGCTTTGACCGCATCTCGTGGTCTGGAAAATTAAACATGATTGATCTTGTTTGTTAATGACAATAAATTGTGTTTTATGTTGGTTCATTAAATTACAGCAAAAACGATGCTTTACTAGCTGAACATGGCACACCAAATCATGTTTAGGAGCAACAACATGCCCAAATTAAACTACCAAAAGAAAAGGTTTTCTGTCCTTGTTGAGCGGGGCATTTATTATGACACAGAGGACGATGCACAACCATGGTAACAGACCGTTTGAGAGACAAAATAAATTGTTTTCAAAAATATTTCTTCAATTAGAGAGAGTCTGTCCATCCATTTTGTATCGCATTTGTCCTCATTACGGTCCCGAGTAAACTGGAGACTGGAACTGGTTTCCAGTCAGTCACCATGCAAAAATCGAAAAACCGCCATTCACAGTCATATGCACACCTATGGATGATTTAGCTTCTTTAATTCAATTAACATTCATATGTTTGGAACGTGACCCAGAGAAAACACATTCAGGCACAGAAAGATTATAAGCTTGATGTCGAAAGACTGGTGGCAAAATCTGAACCCAGAAGCGTTATTACTCAGAGGCAGATGCGCTATCCACTCCCACTACTTCCAAGCAAAATTGTGATTCAGATTGATGGAAAACATGAAACAGGCCAAGTCATGATGGAAGGATGCCCTCATGACTTAAATGACAGAAATAGCTCCCTGCATCTTTATTTGGCTTTTCACCACGATGTAATGATACATGTGCCACCATGGTTGGTAACAAATGATGCATTGATGGCTGGGAACATTTGTTACAGCTTGAATCACAATAACATCATCAAAAAAATGTAGTGGAAGAGTGTAGTTTATAAAGTAAAAAGAAGTTATTTGTTTTTCTACGGACGACTTTAACTTGAATCTATGTAACTAAGCAGAACAAATGATATTATGCCATACCCCTCGTCCGTCTCATTGATGATGTCACATATCTCCATGTTAAGTCCCCAGTCCTCGGACTGACGAGAGCCGCTGGTCGCTTGCTCTGTTGACAAAATAAATAGGGAGGAAAATGTAGAGAACTAGTGGTGGGAAGTGACTGACACTCCTGAAATTTTAAATGAAGACTAACTAGATGTTTCTATTCGGCTGCATGATATTTACATAAAATGCATTTGCTGTCAGTTGGTTAGAAAAAGTTTACAGGGTAGGTAGGATTCATTAAAGGAAGATGGAATGCCATTTGCAGGTCGTCCCATAGCTTATGTTTATTTACATTAGAATGAAAGAGCCTTAAAACACTACAGAAAGTGGAAACCTAATAGAGAATTTTATTCAACATAAATCTCCCCATATTTTTTTGTAAGCATGCTCATAAACCGCTACAAATTCCTTTCCTATGCTTTTCAATCCCATTTACTCTGTTGCATCTACTCCACCCCCACTTCCACTTGCACTTTGCAGCTCTGTGCATTTCATGTGACTGTCAGCTGCTTGTGTTTGGCTCAGATGGGAGCTGAAGCCGCACTAACAGTTACGTGTGAGAAAAGGAGCGAATGACTTAAGAAGTAGGAACGGCTGAGAGGGCCCGACAGGGCCTTGCAACATTCTGTCACTACATTTGCTGGCATTCAGGGATTGATTGATTGATTGATTGATTGATTGATTGATTGATTGATTGATAAAAAAAAAAAGATACAATCAAATATACATCACTAGAGTTTCTAAAAGGTGGTGGCAGGAAGATACTGTGTCCATTCATCCAGAAAAACATCTCTATAATCCAACTGTCCCGTCTGTTCTAGTTCATCAAGTGATTGTTGGGGTGAGAGTTGGGATCTCAAGTTTTACGACATCAAAATCATCCAACGGTGCGTTATTGGTTTGGGCTTTGGGGCAGTCACTCTGGAACAGAAAAAGACCTCAAATTGTTTTTAAAAATTTCAGAAGACAAATTGAAGGAGCTAAGGGACTTGAAGTGTTTCAACAATCCATTTACCTAAATACTATGTCTTGTAAAATTAAGTTGGGTCTTTAAAAGTGGTTGCTGGGTGAAAGATTAGAATCCTCCTGTTTTTGTTTAATAAATGTCAATCTCATAAACTGAATTTTTTTCCCGCGCCTGACATTGGTATAATGGAGTACAATATTTGACATCATGCAAAAGACAACTGCCGAAGTGCAAATATATATATATTTTAAAATAAAAGCTCATCCACTAGGAATATTTTAACCATGCAATTTATTATATATCAAAACTGCAAATTTCATATATCAAGTAGAAAACAATAGAAGAACTTAGACCCCTTACGCAATGTCTACAATGAGCCGGGACCTCACCCCTTGCCCTCCTAAAAACAACCCCTAACCAGAGATGGGAACGTCCCATTAAACCTTTTTGTTTATTTATTCACATGACATAGTAGATACACATTGACAAGTAGTCCAGTCACTGCCAATCTTATTCTCTGAAGCCATAGGACGTAGATCACTTACGTTTAGGAGTAGTAAAAAAAAAAAGGTTAGTGACTATAAATTTAATCAAGTATACAGTTTGTGACTGGGTTAGGCTTTGCTTTTTCTTGATTAGTGCATATGTCTCCCCCTGTTGGTCACACTAAATAATGCAGGTGATGACACATCTGTATTGTAATACTGAGCAGCTCTTCAACTGTTGTTGGCTTTTTTTTTTAATGCATTTAATTTAACACAGTACTGTCTATGTAGCAGCATAAATAAACTACAACCTGCTGTCAGAGGATCTGAATAAAATCCTTTGCGCTTTTCTTTGACACTCATTGGTACATTGAGTCGCCACTTAACACCAGGCAGCCAATGAGTCGGAAGATTATAGGACTAAACGCCTGCTTCAGTCGTGTGATTAGCTTCCTCCTAACTTGACATCTGCTACTAAATTGACGTAATACGTTTCGAAACCGAATTCGAACGTGAAACATAGAAAAACAACACTCGGTGAACTGTGACTAAACTGCAGCTATCGATGTGCAACTTACCGATTCTCTGACCAACAGGTGTCGAAAAGGGGTTTGCAATGAGAAACTCCATCTTCTCCCCGAGAGAAAACATCCTGTTTGGTTGGCAGCGTTTAGTTAGACGTCTGAGTTCTTTTTGGAAGCCTTCTCTTTTGTGATCTCCTCTGCAACTTGCCTGGAGTCAGAGGCTTGCTGCTTGTCACGTGAACGAAAACACACTCACACACACACACGCATACAGGAAGTGTGCAAATAACGTTAATCCTCTGTAAATGCGGAAGTAAATCAATGCAGTAATAAAGTGATCACAACGATGTGCGATTTTAGAAAACAGCGATTGCATATGTTGCGTGGCCAAGCTGTTTCAATACAGTACTTGCAGGTTAGTTCAAGTAGCCACAAAACTGCTTGTATTAGCCTCTAGCACCATCTAGTGTCAACTTTGAATCTCACACTCTCGTCTCCCTTTTTGTTATTGCTTTTAAAAGTCGTTTTAAAGTGTTTGCATGACAAATGGGCAGGGAAAACACACTCTATACTTAAGTAGAAGAAATACATGCCCTTGAGAAAATTAACAGGTGAGGCAGCTGTTAATTCATGCAATAACATGCATATAAAAACCAGAAGGTAAGCGGAGCTGCAGTGTTAGAACATATCACTCAGCGTTAGTAAATATTATACGCCCTTTTTTATTGTTACAGGAAATGAGTGAGTCTATATCACAGCTTTGACATTGGGGATTTAAATCCGGGGTGGGACCTTTTTGTGTGGAGCTGTTCTCCCCATGTTTGATGTATTCTGCTGCTCGCCCAGTCAACTGGGATAGGCTCCATCCAGTTCACTCACTTCAGTGAAATCGTTTCCCTGAATGTGTGACGTAGAGCTCCCCGTTTCATTTTTGGATAATTACCGCTAGATGGTAGCATTGAATCAAGGTTAATATGGACCAAGGTTGCGGAAGACCGGAATGAACAAAAATCACGTAATCTTTATGCACTCTCTCTCGCGCGCGCTCGCACGCACGCACACACAACTGCTGGGTCAAACCCCATTTTTTGCACACTTCCTGTGCACACTGCAGTGGACCCCGCTCATATGCTTTAGCAATTCGGGATTCACGCAGTTGCAGATTGTGCCCCCCCCCCCCACCCCTACCCCTCAGGCTCAATGTACAATATGCAGTACCTATTGCGGGGATGTTGATCATTTTATTTTTCAATACGATTGCTGTTTATTGAACAGCATCGTTTGTCAGCATCACTAGGGTCGCGCCGCTGAAAATACGAGGAGCATGAAGACCTGGTAAATGGCCAATCTGAGCTGGTGTCAGAGCTCCTGATGCCGCTCACTATAAACCACGCCCCTTAAAGCCACACGCCAACACACATCACAGTGTGACTTTCGGTTTAACTTAAAAAAAAAAACAGTTTATCTCTTTCAAATCGTGTTTGTTTTTATATTTATTTTTCTTTTGAGCATTATTTCCCCCCTTATATAACAAAAATTGTTGTAGGGCGTGGGGTTGGAACAGATTTTTATGGGGACATTTTATAGGATGAGTAAATTATTGACTACCAATGTGACAACTCAATGAAGTGAAACGGAATCGCTGTGCGCTTTTGCATTGTTGGGGAGAGGAGGGGCAAAGAGGAGGAGGGTGGAGGATGAAGGAGAGGGAGGAGAAAGAGCCAAAGCAGGAAGGAAGGCAGGCGGAGAGAAGGAAAGAGAGGTAGGCTGTGAATGCTAACAAGCCCGTGGTAATCGTCCATAGCTTCCCAAGCATGTTGTAATGGAGAGAAAAGACAAGCACCATTAAGCTAGCTACTATGCACGAGCACCTCGGTCTCCTCCCCGTGCGCGTGCCGCTGCCTTGCAGCCGTCCGCACGTTTGATCCAGTGAGTTAAAAAAAACAAAAAACAAACGTCTTTTCCCCCCGCTGAGTGAAATGTATCGCGACTGTTCGGGAACTACACCGTGACAATGGAGATTGAAAATATCGTGGCCAACACGGTTCTCCTCAAGGCGAGAGAAGGTAAGCGCGACAATATCTATTTTTTCATTTTTCAGCTGAGCCTTGTAGTCGAGGACGAGCCCGGTTCCCCTTTGGTCCTCTTCCATGTCCTCCTTTGATATCCATACCTGCTAGTTGCGTGGTGTCCTTACAATAATTGCCTGAAATCAGCTATTGTCACCTTTAACAAAAGCCATAATAAGTGGACAGATTTAGGCCCTGTTGACTGGGGGGTGAACAAGGCAGGGAGTGTTTGCAGCATCGGTGCATTGCAGCGGCCCGAGCGCATTTTTCCACACAAGCACCAATGGCTGCCCCCCTACCCCCCCAAATGTGTATTTACATCTGACCGTGCATATATGTTATCATGAGGGTTGACATACTCGTTAGGAGGCTTGAACCAATCCATCCGCATACCTGCTTGTGTGACGCTTATTATCTGATTGGTACTATTTGACGCAGAGGTATGCCACTTTAATTGACTGCCTGAAGTGCAGGTTGGAAGGCATCTGGGGGCTATAGAAGGCCCAGATGTACAGCCCGGGCTTGCAGGGTACTCCGTGGGCAGGTGATCCTCCTGTAGGATCTTACCTGCAGGTGGTGGATCACAGTGCATCTGTTTGCAGAAGATGGCAGAGAGAGAGAGGGCCCTGAGTGGGTGTGCATCACAGGAGGAGGTGAGGAGGGGGTGTATTATTGTTGCACTGATATGCTTCGCATCCAATCAGGGTGTCTGTAAAGATAATTGACGAGTTGATCAGTTTTATCTGACAGAATTGGCTTGTTGCTTTAGATCCACACTGTGCGTTGCTTATGTGCACAGCTCTAAAATGGTGCTCTGCGTGATGTTGCATTTTGCACCTGCCAGATATTTTGGTCATCACCTGAGACCTCAGATGGCCTCCGATCGTGGATGAGTGTGTGAAGGATGCCTTGTAATTAGATATAAAGCAGAGGAGCCATACACCAGTTTTCCAACCTTTATTTAGTAAAGGCTCATATTTTAACACGTCACGTACATTTTATATGCCGAAATAATGATCTTGTTTGAGTTTACGCATATTTTTCCATCCAGGCCATGTCTACACGGGGAAGGAACGTATCTTTGTTTTTAAATGTTTGACATAAAAATAGAATTGCTTTCTGGTGTGTGTCCTCTCAAGACACTGGAATTGCTGTGGGATGTATGCCAGGCATGAAGTATGCCATTTAGTAATGCTGCCACAGCATTTGACCAAAAGGACGATGCCTATGTCGTTTAATCGTACAATAATGGTGGGGAATGTGAAGCGGACTGACTAAGAAGTACAACTCCTGCTTTGGAATCAACACCAAGGTAACGAACATCTGTAATGGGGATTTACGATTGTTGTTGAACTGGGAGTATGGCTCCATCACTTCAGAGAAGATCTTTATGTCTTGTGAATGCTGCAATTTAAAAAGAATATTCACTCTGGGACGCAGTTTCAAAAAAGATCTTATTCACAATCCCAAAATGTGTTTTATTTTTGTGCGTGTGTGTACAATATGTAAAAATCAATAAATTAAATGCCCTTTGTGGATATACTCTTTAACTCATGTATGTGTAAAATCTTGTGCTGTAATTCTCAAAGGAAACAAAGGCTCGAAACTGTTGAATCCCCTGTGTTTATTTGTCATTGTTTTTTTTTCTTTCTTTTTTTAAATGGGCAGCTTGTTGTCAACCTGAGTCACCAATATAGGCATGCTTTATATTTGCCCAAGTGCGTTTTTGGCCTTTAAGGGGATTTTTGGCGAAATGGTTTGTTGTGTGAGTGTAGGTTGTTCCACTCATCCCAGAGAAGGCGTACAGATGCATCATTAGCCAAAAAATCCTGAGAGATGACGTTTGTGGGTAGCAAGCACCGGCACCAGTACCATTCTGAGAAAGTAAGATGGCCTAAAAATGCTCCAACTCTGTGTCAGAAGGGGCCGTCGCCCACTGAGTCGCTGTCTACGTTGCACAAATACAAAGATAGAAGGCAGAAGTGACGGGGCCCCTATGGGACTGTGTTGAGCCACCATGTAGCTAAAGATGCTTTTCCAACGAAACGAGTAGTACAGATCTGTCAACTTAAAACAGTCAAGCCATTTATCACATAGCCCAATTTTTTGTGAGTCAGGTTAGATCATTCTCATAAAGTATGACTTGGAGACGATATAATATCCAAGTCTGGATCTGTACTTTGCCACATTCACAGCTATCTAACTTCACTAGTATTATTTGTTTCTTTGTTTTTTCTGCAACATGAGGTGATGGTCTTTTCATGAACAGCACAAGAATTACAAGTTGATTTATTTTTTGATTGATTGTGTATATAAACACATTACAAAAGAAGGCTAAAATCTTTGAAGAAAAGTAATGATGGGAAAATTAAGCTTCAAATTTGCTTCATCAACCAGCTATTGTATTTTTGACTCCTTTAGATGGCGCTATATTCAACATTGGGCATTTCTTAAACCCCTTTATTTAAACCAACCATTGAGAGAAGTAAAAAAAATACAACAAATGGTTCATGAAACAAATTTGAAGCTTCATTTTCCCATCACTAGGATCTACTCTAATACACATAAAATATTACACTAGGGGATTATTTATATACAAAAATGATTCCAAAGCAAAAGCCAACAAAATAAAAACACGGTCCTGTTAACACAACTATAGTCATGGCTTATGAGCTGCTTCAAATAAACGTACTATATATGAAAACAAACCAAGCAAAACACATTTAAATGTACTTAATATTTTCTGAATGAACTAAAACCATAATACGCCTTTGCAAACTTATATCAGTGTGGATAGTTCAGCTTTTGTATGAATCCTGTACTGTAATTCACCTCTCCAGGAGTGAGTGGAGGCAGTCGTCACCCTGCATGCTACAGACATTTGGAGCAAACATTGCTCTTAAATACCCCAAAGAGGTCGTCTGCTTTTTATCCCCGCTTTGGTCCCCCTAATGCTTCGTGACACCGAGGTCTATGTATACACTAGTGGAGTGTGTGAAGTGGGTCTCAGCTGCAGTAGCTGAGTTTCATCCCATGAGTCTGTGAAATTTTGTCCTGCTAATGTGTTATTAACTCCGTTCTCTAAGTCGCCGACCTCGCTGTGGAGAACGAAATGACAAGATAAACCCCCAGTGTAGAACCCACCAAGAATGCCCGTTGCGAACCAGTGGCACTTGGCGGAACATTTTCTTGGGCGATGCCACATCCAGTCTGCATTAGCAACCATTTCCTCCTGAGGAAATGGTTTAATGTTAAATTCTCAAATAAAATGAGAAATAAAAAAGCAATAAAGATGTGTAAGTACTCTCGCGACAGACAATCTAGCAGTTGAAAACATTCCCCAAACTACCCCGCTTGGGAAAACACAAGGTTTGATTCAGCTTTGAGATTTTATTCTCCATTCGCCAGTGAATATGGCATAGCAATCTGACGATTTCTAGCAATTGATTTATTCCATTTATTATTATATTTATTCCACTTATATGCTACAGAAATCAGAGTAATTATTGTTGAGAGGCTGAAATCTGAGTTTTTAGACAGTTTTGTTCTACAATAGTTGTGATTTCTCAATTCTTAAAATAATCGATTAGTTGGCGATTACTTAATTTCGACACCTAATGCAAAATTGGAAAACTAAAGTGAGAAGCGATATGGTGTGATGAGCCTGTCTTTAGTGTGTGTGGCCAGAGCTCAGAATCTCTTGCAGGCACTAAAGCCTGCTGATCGTCTCGAATCTTAATCACGACGATAAGATCTATAATAATCCTAGACATGACAATGTGCGAAAATGTCATATGATAATGATAATTACCAAAATTACGGTTTTAGTATTGCTGCAATAAATCACAGCTGTACGTTTTATTTTGAATGCAAATGTCAGGAGCCCCTTTGTACAAAAGGGCCTCGTATCAGCCCGACTACTCAACATCTGAAATTCACACTTTGATTAGCCATAATATCCAAAGTCATAAATCGCCATTCCACTACTATTTTTGCGATCGCGGACTTGCTGCTTTTGAGAAGAGATCAAGCATGACGACAGATTTGTAAAGTTCCTGCATTTTCAGCTGGGTTTAACTTTTACCAATTTTGCTGCTTAACAAAATTTGTGTGACAAAATTCTACAAAATTACTTTTGAGTGTTGGTGTTTGTTATGCTCCGCTGTGTGTCATAAAAATAGCAGGTGTAGACACAAGTGGTGATGACATAGTCCAAGCATGACTGCTCCTTCCAGTTGGACCTCTTAGAGAAAACAAAGCGGGTGCTAGGTGGTTGGAATGCAATCCTCTGGTCGGTTTAGCTTTTTGTCTTTTCAAGAACACCAGCTCTGTTCCAAGTATGTCAAACTCATAAGTTGACACACATTCACAGAGTTGTGTCAGTGCATTCCAGAATCCACCCTGTGTTAACTGCGGAAAATGGTGCGGCGACCATCTCAAACATTTCGGCCAGCAGATCACCCCCCTCACGCTCGTAAGGGTTTTCCTGTGACGTCAGCCTGCGTAGCTTTATTAGTTTTATGGTCAAAACCAGACTAACATTCGTTGTCATCACTCTGGGGTGTTTCCTCCAGCTGAGGGTCATAAAAGCCATTGCTTTTTGACTACCGTCACTGGGACTTGGTTTACAGTCAGTGCAGCCACAAATGGATTGTGTATAGAATGAGTGTCTTTGGAAGAATGGGATGTCGAGTAACTACCGAGAGTTTGTGCACTTTTCAGGCAAACCTAATGAATATAGGGCAGCACAGTAGTACGTATATGTAGTTAGAATGTTTGCGTTGAAGCAGGAATCTGATGGATTTGAGATCTAGATCTTTTCTTCCGGCTGTACTCTCGAAATGCTAACATAGAGCAACATTGGAGGAGGATGAGATTATTTTTATTATGTCCTTTATTTTGATAACAATAATCACAATAAAGCGAACCAATGACTTTTTATTTGAGAGGGACTGAGGGTTGCGTGAATACTAAACCACTGCAAGAGAAGGGAGCCTGTAGAGCAGGGGTGTCAAACTCATTTTTTTCGCAGGCCGCATTGTAGTCATAGCTTCTTTCGGAGGGCTATTATAACTGTCAACCCAAATAAATGTATGAGCACCTCATATTATATATAGTAAAAGCTACAAAACAAACTGACAAATAACTCGTTTTCAAATCAGACGAGTAAAAATTGGTTAAATATTAAAGAAAAAAAGATATTAAAAGTGAAGACAATTTGCAATTCTTGTAATAACACACGAATTTGATGCACAATTTGTCTTCGCGGGCCACATAAAATGATGTGGCGGGCCGTATCTGGCCCCCGGGCCTTGAGTTTGACACCAATGCTGTAGAGAATAATGCCGCAGTGTCTACAGCTCAGGCTCAGCGACAGGGGAAGTAAACCTTCATGTGTGGGTATTTTTGTCATTTCTGTTGTGTGTCCGGGGCTAACGCACTGCAGCTCACCGCAAAAACATTTGCTAAAACTCGTCTAGCTTTGCTTTTGGGTTCGTAACGGTTTGGGTGACGGCTGAAAATTGCTTCCATTGTTCTGTCAGTATTTCAAAATTTTCAGCAGTCCATCAGTGAGGGACTGACAGACCTCCCGTCGATAATGACAGACTTCCCACCACTGCTGTTACCCTTGTAACCATTGTTTCACTGATGGTCTTAAAATAGTAGTGACAAACTGTAATTTAGCGATGTAAGCTTGGTTAGAATAACTGTAAAGGACTCATAAGACTCTCCACACTAATGATGACGGACGGAGTGACTGATTTACATGCTATGCTACCAAATATGTATCTATATGTATGCACAACATTTTGACACTGGAGCACTGGGCCACTTTGTTGGAAACAATTGGGAAAGGACGTGCCTTGCTCAGGGGCATGAATGATGCTTGTTCACTCCCACGTATCACATTACTGTATGTTTGCTCAGAGAATTGAGTCCTTCAATCACAGCGCACATTGTCAACCAGTTTTCCACGCCTGTCTCTACTTGCTATACGTTGTTGCTCTAATTTATGGCTCTTATTTATTTCAATCGAAGGTGGTTTTCCCTCAAAATATGTTTTTTTTTGGGTCAGTCATTTTGAATATAATCTAAACATCTCATCAAAGATAATCGTCAAATGCTGTGTGTAAGCGAGGCAGTGCACCTATAAAATCAGACATTTGGCTCTTCGAGAACTGTACACAACATATAGATGATTAACCTCAAGGTTTGTTCTCTCAGTCCAGCCCAAGCTTGTTCGAGCGGAGTTTCACAGCATACTCGAGTCTTAACCCTCCCCCTTTCCCCCCTTAATGCACTTAATGGAATATCTCGAACAGAAAGCAAAAGAAAGGTGTTGCAACCCACCACAGCAGCTGCAGTGAGCAAGTATGTGTGTTGTCATGCGCGTGGCCTTTTTATGTGTCTGTTTTGCGCTCAAATGAGAAACTCCAACTGCTCCAACCATCTCTGGCCTGTCTGCTCATTCCCCCCGTCTTTCCTCTTTTGCAATTAAAGCATAAATATTCTGATCGTGTACTGGTTCAATTCACCTGACGTTTGTGTGTTTTAAAGAGTGGGTGTGATCTGTCTCATGCAAACGAGCCCTTTTCCCAACAAATTCCTCACAAACGGGGAACGTTTCAAAGTATTCAGGGCTGTGGTGAATGGGGTGATTTTAAAATCAGGACTCCTGGTTACAGAAGTATGATTGAAGTAGAAGATCTCTCTTCACAGTGGTAATCTGTGATCGCCCTGGCCAATTTGACATCATCTGCACTTGTTCAGTTAGACCACATATGCTTTAAATTGGAATTCCTCACTTGCTGTGTGAAACCAGACAACCCAATGTGTGACACATCGTGGAGGCGCAAAGACGATCGTGGTTGTTCCACCCAAACACCGGCGGAGCTAGGATTTTTTTTTCTTTCCTTGTGGGGGCCGTGGGGTGGCCACAAATATCTCGCGGTCTACAAAACATTTTTTTTTTTGTTACAAACCTGCAAAATTCTTCTGAAAATGCTGATTAACAATCATTAAATGTACCCTAGGGGAGGAAATGTGAAAAATACTCCAGGAAAAATGGGAAAATACCCATAGGATCATCTGGAGCGGTGCTGCCTGGGACTTACATGTTCCTCACTCACTGTCTTCCACTGTGAAGATACACGTGGATTACTTGAAATAAACGTCAGGTCTTTACTTTCAATAGGTAACAGAGATATTCGCAGCTAATATTTTGCTTATCTTGGGCTACTCCAGCCAATCACACTCTGCGTGCGAGAGGCATTGGAAAAGCAACAGGCCATTCATTTATCACGGCCAGGCTCCATTGTGCCTGTGTGCGTGAGCTTGCTCACATTACAATAGCCCTAAACTATGTGTGACCCTGTCTCATTTCCTAGCATTTAACTTTTTGTTTTTTAGGAGCGTTGAAGTCGTACTCTCTGGAGCTCCAGCGCCGCAGGGTGTGGGACTTGAGCAGTTATGAAATATTTAGTTAGGGATGTCATGATTACCAGAGTCCTAGTCACTTTTAGTTTTACGCAAAAGTCGCTGTGGCATCCTCGTCGCTCTGCTCTCCAAATTCGGACATCGGTTCTAGTTCTACTTTGTACGTCAAAGCTCAATGCCAACACCCTTTACGGACTCGTCTTGTCCCTTCCCCCTAGAAATGCGTGATCACAAGAACCAAGACATTTCCGAATTCTCCGTTAACTTGGCGAAAAGATACGGGAAACACGTACATAGTATTCATTGATTTTCATTGTAATGACACTCGTGGTTGGATTAGATGTTCCATACGTCTGAGTTGTTGGTAAATGCTCACTATTGAGTTAGCTTAAAATAGTCTGCTTACGGCACAATCAGCACGTGGCTCCAAGTGATGATGTCGCGAGTCTGGCACGTTCCCAAACCCGGGGGATTATTTTAACCATTTCACTTGTCTCTCTAAAAGGGTAAGAGAAAGGGTGGTTTAGTGCCATCTAGTGGTGAACTTACAACTTTGAAGTGCGCGCACACCGAGAGCACACGCCACCAACCGAGCACCAATTTCTTCAGCTGATGTGCAAGCAAAATGTCATCACAGATGACTTCTAGTATTCCCTCAAGTGACAAAGTGCATTTGTGACACATTCTGTAGTCCGGCAAGTGGTGATCTGGTAATTGTCTCCTTCGGGTATCCGTAGCAGAAAGATGGCGGTCAGGTCAGACATGTTAGCGTCCCGCAAGATGAAGCGATCACTAGATTTAGGATTACATGAATAAAAAAAGTACATTAATATAATAGAACATATTTTTTGCATATTGCAGAAATTAAGAGTGTTTTTTTTAAAATGAATGGACATTGAAAAATCAAAATATATACACTGCCACGTTAAGGTCTATTATGCATTAAGTAACGAAACTGTCTTGTTAAAGTCACAAATGTGGCGCTCAACTGCCCCCCCCCCCTCCCCCAAAAAAAAACATATTGTGTGAAGTTGTAATGTAGTGACTGCATGCTACCATGCTGGGTCTCAATTCTCTGAACGTGTGGCTGAGCATCAGTGTGTGACATGTGTTCATCAGATGGCTGAGTGACTTCTACCACATGGCAGTGCAAAGTACAAGCGAGCTGCGAAGAAAGTGGCGCTACACTATGCTGCGACTTTGCCAGTAGTGATGCGGAAAAGATATTTGAGATGTCTCTTTGGTATCACTACGGTTTTAATATTAAATTGTTACATTCAATTTACGCATTTATGTGGGTTTAGATGATTTTTTTTGTCTAATTTGGTTTAGTTATTTGTGTGTTATTCTCAAGCAGTAGTTTTGATAAAATCAGGCTAAATGTTTAGTGATGAGAACTGATAGTCTTCCAAAAAAATTTTAGTTTTTAGTTTTAAATGTTAATTAGTTTTCAGAATGAGTTTGTTAACCCCCGCTTACATTCTTCATTTTACTTTAACTTTTATTAAGCTCGTTCATTCATCTTTTGAACAGCTAATTGTCACTGCTTGTTTGTTTGATTTTGTGTATTTCTTTTAAAAACAAAAAAACAACAACAACAAAAAAGCCATCACAATAAGCATATTTATTCAAAAAATATTTTTAAAAAAATTACAATCAAGGGTGGAACACTGGTAAGTACGTCCGCCTCACAGTTAGGAGGGTGCGGGTTCGATTCCACCTCCGGCCCTCCCTGTGTGGCGTTTACATGTTCTCCCTGTGGTTTCCTCCCACATCCCAAAAACATGCTTGGTAGGATGATTGAGCACTCCAAAAATTGCCCATAAGTATGAGTGCGAGTGTGGATGGTTGTTTCTGTGATTGTCTGGCCCAGGGTGTCCCCCCCTACTGCCTGATGACTGCTGAGACATGCTCATGACCCCCGTGGGGACAAGCAGTATGGAAAATGGACGGATGGATTTTACAATAACTAAAACCACCAAAAAATAAACATTTTGCAGCTATCCACGAATCAAATACAGGTACTGTATGATTGTCCACAGAATTAAAGTACAACAAGTTTAGACAATCGATGCATGACAATTCAGTTTCATTATCTGTTCTCATCTACTCTTTAAAAAAACAATTGCTGCACTTCAGCATTGTTGGAATGTCAGTGCAAAATACATATTTTAATGCCTATGTAATAGATTCATTCTTTGAAGACTTAAATACAGTGTGTAGTAATTAATATATATAACCAATAGGTTTATGGTGTTGAAACTTGCACATTAATTCGAATTTAAAACGTAGTATCAATAATACAGTGAAAGAAGAAGTGAATTTTAATATTTAGTCTGCAAGCTAGTTTATCATATGCGCCCCTAAATTTTCTTCCAGTACTTCTAGAATTTTAAGTTAGGGGCTACTGTTCTCCACGAAAAAAAAACAAGTTTGCTTGGAGCCGTAATCGGTCTTATGTGACTTGGCCTTAGTGAGCGTAATAGTGTTTGTCTATATCTGCGTGTGACCTCGTCTGGCTCTTTCTCCCACTGCGATGAAAATGTGAGGAAACCACAGATGAGCAAATTTGGGAAGCGGCTGGATTGTATTTGGCTGAATTTGGCAATACACGAGAAGCCAAAATTGAAATAATGGTTAGATGTTAATTGCCCAGCCTTATAGCACACTTAACATCCATGTGTAACACTTGGGTTGAAACCACTCGCTTTTTGGAGATCGCACTGTCCAATACAAATGTGCCAGTCCACTACTTGATCTCAGGTAGCCTCAAGTCTGAAGGCCACAGAAGTTGGCGCCGAAAAAAATATTTACTTAGTTGGTGTGGCAATTTTAAATATTTGTTTGTTTAAAGGTTTAATGATTACCTTTGAGAAAAAACTAGTACAGGCCTGTTTCTTCATCCTTTCATACCACTTGACCTTAACAAGGATGTAGTGTGACTAAAATAGCATATTGCATCACACTGAGAGGTACCACAAGACTCATTAATGTCAATAGATTGTGTCACGTCAAAGTCAGGTCAAGAGTATAAGACATTGACGAATTTATGTACAAAATGATCATACGGCTTTGAAAGCGCTATATTCAAAGACCACTGAAGTTTCATATTTTGGGAAGCATATCTATCATATTGCCAAACCCTTAAAAAGTGTGCATCTGCTCTGACATGAGATTGTTGATAACACTCCGAATCTTAGCCACAAGGACTTGCAGTAGTAAAGAAAGTAAAAGCTCAGTGCACCTTGGGGTCACCCACCCCACCCCCCATATGGTTATTCAATGAGGTGTGGGATAGGGGAGGTGGGGGAGGCAGTTATTTTGCTGTCTAATTAAAGGCTTTCTTTAAAGTAAGGGTAGTTAAGCTGCTATGGGCCTTCTTGAACTTGAGTCATGTGACTTTGCACATGCTCAGACCTGTCGCTGTGATCCCACGTGATGATCTCAGAGTTGACGGATGCCAACTGGCCTGATGTTGGTGTTTATGGAGCGGCCCATTATGTCGGAAAGGAGAACCAAAGTTAAACAAATACGCGCTCCATCCGTTCGACATTAAGGGCCTGCACACATGGCTTTGACGTCAGAGTGACATTAAACAGGGTGGGGTTGCCCAACTCGCTCTGATAGGCACATGTGCGGACGCACACGTGCGGACGCACACGCTATTCGCCCCTTACGTGCCTTCCCCCCACCTTCTTCCTCTGTTCTTTTCCACCTGACTTCAAAATTACATGGCAGCTTCTCATTTCCTTCCCTTATTGCAAATCCATAACAAAACACTTAGCACAATAAAGAGTTTGAGCTCTGATCTTTTTGGTATAAATGCGATGTCTTGCTCACCGGTTATTGTTATTGGCTCAAATGTGTCCAAGGATTTTCTTTTGTCCTCACGAGCTTTGCTTTCCCATCAACACGTTCCTGGTCAACATTCCCGTTGATAGTTGGTCTGGTTGTGGGTTAGATACTATGTGGATTTGATTGCACGCCAAATTTGGAATATGTTTGTGTGTGCAAATATATTTCAGTATTTAACCATGTCAGTGTCGCTGCCACATGCCATTTCCAGGTTTGGTGGTTTTCCCAGTCAGTTTGTGTTTTGCAAGCTCCCTATGACCTGGAAGGAAAATCCTCTTTCTTAGACTACTGCATGCAGATTTTTTTCTTTTTTCCACTTGCAAACATGTGAGCAGTTTTCTTGAAAAGCCTATCACTTTTGCACTGGTGCGCCAAACTTAAATTATCAGCTCCACCAGTACAAGAGTTGGTTCCACCCATATTTTCAACTGCATCACATTCAGGTTGACAGTTTTATAGGTTCACTCGTATCTTATCGCCATTGAATAATTTCATTCCATTGATTAATTGAATAATCAGAAATTTTATTTTGCTTTTTAGTGTGTTACAAAATATTTTTTTTCCTGATTGGTTTTTTTTGTGTCACATTTTTGTGTTTTAATGCCAAAACTTAAATTTAAAGGTGACACTTTGCGCTCCCACCCGCACAATGAAAAAAGATCCCATGCATATTTGTAATTATTTGTGTGACGTTTTGGCAAGGCGCCTAAAGGTAAAGAATTTTTAGCTCACTTTACCTGTTGTGTTTATTATGCCGCAATGGAATTTGCCGACTTTAGGAAGAGAGCCTTGTCTCCTGCAAGTGAGCCCAAGCTTACGGCAGCACAATGGAGTCATAAGTAACACATCGGGCTTACAATCAAGAGGTCCTGGCTTTTAGTCTCAGCTTAGGCCTTCTGTTTGGGATTTGAATATACTCCCCATGCATGTGTGGCTTTTCTTCTTCACCACATGCTCTACTTCTGGCATGGAGGCAACTTGTGATATGAACCACTAGAACCTGGGCCTCTGTTCACACCAAGGTAGCAAACATGCTCACGTATATGTGAGGAAAGGCCAGTGATGTGGTGGTGCCACTTTGTCATTGATTGTCTACGTTTCTGACTCTCAGGTGGAGGAGGGAAGAGGAACGGTCGCAGCAAGAAATGGAAGGAGATGCTCAAACTACCCCACATCAGCCAGTGTGAGGAGCTGCGTCGCATTATCGGTAAGAAATTGCTTTGTGTGTGAGACAGAATGATAATGTGCCATGCTGTGTCAAAGGGTTGGGTCGGACTGCAGAAGGAAGCTCAGATCGGACTTCCTTCCTCTTTGGCGTCACCACCCACCACCGACAGGCGGGGCACAGGAAACTATTTGTGTATGAGTGTGTCTGACTCAAGGAATTGTCGGCTCAGCCGTTTCTTCATTTGACTTTTTATATATATTTCAGTGCATCCGCAATTAAATAAAATTGGTTTCAACGTCTTGTCCACAAGGAGACAGTATTTGGGAAACCTGAAACTGATCATTTTGGAAACCTGGTCTCATAGTGGCTATACCTCTAAACACTATGTTTCCGTGTGAATAACACTTATGCATCTCTTCTGAGTTCACAGTGACTCACTTCAGTTATCTGAGTTCTCGTTTTGAAGCCAACATCCTACATTTCCATCGTTTATCACAATTTCTAAATTGTTGCGAGTAAATTTTTTTGTTGCGTGGACTTCGGTAAATTCCCGGGGCAGCATTACAGCACCACTTCAGGCCTGGCATATAAACTACAGTGTTTCACATTGACATCTATTTTTTAAACTATTTAGTGTTTTCAACAAATAAGAAAAAAATGGCTCAGTTTCCATGTGAATGGAACTAAAAGAGACCCCATAGTCTCGCACCTAAAGTGCATATGTGTGTGTGTATCAGTAGATCACAGCTTCCTATGCAGTTACAGCTCCAACCACACTCGCCTCCCCCACATTCGCACCCCTCCCTACTTTGTATCCGCCACCCCCACTGTCTCTACCTCCTTTGGTCTTCCACTTAAGAGCGGAAGGAGAATGATGACAAGAAAACAATAATTTAAAAAAAACAAACGCCTTTTTTACCATAGGTCAGAAAAGCACTGTCAACAACGCCAAGAAATTAGTAAAACAAACGGCAAGAGGAAGACAAGTTAAAGATGCGGATGTGGTTATAACACAAACTGCAATAAAACAAAACATTAAAAGTATCGCCCATGAAGAGCGAATATATAGTATATGCCTCTTCAAGTGTGAAGAAAAAAAAAAGTGCTTTCTGTGTGTGCGTGTCTGCACTCAGCAGCTGTTAAGGGTTTCCTACGTCACTGTTACATAGAGGCGATTGCGTAATTTCCCTATCACACACAGCGCAGGATCAAAATAACCCCCTTTGCGTACTTAAACACACCGATGTAGACAGCACGCACGCATCATGCATACACACACACGCACGCACACACACATGCCGTTCCTCGTGTTTTCACTGGGGATGGAGAGATACAGTTTAGGCACTGATAGCAGTGTCTTTGTTGTGTCTTGATAGTGTCAGGCATTTGGCCTTAGCCTTGAGAAGTAGGTCACTTCTAGGAATCCTAGATTGCATTATGTGGGCTGGAGCCATTGTCGGCTACCCGTTTACAGCCCTCATGCTCCTTTCATCTTCTTCTGCTTTTTTGAAGGGGTTTTGCTTAGTTATAGGGGAAGTCGACCCATTTAAAAAAAAAAAAAAATGTATGTGCCCCACGAGTCTAAATTTTGAATGATATTGCATTTGTGGACTATGATTTAATCAGAAAAATTCAACCATTTTCATCTGTTTCAGGGAGCGGCCATTTTTCCTTTTGCTGTCGACTGAAAATGACATCACACTCGCTCTAGTCTCGGGTCATAACCAATCTCGGTTCACCAGTTATATTAAGCTGAGCAGGTGCATGTTTCATTCGTATCTCACAATCCAAACATAATATGTACATCAGGGTGATTTAAAATTCATTGCAAATTCACATCACATTCTAGTTATTTAGAATAGTTGATTGCATCATGGAGAAAACCTGCTCATTGGCAGGTTTGGCGTTCATCTCTAGAGGCTCTATAGTTTAGTTTATACTTAAAAAAAAAAAGAATTGGAGTCACTTCCATGTGTTTTTTCCGGCTGATTTTCTGCACTTAAGATCATTCTGCGAACCATCAGCAGCAGCCTTTGTCTTGCACATTTGATATCACATAAACATGCTCTCAGTTAGGGTCATGTGGTGTGCGAGCCCTCATCCCGTCCCGCATGCTGCCGGGCTAATAGCGAGTCCGACTTTTGTTAGATTGACAACTGGTGGACGCTTTCTTGCCGATGTGTAGCTGTGTCCTTTAACGCTTGGCAGGGTGTTCGCGGTAGCTGGCTGATTATTTCTACTCGAGGAAGCCAAGTCCAAATTGTGGAAAACGAGCCAGCTCTTTTAGCTTAAAGATGGTGAAAGCATTTTGCCTCTCATGGACACAACAGGTCATCCACCCTGTGGATGTGACGCACAGACATGTCATCATACACAAACACACATCTCCATGTAGAAATCACATAAGTAGGCCTGGGAGATTAATGCATTTAACAGTATTTCAAATTCATTAGATGGAACAATTTTTCAGCTAATACAACAGAATGTGAATTTTCAATGTTATGTTTGTAAAATAAATTGCTGATAGATTTATTTTCATTATATAGGACAATCGGTGTAGAAAATAGATCAGTGAATGAATTCATATAAAATTCAGAATATGTCAATGATTGAAAATGCATCACATTTTAACACAATATCACATTTTGACATTCAACCGTGAAACTTGCTACCATATTGTTGACGCGACCTGGTTAAATACATTTTTAATGAAAATGTAGAAAAAAATCGTGGATCAATTCTAACAGGAGAATTGCCATGCTTCTCGGTTTATGTGACTGCAGCTTTGTCTCTGTGCAGGTTTACACGAGCAGCAGCTCCACTTGTTTCAGTAAATGGAGTCTACTTTCATCATTTAAATCACTTGGCTCTTAATTACCTCTAAGATTTGTCTTAAAGGCCCAGTCTGTTAAACCAGTGAAACAGTACAGGTCCCTGGTCTCCATCCAAATATATATAGTGTGTGTGCGTGGGCATGCTATCTTGTTCCACACACTCGTGCACCCCGCAGCATTTTAATGGATCTGAACAGGTATTGTTGCATGGCAGCAGTGAGCAATGGCAATTGCACTCAAACATATTCATTTGCATATAGAAAAAGCCCACAAGTTATACAATTTGAAATTCAACACCCTTTTTTTCGATTGAGGCTCCAACATGAAGCTCCGATTCCATTTGTTGCCACCAACTTGAAATGAAAAAAAGGATCCGGCAAATGTTGCTGTGAAGTCATGGGAATTTTCTCCCTGCTAAATATGGTGCAAGTATTTTGTCATGTTATTGTTAACCTTGTCCATAAACTTAATTGCCCTACTCCATTTATTCCCACCTTAGCAGATGAATGCTGTAAACTTTTCTTATTGTGCAGGCTCTCTAAATTTGTCTTTATGAGCATTGCATTTGACAGCTATTTCCAGCGGACAGGGAAACGCCAAAGATGTTTGGGGATCAATGATGTAAGGCAATACCCAGGGGAAAGTACAATGAACTTCACTATAGGAGATTTGCTCAGCGACTGGTTGCTCTTGACATGTAAAACACATCACCCAATACAAAGAGAGGCAGTAAAACGACAATCTTTACAATCTTCTACATGCTCACCAGGGTTACCTTACGATCATGTGACCGAGTCGGCGTAATAAGCGTTGGGCTGCAGAGCACAGGGAATGCTGGGTAATAAACTGTGCAGCTGGGAGAACTGTCACAAAGATTTGATTTACTTTTACGTTATTCTCTAGGTTTCAGACATTTTCATCCTCTGGAATGGCCTTATTTTGTCTTTATATATTTATGAATCGTGTGTTTTTTCACCTTGTGAAATGTCTCATTTGTCTTTTGTCTCATTTGTGGGTGTACAGCTCAGATGGACGTACATTGGTCACAAATTATGGGCCCCGACCCGCTGCACAGATTGCATACATGTGAACACCATGTGACTTTTCTATGTAATAACCTGCCTGTGCTTTCTTTTTTATGGACTGTCGACTATTTTGAATCTATTTCCCTCAGCCAGACCAACCCTTTTTTTTTTTAATTGATTGAACGGTAAATCATTTTAGAATTATTTGGATTATTTCCCGATTGATTCTTTTATCATAAGGTGTTTTTTTTTTAATGCCTGAAAATAATGCTGAGCACAAGGAGAGTGAAAGCTTAACCATCGGACAGCTGTATACAAATATATCACCTGCAAATTCTATTTAATACTTGGCCCCATGTAACAAAAGCATGACATTGATTTTTGTTCTTTGTCTTTGTTTGACATCTGAATGTGTGTACTGTTACCAAACCAAATGATCAATCCTCGTTGTTGTCTCCTCCTCTCAGAAAGGGACTATACGAGTCTATGTGAGAAGCAGCCGATTGGTCGGCTTCTATTTCGTCAGTACTGTGATACCAGGCCAGAGCTGAAGCGCTGCATCGAATTCATGGATGCTGTGGTAAGATTTCGAACAACTCACTTTTGCTCTCACCTTTTCAAATCATCATTTTTTTTTTTTATTTAATAAATCTTTCACTGTTTTCTTATTGGCTTCACTGTATTCTCTGTGGGATAAGGAGTGATCAAAGTGATCTCGGCAATAACACTTGGTGTTGGTTGGGGGTGGACGGGTCAACGAAGGAGGTAATTAGTGACAGAGTCAGGCTGTCAGAGAGCAGACCCCTCCTCTTCCTCCATGCAGTCATCCGTGAGTTCAAGCCCACGTCAGTCCGTGGAGCAGGCGAACACAGGCCCAAGACTGTGTCTTGGCCTCCGGAGTTATGCGGCAAAGGAAAACAGGAGCAAATCATGCTTATTTAGAAAGAACACACATTAGTCATATCCTTTTTTTTTTTTTTTTTTTTTTGCATTTGGCACACATACTTACCTGCATCCTGTGAAGCAATTTTTCATGATTAACGTGAATAAGAACTTCAAATGTCATTTGCATGATTCGGAGCCTGGTGCTGTTTAGCTGAGCTTGTTTTTAAACAAAACATACAAATTCAAGCGGTCCACAGTGGCCTCTCGAAGAGAACCAGCGGTGGGCCGTTCATTTGGTACTAAGTGGGAATTTACTTGACATAAGGCGCCTCTTAAATCCACCACTATCAATTTTGGAAGCAAAACACATTTTAATAGTGCCCAATTGTGCCACATTTAGCGCAGTTCCGAAGAGGGCTGTCACAAATGAATCCTTTTAGAATCGATTATCCTATCGATTATCCCACCGATTACACGAGTCGCATGCTTCAGTGCAGAATCGGTGCAGCAAGTCGTGGTTCTAACTACTTCTAAGACTTCAATCATCTTTAAGTTCCCATCGCAAGCCTCTGATTTAAGCAGTATTAATTCTCATTAATAACCATTTGTTGTACGTTGTACGTTAAGCTTGTGCTGCTCGTATGATGTCAACACCAGTGACATAGATGACGCAGGAGTCACCATTACTCATATACACCCCGTGGCGGAAAAAGTATTAAAAGCTGTGCCAGTTGACCTCCAGTTGTAAAACCACAGTGGCCTCTCCCGCTGATATGTGAGGGGCCCCCTCAGTGTGACTTTTCTTTCATTTCCTATGACCCGCTCGTCCTCCCTCTTTCCCCTTTGTCTCTCTCCTCTCAAGCTCAAATGTATTCCTTTGCCCTGTGTGTACCGGTATTCAAGATTACCGGGATTCTTGTAACGTGTGTGCTCATGCTTGTGTTCCCCTGACAGGCCATGTATCAGCTAGCTCCCGATGAAAAGCGGAGAGACTGCGGATTGAATGTTTTAGACACTTACTTCAATAATGGGGTAAGACGTGTTCTTACTCAATGCAGCCATGTTGTATGGGTGACGGGTTGCAGGTATACCGGGCGGGCCCCTGTGTCACAGTATATTTTCTTTCTGTTGCCGCTTCAAGTCGGCAGCCCATTTGCCAGGCATACCCCAAGATGTGGTGGCGGGGTGCCGGGAGAGACTTGAACAGAGTCCTTGTAAGGAGCTCTTCAATGACTGCACCAAGTAAGTCCATTGCATGACTTTTTAAAAGCTATGTAACATGGGAGACCCACGGAGCTCCTCTCTTAGAATGGATCTGCTCTTGTAATGAAAGGAATGTTTGTCAGAGGCTTTCTTTACGACGAGACTGGGCCGTCGCAGCTTAGTGGCACCAGCAGAAGCGCTCTCCTTCACCGTTGGTGTTTGCACACTGTGTTGTGTTCATCCTGCCACTAGTGACGATGAGGCAGCTGGCACCTGCTGTGGCGTTTTACACACATACATCCACCAAGACTTGCAGACGGAAAGTGATTGAAAAGGGGGGAAAAAGTTCATTGGGCAGAGAGATCATCCGGAAGGCTGGCATGAAAACAACTGCAGCCTCAGTGTTCACACTCACACACGCACACACACACTTTTGCAGGTGTTTTCAGCTGCTAGCGTCGCCAGCCAGGAGAAGCAAACAAACGAAGGATTATAAGAATTTGCTTCTCATCACATGGCCTGATTTGGAATTTGCCACACTTATTTCACTTGCTAAAATTTCCTCCCATTTGCATCCTTCAACGACACCAGTATTTTTAAATTTGTTCGGTTTACGTTTCTTTTTACTGGTAAATTGTATTTTAACACGTCTATTTTCATTTTGGATCTTTTAATCGTCCATAATCAGTGAAATATGTTTTAATCAATGAATTACTGTGTAGAGAGTTACACACCTTACTCTGCTATTCCCATCCACACTTGTTGCCGTTCCACTGTATTGTCAAAATAACCCAAATATTTAGCTCTAACAAGTCGTTGCTTTATGTTGGAAGGAATGTGTCTCATTAATCTTCAATAATTTCATCCAAATCCAATATAACTTTGTTTACACTAGCCATAAAGCATCCCACAATTCTTTGAAGTGCTGTTGAATACATAAATAATGTCATTTGTCTATAAACCTGTAAAATATACAACACATCTTTATTTATATAGTAATGTTCGCATCTCTATAAAATTTAATATTGTGAAATAATTAACTCCGCATGAACTTAAAAACCGTGTGAAATAAACACGCACCTTAAAAAAGTTATTGGAACCAAAATTCTGTTAAGTAAATTAGAAGTGGGTGGCAAAGTGTAAAACATAGCGCAACACGCGTTTGTTAGTATTATTGAAAGTGCACCAGACTGCCACCATTTCAATTTGTGGAACTTTGACTTCAATTTGTATTTCTTTCCAAATGTATCTTTTTTTTCCTGAAGAAAAGCCCAAAGGAAAGCATGGTGCTGCACGTGGAAACCTGACATTCACAGCCAGTTGCAAAGCAGAAAGTATTGGTTTACTCACGGGTTTCCCTGCTTTTTGTCAGCCCAAGTTCAAACGGATATGCTTGTCCATATTAACATGTCTGCTTTTTTTTTTTGCCTCTTTTCTTTTCCTCTCGCTTGGCCTTCCGCAAACAATAGCCATATTGTAGCTATGTTTATTTCTGCTCCCAGCGGTGTCTGTCTGGGGTCGGGCGCTCAGCCAGCCCCTGTTTGACTCCTCCCTCACTAAGTGTCTGTGGACTATTTTAACCCCTTGACAAAGTCTTGTCTTATTGACCTAATAAATGAGATTGGATAACATAACTTGATTGTCAAAGGAGAAAGTTACCACCAGAACCTGCTTTCCTCAAAACATGCTGTTTGTGCAACAAACACTATTTTATATATGTTTTGGGGTTACAGAGCAGATCACATGGTAAGACCAATGTCAATACCGGCTTGAGACAAAAGTCATATGTGATGCCATAACTGCTTACACTTTTGTGGAAACTCTACCTCTGTCTTAAGCCAACATCAGACACAGATTTCTCATCAACTTTAGTGATGAAATGCTTTCAAAATGTGCAGGGGAAGGTCACCTTGGCATATGAGAGCACTTTTTTTAAACGAGTAGGAAAACAGCAGGCGTCTAAGATGGTTTGAATAAATTCAGTGTGATTTTATGTTTCCAGAGCATCTTTATTCTTAGTCAAAATTGCTGTTCTCCATAGCGATAATAAATTATGTTAAAATCTGTGTGTGGGCCACCATGCAAGCATAACATTTTTGGAATGGGAAACTTTAGGGGTCGCTTGACCCTGTTGGTATTTTAATCACCATGTAGTCAAAGCAGTTGAAGACATCACACACATTCCAGGTGCTCAGGGTCAAGTGTAGTTTTGGTGACAGTTGACAACTTCAAGAAAGTTCTGTGTTGCCACCTTGTCCATTAATATGGAATATAGTGATTCACAGTTTTTTTAAATGTATTTTCATGTTTCTCAAAAGATTGTTGCTATTACACATACCTATGTAAAAAAAGTGTTAGTTTTTTTTTTTTTTTTAATAAAAACATTTTTGTCTCCACAGAATAGTTCGTGATTATCTAAGTGGCACACCATTTTCCTCCTACCAGGAGTCCATGTACTTCTCTCGCTTCCTGCAGTGGAAATGGTTGGAGAGGTGAGAAGTTACGCTCATTGTTTGGTATCCACTTTGCTTATAATTATTAATTATTATATAATTATATTAATTTGCTTATTATATAAGAATAATTGTCAATTTTTGGCTATGTGAAGCCCTTTGAGACTGTTTGTGATTTAGGGCTATACAAATAAACTTGACTTGACTTGACTTGGCTTAGATACTGTAGGATGTTGCATTGGTTTCTAAGCTGGTGGTTAGTTTGCTAGCTAGCAACATGGTATTTCACTCACTAATCACAAAACATCTTAATTAAAGTTCTTTGTTCACCAAACACTGGTCAATAATTTTTCCAGGGATGGAATCCTTTTAAACAATTAGAAGGAACGATGGTATGCCAATGAAGACAACTCTATTTATCAGCATGGGTGGTCTCAAAACCATCCAAAATGGGTGCAGCCAAATCTTGTTTTGGTGCGACCAACTGAGAAATATCCTAAGAGTATATATAATATATTTTAAAGCTTTAAAGAACTTGTATCACCAACTAATGACAAATGGCAGCTGCTTGCACCCAAACACTAGCGTGGTGCTTCTCGTTACTGATTCTGTGTGAATGCTTAATAATGAATGATAATTTGCATAATATTGGGAAACTGAAGCGGTGTGAATAAATAATAATAAATTAGAGCATTGTTCCAGCTTCATGTGGCAGTTTAACTTAGTTCTTCCTGTCTTTCAATTCTAGGCAACCAGTAACCAAAAATACCTTCAGGCATTACAGAGTACTAGGAAAAGGTGGATTTGGCGAGGTGAGTGTCTTCAAGATAACACACAATGGTACTTCTTGAAATGTTATTCATTTTACGTAACCTCACGACACCTTTTGATTATTGTAAAACGATGCGGCTTGATTTTTAACTCCCTCGCTGACACCAAATGATGTTTGCTCATGTGTCCGCACTACTTGTTTTTCCAGGTTTGTGCCTGCCAAGTGCGCGCCACCGGTAAGATGTACGCCTGTAAAAAGCTGGAAAAGAAACGAGTGAAGAAAAGAAAAGGTGAAGCAATGGCTCTAAACGAAAAACGAATTTTAGAAAAAGTTAACAGTAGTTTTGTAGTAAGTACTACCTTTTTCTTATTCAACCTTTCAAACCAATTGTTTCTTGTGTGTGTGAATGTGTGTGTGTGTGTGTGTGCGTGCATGCGTGTGTGACAAACTGACCATCATTTGTGGCTGCAAATGGAACAAATAGCATGTTTGCAAAATTTACCAATTGGCTATCAAATGCTCTTTTGCGTCATGGCGTCCACACTTTTTCGTAATATCTTCATGTTCTGTGGAAAGAGAGCTAATGGGACGAAAATGTACCTACATGTGGAATAAAACCACATACCACATGGTCATTTTGACCAGCTGCAGCTTAATCATGGCAAAAAAAATACATGTTATGCTACTGGTGAGCATTTTGCAAACATTGCAACAACTTTTTTTTCATTTGAAGCACTTTGCTTTAATCATGCTTATGAAATGGTTATTTCATGTGACGTCTTGATTTTTGGTGGGGATGACACTGCTAGTGATTTCAGTTGAAATGCAAAGTAGTCAAATACCTTTTGAAAAGTCTTCGAATAATATCTATGCTGACATATGTAGATGCTACTTCACATGGTCTGCAGAACCACAACAGCGCTGCAGGTTTGCGTTATTAAGAAATAAGTTGTGTGCCTTGAGTTAGTGATGGAATTTTGTGGCACACAACAAACTGCATGCAGCATGTGGAAGAAAGAACTCCAGTGTCCCCTTTGAGTAAGTGCCACAGAACCTCCACCACCCCTTTCTGAAAATCATTAACATGCCACTATACCATCATGCTTAATGCTCTTAATAGTGCGGTTGCTCTTGGCTGATTTTCCTACGGAGGAATTCTCTAAACTGATCCATAATCATGAGCGAGTGGTGATTTTTGGCTGCCACATGAAAAAGCAAGTCTCAACATTCTTTTTGAGAGTCACCAAGCTTTGCGTTTCTTGTGTGCTGGGCCAAAGCGTCAACGGCCGGGAATGTGAAGCTGGCAGTCCTTAACATAAGAAAACATCTGGAAACTTAAAGTAATGGTTTTGGTTCACAAATTAAGTCGTTGATATGTAGGCATAACTTTAATTTGTTCATGTCAGGTGCCCTATAAAAAATGTTCATTTTACAGTAAGCCATTCTTTTACCTGTAATGCAATGTGCAGGATATTTTTAAATTTTGTTTTCCCTCTTTCTCTGCTCTTTACTGTTAAAATGTATAGTAGGTCAACATCTCCGATGCACAAGCAGGCAGGAGAAGAACTTCAACTTGTCAGTGTTATTCTTGTTAGAATGATTGTTCCACAGACAAGATTATTACACCAAGTGTGTCTTTATTTGTCTTGGAACGCAGACTTCCAACTGGGATAAAAAAAGTTAATTCCTGTTTTCCGTCTAATTTCATGAGAATGTGGGTCCATGAAACACAGTGTGACTGTTTGCAGCTTCTTCACATTGATGACTATGGCAGAACCTCTCCCTGTTCTCCATTTGAAGCTCATAGTTGTTTGAATTGTTGTATTGTGATGATGGGTGAGCTATGTTGAGTGTCTTGCTTGAGTGAGTCACGGTATTCACTCGCACACGCACACGCAAGGAGAATGGAGTGGGCTTGTTGCCGAAGCTTACACGTCAACTTTGTGTCACCTGGGATTGACATGGTTCTCTGCGCGTGCTTTTGCGTGCACGCCTGTGTGTCCACGCACCTATGTGTGTGTGTGCGTGTTGATTCTCTGCGCTGCAGGCAGAACTGATGACTCGTCATGTACCTCTCTATCTACAAGAGCTGCTCTGTTGCCTAGCAACACTGACCAAACAGCAGTAGCGAGAAGAGTCAAGTGCTCTCTGAAACCCCTCATCGCTCGCTCCTGTTCTTTGTCTTTTTGATCACTGCTCTCTATTAGTCAATAGATATGGTTGCCTTATGTTTTCACATTTTAACTCTTGTTGCCACATGTTGTAGTGCGCATGTGTGTATTACGGACATTTGTTAGCTTTGGCCCCAATGGCCAGTAGCGGAGAAAAGAGCCACTCACTTTATTAACTTGGTCGCCACATTGATCAGCTCCTAAAACAAAGACAAGACTATTGAAATACAACCCTGTCATTAATTCGTACCAGAGCTGCTGATTTCAAAGTACTCTTATGTTAAAATATTCAATAGAGTTCTAGGAAATTTTTGATTGGGTGCTAAAAGGACACAATGTGTTTTGTGCTGCCGAGAAAAACTGAAGAGGGCAGTTGCTCAATACTAGTAGTGGCTTGTTTATCCTGCTTTCCCCCCTTTTTTTTTTGTTTGTTGGGTGGGGGTTGGGGTGCACATGATATCACACACAGGAATTTTCCCACACCCTCTTGTAGACCGTTACTGTCTACGTAGTCTAAAGCATATGGGATTCCTCCCGGTGGCAGTAACATCCTGCTTGTACAGCACTGATACACTCACACACGCACAGACAATACGCTGCATGTCATTGACCCTCAAGGGAGAGAAGGAAAGGTTGGTGGGAATAATGAGGGAAAATAGAGCTCTAGAAAATGGAAAGATATTAGCCCGCGGAGGGAAAGAGAAGTCTCATGTCTGAGTTTGGAAATAATGATGAAATGAGAAGTCTAAAGTTAAAATCATGTTCAAAGCTGCTACATCTAAAAGAAAAGATGATTTGATAAATAGCTCAATCTATTTTAAAGTGGAACAATTAGTTTTGTTTTGATGTGGTCTTGTCTTTTCAATCCAATCCAAACCAAACCGGTTTTTGTTTTAAATCTTTTTTTTTTTTTTTCTATTTTATCTATTTTTTCCCACCCCCTAATTCCATCAATCATATCAGGATGAACTTGAACCGTCCCAGACTATTCACTGGGCCCTTTTGTCCAAGATTGGTCACATCAAACAGCTTTCCTTGCCTTCTTCTGGATAAATAGACAAAAAAAAAAAATAGCGGTGGCTATTTGTCTTTACTAATGTTTATTTAAAGTGTATCTTGCAGAATCAATTACGAACCCTATAAAATGGTTCTTGTGGGAATTTTTAGTAGGTCAGTATATATACATTCTTAATTTGAGAAAAACATCTCTTGAAATGTCTACTTTACCTAATGTGAATCATATTTGAACTTGATGTCATGTGGGTGGTATGTAACCATTGTGCCCCTGATCTCTTACTTACCACTTATCTTCCTTCTATCTCTTCCACCCTCATTTGTCCCATATACAACTCCTTTCTTCTGGCCCCTTCCCTGACCCCTCTTACCGCCTCTATGGCAATTTGCCCCCTTTCTAGGTTAGTTTAGCATATGCCTATGAGACCAAGGATGCCCTGTGCCTGGTGTTGACCATAATGAATGGTGGTGACTTAAAATTCCACATCTACAACATGGGCAACTCTGGCTTTGATGAGCAGAGGGCCATCTTTTACGCTGCTGAGATCTGCTGTGGCCTTGAGGACCTGCACCGTGAGAGAATAGTCTACAGGTTAGCAAAAATGGGATTAAAACAAAGAAATACTGTCTCTCTTTAGCTTTTGCGCGGATTCTCCCATCTTGACTAATGACATACTTCCACAGAATGAATGTGGAAACCCCAAAGAGGCGTGATTCAAATTATGGAAAGTGGAGCTTTGCAGGGACTTCTAGATGTCATTGAAATCCATTCAAAAACATATAGCACACTTTAAATTTTAGAATGCCTTATCTAACGAATAGTCGCCAGCCAATCGGGGCATGCACTTTTGAGGGAGGGCTTTTGTTTTTGTTCCTACACTCTCAATCAGCTGTCTCCAACCTTTTTTGCATTACATACCAACTGTTTAACCAGCATAACGTTTATTCAAAAAGGGATAAGTTCATGAGTCAATGTTTGCGTGCTTACATATTTCAACAAATGTACTACTGGACCAAAAAAGCATTTTCAAGAGACATGTACACATACTACATGACAAGAACTCGCTCCTGTAAATAACAGTCGTAAATACAAATGGGTAGATGTGACACGCCCCGTTTGAGCTGCGTGCTTATGGCGATCCTAAAATAATCTCCATGCTTTCCATTACCTTTGATGGGAAATGTTGTCCCTGCCAACATGGCTGCCGTATTGGCGTGTTAGCCTGCAATTGTCTGTAGTGTATATTTGTGACAACAGCGGCTCAACCTGGAAATACGTATACAGCAGCAGCTAATTCAGGAATTAACAAACTTCGCCAACTATCGTAAAAAGGAGCATTTTGGGTGCATTGGCCACCGTTTTGTTGTCGATTAAATGTTGAATCCGTTATTTTTTTAAATCAAACTTCCATTCTATATACATTTTGTTATGTTTGTTATGTTTATCTTCTTTTACGTTGTATTTTATTGTGTTGTATTACATAACACTTTATGATAATTGTGACTACAACATGACTTAATTTCTTAATTCTCGTCTTTTTTTCCAGGGATTTAAAACCTGAAAACATCCTTTTGGATGATCGTGGTATGTCTTTGTTTCTTCTCTCACATCAGATCTGTCTGTTTATTGGAATGCTGTTTAGCAAGAGAGGGTAATTTGCATACCATCGTTGTTTAGAATGAGCCAGCAAGAGGGACCGAGTAAATCAACAGTCACCGAGTTCAGTCTGTTTTGTGCAAACACTGCAGCATATTGTGTCCGATCTTAAGAAGATATTTATTAATGGTTTCCTCTCTTTGTGCTTCCTTCATAAAATCTGTGTTCAACCATAGGGATTATGATTTTATACACTTATCATTATGGTTCTGTGAAATCTTCAACTGTGGATGTATACCGTAAACATCTGCATCTTCTTTAGGGCACATCCGCATTTCAGACTTGGGTCTCGCCGTACAAATTCCAGAAGGAGAGACGATACGAGGGAGAGTAGGCACTGTTGGATACATGGGTATGAAATGGACTTTTTGTCAAACACAGTAGTGGCCACCTTATTGCTAATAGTGGCCTAATTAGCATGACTCTCTCTCCGGTCAAACTACCATTTCCAGTTTTTCTTCATCCCTCCTTCTGCAGCTCCTGAGGTCATCCAGAATGAGAGTTATACTTTCAGTCCAGACTGGTGGGGTCTAGGCTGCCTTATCTTTGAGATGATCCAAGGCCAGTCGCCCTTTCGCAAGCGCAAGGAACGTGTCAAGCGGGAAGAGGTGGACAGACGAGTGCGTGAGGATCAGGAGGAGTACTCCGATAAGTTCTCCGAAGAGGCAAAAGATATCTGCCGACAGGTAAGGGTAAAAGTTGGATACCGTTGTTTGTCGCTTGGTTAAAAAGAAAATTAATTCCGCTCTTAAGTGGTGACTTAAATTCAGTATAATGTAATGCATGGTATTTATTTCAGGATGAATAAAATAACATAATGTTAGCTGCATTTCTCCCTTATTTGCAGCAAACATTCCACACCATTGCTTTTAATGTTATCAAATAAAAAATGGGGTGGATGAGGATTTTGGACATTAACCCAAATCCGTTACAATTGGTGCACAGTTTTGGAAAATTATAGAGGCTACACACATGGTAGTCGTTTGATTAGGCAACGGATGATTGCACAATAGGCTGGACTGGATAGAAGACTAAATGTAAGGTCTTTTAATAAACAGCCACACACAAGAACACAACACAGACAGCCAGATAGCCTTCATTGTTGCTCTTTGTCGACTGTGCTGAATTCAGTCCACCTGACCCTTTTGTATGATGTCACACTGCCCCCACCTCAATAGACATCATGTTGTGTAAACAATTTACATTTGAGTGTACCATCCAAAACCACGTTGCAACAAGCTGAACCGAATTTTAATTGCTTGAGTGAATTGTAGCTTTTGTAGCCATTTCACTTTATTATAACTAGGAATTAAAATTTCAACACAAACCCACTTATCTGTGCACCAAGAGGGAGCTACTGAGCTTATCTGTTTCAGAGCCAGAGCGGAAGAGACGTTTATTTGCGTCCTGCTGTGGAACATTCTGACCTGAGGTTCAACAGATTAGAAGACTCCCCAGGGGGAGGATGAGTGGGGAGAGCAAGAAGAACGCTTTCTGTACAAAAAAATTGGATAGAAAGCTGGGGGGGATGGGGTAGGACTCATGGTAGAGATGAGCTTTTTCCTCATTTCTTTTCAAATAAGAATGATTGTGCGTTTTTTGTTCCTGTGTTGTGGTTTGTTTTATTTTGATGTTCAGGCAAAGAGACAAGTGAATTTGTATCTTAGTGCAAAAATACTTATAAGTGCAAAATACTTATACAAGCCATTCAGGTGAAACTAGGGTACAATAGTGCACTGACAACTGAAACAAATGTGAACTGGAGAGGTGTGGTGAAAAAGTGAGCACACCGCTAAACTGCACTCATCCACTTCACAAAGTCCTCTGATGTAGGTGTTGTGCAGGGAGTATTATCCACAAGCTCTCAAATAAACAGCAGCAGTGCCTTCTAATTCTAGCCACGGTTACGTTGCGTTAACTTGTATCTACACAAATTACTATGTCTGGTCTTTATCCAATTATGTGGGATACAGTCAAGGTGGCGGCATGTATGTGTTTCAGAATAAGACCTATGCAGTCTTTGGATCAGTCCTAATGTATTGGATTGTATTTTAAGTTTTGGTTTTTCTCCCTCCCTTGTGCTAGCTGCTGGCTAAAGATCCCAAGCATCGCCTCGGTTGTCAGGGTCGCGGTGCCGTAGAGGTCAAGCAACACTCTATCTTCAGAAACATCAACTTCAAACGATTGGAGGCGAACATGCTGGAACCTCCTTTCAGCCCTGATGTAAGCGCAACACACACACACACACACACACACACACACACACACACACACACACACACACACACACACAAACCCAAGAAAGGAAGTAGAAGCCCCCCCCCAAAAGCCACAAATTAACGTTCACCTTGTCACGACCGCATGTCAGTCACCAGCTATTTAGCATCGCTTTCTGGGTGGTGAGAAACGGACCTTGAATATGTTATTTTAAATCCAAATCTGAAACTGGTTCACATAAAAACGGAGTAGAAAAACTATGCATTGGTGAAATTGCGCTGTTCTCCGCTGAGAAGCTGTTCAAACATTTTTTTTCTTTTCCAGCCTTCTAAATAGTCTGGCAGAGAGAATGTAACTGTCCTGAGAGGTTAAACCAATATTTGCCTGAGCAAGCCAGTCGTCTGTTTTTGTGTATGGTTGTGAGTAGTAGGGGCGGGCCCAAGTGACTACGGAACCAAATTCCCCATTGATGATTTTGGTCTTAAGATTGTTATTAGAGTCCTTTTCATCAAGCATTTCCCTCAGGGTTAAACTTCCACCACCCTTTTTCTACTGCATGATCCCGGTCTTCCCTGTATGTTTCTGTTAGCCTCGTGCTGTGTACTGCAAAGATGTCCTGGACATAGAGCAGTTTTCCACTGTCAAAGGTGTGAACCTTGACCCCACCGATGACGACTTCTACCACAAGTTTGTCACAGGAAGTGTCTCCATCCCGTGGCAAAATGAGGTAACTACAAGATCTAGAAACTGGGATGACGTCATTGTTCCCACAGCTCATGCGGTGATTTTCGAGGAATGTCGTACAAGTGATCATAGGAAAATATTGAACAGAGATTTAGAGAAATATTATTTCTTTTCTATTTATGATGAGGAATTGCTAACATGACCAGTGTATTCACATTAAATAATATAATTCATTATTAATAATAGAATAATTACATAATTTAAGATAATTTGCGCACGTTTTGTTTTCATAAGTGTGCATCGAATAGGTAGCCATTCACATTAATCGCTACTTAAAAAGTAGCTCCGTTTTGATAAGGGTTGGTGAGCTCGGTTATAGCAATTGCAGTTTAAATCGGAACATAACAGAAATTGTCATTGAATCCTTCTCTCCTTGTATAGATGATTGAAATGGAGTGCTTCAAAGAAATCAATGTCTATGAGACTGATGGGACGTTATGTTCGGACCTGGACATGAACCGGCCTAACCCTCCACCAAAGAGAGGTTTCTTCTACCGCCTGTTTAGAAGAGAGGCAAGTGCTAGTGCTCCGGCAACTCTCCGAGGGGGTGGGGGTTAAGGTACTTCCTCTTTCCTTCTTTTCTTTCTGAGCCTTGTCAAAAATCAATCAAACGTCAATCCTCTCTCATGTGATCGCAGAATATTTAGGTGAAACTTCTTGGCTTCCCTTTTACACCTTTACTTTTTTTCCCCCATCCTTTGGTTGAACTGTGCACTATTCTGTTTGGCTGTTGTGCTTTGGAAAGTGTTATGCTTTTCTTTCATTTATTTCTGAATTCCCTCTTTTGGCAGCATGGTTCCACAATGTTTGTGCTTGCCGTTCAATGGAATATGTCATATCACGTATGCCTCCTTTTCCTCAGGTCTGTTTTAAGAGCGGTTACAGTGACGACGAGTTTGAGGAGCCCTCGCGACTTTAAACCACTCCCTTCACACCCCCCCATCAAAAAAAAAACCCAACCCTCTCTACACCCTTCCCCCATTGCCGCTGATCTTCACCGTAAACTCCAGCCGAGTGCAAATCTTAGGAACTCAGTGAATGTTGACCTGTATTTATGAGCTGTATTAAAAGTGTATTATAATTAAAGAAAAAAAGTATGAGTTTAAAGATTTTGTACCTTTGTACTTGAATTTATGTCTAGATGTATATTTTCACTAAAGGTTGTATTGTACAAAAAGCCATAAAAGTACCACTTGAATGCATACATGACATTTTCATTTTATTGTCTTTGGGAATGAATATGGATATTGTTTCTTTTGGGTATTTTTTGTTTATTTCTTTTTAAAGAAGCACAGTACAAGTTGTCTTATCAATGTAGCATAAGGCTTTTTTTTTTTTTTAAGTCTGTATGTTTAGCATTGATTTGGCCAATGAGATGTTTTTAGAACATCGGATCCACTTTATCCCAAATTAACTCCATTGCCTCCTTAACCTTCAACGCTCAGGTACATCTGAATGAATTCTGTCAATTATGGAGTACAAATCTGTTCACAATTACTGCGTTGTTGCCTAACAATTTTACAGTACATTAACAAAGTCCCTCCCACTCCTCGCTTATACGTCTGGCCAATGTATACCTCGTCCCAAGTTGTGCAGGTCTCGACAGCATTGCAGTTTCACGTGCCTGTTGCAACTCGTATTGAGCAGATATGCACAATAATATCAGATATCAGGCCTTGTTTCTCCCTCTGGAGCACAACTCTTCAAAAAATATCATCTTTTAATCCCCTAAGGAAAAGCTATGGGGGATTTCTTGATCCTTGGCCTCGTATTAATGCCATCCGTCTGATCTTTCTCATCCTAATCGTTCTCACACAACTCTCCCTTTGTGTTGCTGCCCTGGTGAATTCATCTTGGAGACCTAGAATAATGAGGAATGATGACATAAGATGAAAAATCTTTCCTGCATCTGATAATTACTACATCAGTTCTTAGCCACTGTAGAGTTTCTGTGCAGTAGATCATAAATATTTGGCCACATATTTCACCAGTAGAGAATATGCAGCTATATTCGGTGATTTAGGATGTGTTTATGCTAGATGAAGAGAACTCTGTTGTAATAGTGCGCACTGTTTACGCTTCCATGTACAGTAGTATGTTCTCTATTAGAAATGACTGAGGTGCTTTCTTGTATGGATAAAGGCAGAGAATGCAGGATTTGAATCCCCTTATAGTTCCAACAAAACTGAGTATAGAGATTTTTCTGATTTTCTTGCATTTAGGACTCAATTTTTGATTTATGTGGTTGCTCCCAAAAGTATTTGATGTTTAGAGATGACATTTGAAACTTCCAATCATCCGTTATTAATTCTATGAATACTCAATTTTTACTCGTTAGCTCACTGTGGACATTGTGTCATATAAAAATACAACTTTTCTTGCCTTCAATGCATTCTAGCAATTTTGATCTGAATTAATAAGGAACTTCAGTTGTTTTAGGTTTGTTATGTTTCTGCAGTTTTTTCCCCCCATTTCTCATCACTTTGCTAAAAATCAATTGTCTGCATTTTTTTTTTTCCTGAAATTTAAGTTAATAATAATGGAGGGACTTTATTTGTATGTGCACAGAATTTCACAAATGTCATAGATGACTGCGTGTGTGCATATATGACCCCCTTCCAGTTTGATTTTGTTTTTCTCTAAAAAAAAAAAAAAAAAGTCCGCCATTGCACATTCCATAATGACCATTGAAACGTGCCATGTATTTGTTGCTGTCTTGAGTCGTTTTGTTTGTCTTTGTTGCACTCAGGCATGCTCTCAAGCTGACTTTCTTGCCTTTGTAGATTTTAGCCTTTTTAGTACTTCTAGCCTCAAAAACTTTGTGCATTTAGAATAAAGCTGTAAAACTCACTTGCTCTCATAGAGAAACTAATGGCTGCACCTACAGTATTCACCTGTCAGGTCAGTAATTATTCCTCCACCAAACATTCATTGCACTAGGATGTGTGTGTGTTTGTGTTTTTTGGGTAGATTATATCCCAAAAATAATTAAATGTGGTATTATCTGAAAAAGATTAAAGGAGGACTAAGTGTCTTCATAGTATGTGCCAATTTCGAGAAATAAATTTGTGACATAAGACCTTTTTTACACTTTTCATGCTTCCGTCCGTCCATTCTGAGATCAATTCCTTCACGTAGAGAAACTTTAAACTGCTCAAAGGTTTTGAATGTCCGCACTAAGTGCATTGTAATGCCTGTTTGAACGAAACACATACGTTTTATTACGCAAGCATGTATTGGTTTATAATACATCAGGTTCCTTGTATATGTAAATGATGACATTTTAGTGCCAACATATCTTTGATATTCGAGGGCAGTTTAAAATGACAAGGTGACCTGTAGAGATGGCCTTGTTTGAATATGTTGAATGCATTCCTTCTCTGATTGGATTTAGCCTTTCCAAACGGGGGTCAGCCTCAGCAGTAACACCTGAGCGAGAGAGCCTCAATTCCTTGATTTTGCTCGGGTCTAGTCAATATAAACCTGGAGAACCACTTGGGGATTCTCATTCTGTCTAGATGTGTGTGCAAAGGTATTTCAAGGAAAGCTTTACTTGTATTCCAACAGGGCCTGGGACTTTTTTGATTATTGTTTTCCCCCTCTCCTTTTCCCCCCTTTTGTACCTGTACAGTCATGTTGTTCAACCACTGCAGTCATTGTTAATTCTTGTACAAGTTGTATCACTGGTTGTTGTACCATATCTTACATTTGTAATTATGAAACAATACACTGCCATTTGTATAAAATTCACCTGTGTCCTGAATAATTTAGCGTGATACTTATTCGAAGTGACTCAGATATCCTAAGAATTGCCATTTTGCCCAATATTGGTTCCTGGCTAAAATCTCCATGCTGCACATTGAGAAGGACTGTTTGAGAGTTCAAAGAAATCTTTTAGGGGAAACTGAGCTAAATCCACTGTATTTTTGTTACTTTTTGGTTCCAGCGCTGAAAACTGATTCCGTTTGACTCCCAGGTCTCTCTCGAACCTCATCCCCAAAATTGTTTTAGCGCGATTTATTGTTTTAACCTTTTCGGGAATTCTTCTTCTTCTTCTTAATAATAATAATAATAATTATTATTTATTACAATATAATTATTATTATTATTAATAATAATAACAATAATACATATATTATCATTATAATACACTGTATATAATATATTATTAATATTAAATTATTATTATTAATAATAATAATATAGAAGAGGAAGAATAAATATATAAAATGTGCTAACAACTTTTCATGCACTTTTTGGCCCCGTCCCGTGATTGAAGAATAACAAAATGGGATTATGATTGGTTACTGGCCACAAAGCTAATTTGATTGGCCAATGAGTCTGCTCTCGTCCTATTGTTAACAAGCTGTCACGTTTGCCACTTCCTGGTCTGATTTCTGCGGGTATACATAGCCGCACAAAATATGGCTCATCAACTAATATTTTCCTTTGCAAGGTACCTTATTGAGACGCGATAATAGGCGTCTTGGATTGTAGGTTGAGAGCAGAGAGCCTTGCGGTAGTTGTGGCGCACTGCTGCACTACGCACTGCTCGCTCTCCGCGTGCTAAAGTCAGTTAGCTCATAATTGTAAATATTAGCAAGCCAGGCCAGATTTCTGCCTGTGAATTGCAAAAATGGCAACCATGGAGAAACTAATGAAGGCCTTCGAGTCGCTTAAGTCTTTCCAGCAGCAGCAGGGACCACCGACTGCCGAGGAGCTTGTTCAGAGACAGTAAGTGTTTTTTGTTGCTGTCGGTTTTTGTCCAACCTTGTTAGCTTAGAAAGCTAACAGCCAAGCTAGACAGCTTAGCTCGTACACGAGTCATGGAAATTGCAGTTACGCAGTTTTCTATTTATGCACATGGTGACAAGTTTTACCCTGCTTGCACTCATGCATTTGCAAAATAATTTAATTATATCTATTGCAATATGCCCTTATAACCGAAATTCTGCAGTAGCCTACTGTAATCTTAAATATAATATACTAATATCATATTAGCAATCCTGTTGGTCTCCTTGGGTTAATGAGTTTTTTGAATATTCATTCAACTTGCACTTGTGCTCCATATGTATTGCGCTAGTGTACAGCGCCATTCTAAAAACATGTAAACAAGCTTATGATGGCGAATAGATGCAAGTATATCTTAATCATCATCTGAAAATGAAAAGAACCATGTTTTTCTTGGAGACGGTTGTTCAATTGCATTAAAACATCTATGCAGGGTTATCTGCAATTTTTTTGATGATATGATGATTTATGATATAAAATGAAAGTTATATAACTGATAAATGACTGCTGTATATGTTTATATCTGTAAACTGTTTATTTTCTTCTTTTCAACACAATGTTCATAATTCTTCTTTCCCTCAATCACAGGAAAAAGGAGCAGGCCACAACAAAAAAAGACAGAGTTACACACTGCTTGACAATATGTGAAAACATTGTGGCACAGTCGCTCAGGTAGGTCTTGCTACCCTTTTAAAATTTTGATTCATTCTTATATTTTGAATCGTGGAAATTTTAGAATTTATGTTAATTCAAATGGTGTGTGTGTGCATCTGTGTACACTGTTTTTCTGCTTCTCTTCCTGCTTGGAGTAGAACATCTCCTGAATTCCAGAAATTACTGGGCATCGCCATGGAAATGTTCCTTCTCTGCAGTGACGATAGCGAATCTGATGTCCGAATGGTAGCCGATGAGTGCCTGAACAAAATAATAAAAGTGAGAGAAAAACAATCCTCTTTAGTCTTCTTTGCAAACAATTAGATCAACCGGTAATGAGAATATTATCAACAATGAGGCTTTATGTGGAATATTTAATTTAATTTAGTATAGTTAAGTGTTCTAAAATGTCATATTTGTCAGGAGTGGTAAAAGAAAATATATATTTGAAAGAAAATCCAGAATGTGCCTGGTGTACATGAAGTTTGATTTGTTGTTCCAGTCTTTGTTTACTTACCCTTTAGCAAACGTCAGCTTCAATTGCTACATAATCTTGTGACCGTTACAGTGTAGGCCCCTAATAAAACCTGACCCTTTACATCATGAAGTTTGGGGGACTAAAATAAATGTGTTGCACATCCTTAGGCACTGATGGACTCTAATCTGCCCCGACTGCAGCTAGAGCTGTACAAAGAAATTAAAAAGGTATTTATTTTTTTACTACTTTAGCTGATGAAATCCATTTGACAAGTTATTTGTCTGATCTTTGTGATGATGAATGCATGTGTCTTGCTCTAGAATGGAGCCTCGCGAAGTTTAAGAGCAGCATTGTGGAGGTTTGCTGAGCTCGCTCACCTCATTAGACCTCAGAAATGCAGGTAGACACAATATTACGTATTGACTTATAACAGGAGTTGGTCGAGGCTGCATAAAAACATTCCATTCTTATCCTAATGCGTCTTTTTTTTTTTTTTCCTTCAATTGCAGACCCTATTTGGTCAACCTTTTGCCGTGCCTCACGAGAATCACCAAGCGGCAGGAAGAGACTGTGCAGGAGACATTGGCTTCAGGCATACCTAAGATCATGGCCGCCTTGGGACATTTTGCGAATGATGGCGAGATCAAGGTGTGTTTTTCGCAGTCTAATGGTTCATTTTTAAGGATTTCTTTGCCCTGACTTTAGTTTTGTGTGAATTTGGTAGGTGTTTCCCTCCTTATTTGTGTTTTCTCTTGACTACAGCTTCTCAAGTATGCATAGTACTTTATTTCTTATTGAGCTCCTATGATCTGTGGTCCTGTCTCAGGTCCTGTTGAAATCATTTGTTGCCAACCTGAAGTCCAGCTCCCCCACCATCAGAAGGACAGCCGCCAGCTCGGCCGTGAGCGTGTGCCAACACTCAAGGCGCGCCAGTTACTTTTACACATGGCTCCTTAATGTGCTGTTGGGTAAGTTTCATATTCTCACCTGCACAGTCAAGAGCTTTTGCCGGACTGTTGGCACGCAACAAATTTGATTACCTACTGCCGGCCTGTCACCTTCAGGTCTGGTGGTTCCAGTTGATGAGGAACATCTCAGCCATCTCATCCTCGGGGTGCTTTTAACCCTGCGCTACCTGATGCCTCTGCTGCAGCAACAGGTCAACACCACAAGCCTCAAAGGAAGCTTTGGAGTTATGAAGAAGGAGGCGGATGTGCAGCCTACACCAGAGCAGCTGCTGCAGGTAAAATAATGATCTATTTGTGCTCACAAATTGTGATTTTATTACAAAGATGGTGCTTTATTTTGGTGGATGCTAGCTTCAAAGTGTTGCAAAATCTCTTGGACGGTGTCAGCCAAAATGTTTTCATAACGAAGGAATGCTCCATATTGTAATTTTTTTTTTTTAATTGAATTGTGAAGATGTGTCAAATAAAGTATTCAGGGAATATGCGCATTCTGATCTTAGTAAGCACAGAGCTGAAATTGTTTCCTTGTGTGTGCAGGTGTATGAGCTGACTTTATACTACACTCAGCACTGGGACCACAATGTGGTGACTGCGTCTCTGGAGCTTCTGCAGCAAATGTTCAGGACTCCACCACCAGAGCTTTTGCATCTGCTCATTAACGTAGGCACTATTCCACATGCCACCGTGTTTCGTCAGGATACTGAAAGTCGCTCGCGGTCTGGCAGCATCCTGGAGTTCATAGGTAAATACACCTGTCACGTGCTTATGAGCTGGACTGCACAGAGACACAAACAATTGCTGTCCGCAACGCTAACAATGTACTCACGATTAATTCAGGTAGTCTGTCATTAACTAACCCATATTTAATGTGCTCTTAATTTCTGGTGGTTAGCCTTTTCCCTTTGTTTCCCCCTCATCCTTTGTGCAAACGGTTGTTTTTCCTATAAATCTTTGGGGCTTCTATTGCTTTTCGCCTCTTCACCTCCTGTTTGCGCCTCCTGTTTTCCTGTCAATTTCAGCAGGAGGGTCTTCCTGCAGTCCACTCCTCCTTAGGAAGCAGAGAGGTGACTGGTTTACTTTTTGTCCTGCTCTACTTTTTCCTTTGTGTTGCATGTGCGCTTCAGATTTGGGTGAAGTAGTAAATTTGATCTTAACAAATATGCTTTTGTACAAACACTGCCCAACACACAAAAAGCAATAACCTGTACAATAATTTCACCATGCAATGTTAAGCTCGTGAAATTCGTCTGCCCCACATCCAGGTTGATATTCCATTTCTTTATATGTATTTAGAAAATCTTTCACAATGTTTTGTAGTAATGCACATTGTGTTTGTCACAAATAATTCTATTGGATTGAAATTTTAAGACACACTCTCCCCGATGAACACATTAATATTGATTGTATTTCCTCGTGACCTTAAATCTGTTGTTTACAGGTAAAATGCTTTCAGGGGAAGAGGACGGACTGGAAGATGATTCTGAAAAGACTGAGGTCACCACTGGCTCTTTTACAGGTTCGTTATCCTGTAACTCATTAACTTGTTACTTGGTTTTGCTTTATTGTACATTATCTCAGAATATGTAATGCATAGACCTTGTGCAGAGTGCCGTTGCTATACAATGCATCTTTACTGGCCAACCATGTTTAGATGCGTTAATGATTCCATGCCACCAAAGCACTACGGGTAGTGCAGTGTAACAGGAGCCCCGTCATTTTATGTCTTTCTCCAGCATCTGTTGTCGGCGCCGATATCTCCTCGGCAACCCAGGTGGACATCATCACTGAACAGCCGCGCTCCTCTCAGCATACCTTGCAGCCTGGGGACTCTGTGGACTTGAGCACCTCCTCTGAGCAAGGTGGAGGTGGAGGCGGGACATCTGCCTCAGATACTCCAGAGTCACCCAATGAAATTGAGGAGGAAATGCTGAGTCGGAGCTCAAGCGGTGGTGCTAATGCTACGCCGGAGACGGCTGACTATACAACACCAGAGAATGCCACACCGGATGGTGGGCCCTTAATTGAAGGCGGGTCACTTCTCAGCACCAATGACAGCTCACTCCCGCCCAGTGACTCCTCTCAGACGACCACTGAAGGACCGGACTCCGCTGTGACCCCTTCAGATGTTGCAGAGCTGGTCAGTTATTTTCACAACCTAGTGACACATTTGTTGGTGTTGGCGTTTATTAATGTATTTCTAGTTGGTGTTTAAAGGATGCATTATAAGTGTATTTTTGCGGTGTCCAGCACTGTCACTTGTTTACGTTTAAGGTGCATTTGGGAAAATCAATCTGACCTCCTGACGCTCACACGCTAAACACATTCTCAGACTGTGTTGGGAGAGGCAGATTACACTCTCCTCCCACTGATTTCCAAACTCAGGTTTTATTTGTGTGTTGCCATAAGGTGCTGGATGGCAGTGAGAACCAGTACTCGGGGATGCAGATCGGAACTCTGCAGGATGAGGAAGATGAAGGGACAGCACCTTCAGCCCAAGAGGAAATCGCTTTTCTCCCATCGGCACTGGGTATATTAGGTTATAGATAAATACACACACCGCCAAAAATTATGTACAGGAAATGATTCAAATTTTTTTTGTCACTGTGGGCGTTTGTGTACAGCTCTGAGCAAACCACATCTCTTCGACATAAGAGGTCACAATCGGCAGGGCTCTGACTGCAGCGTGGACCGCTTTATACCAAAGGAGGAACCCGCTGAAATCGAACCTGACAGCAAGGTAACGTGCCAAAGTTTGTCTGTGTATTAATATGGAAATGGCAGTTTCTCAAATGCACTTTCTGCTTATTCAGCCATCAAGTATAAATGGTCCAATCGGACATTATACAGACCAGGGTGCGGAGCCACTCGTGCATTGTGTCAGACTTCTTGCTGCTTCCTTCCTACTGACGGGACAAAAGAATGGTGAGTATGAATTAAAGTTAAAAAGAAAAAAAAAAATAACTCCAGAAAAATGCAGGATACAAGGTCTCGATCAGGGATGGAAAATGCGTAGTTATTCAAATATATAAAGTGAAATCCAATGAACTTGATACTGAATGTAAAATTATGACTTGTACTTCAGTTGCTCCAAAACTATAGTTGATCCTCACAGAAAATGCAATTCTATAAATTTCCACTTTCAATTCTGTCACACAAATTCATTCATTCATCTTCCATACAGCTTGTCTCAAAGTTAAAGGATGAGTTAGGCACTTGTTACGTAGTGTGATAATACAGATTTCAGTAACATTTGTTTGCATTTGTGTCAATAGGTGTGATCCCTGACAAGGAGGTACGAGTGAGTGTGAAGGCCCTGGCGGTCAGTTGTATAGGAGCAGCTGGGGCACTGCTTCCTGAAGCATTCTTTAATTCCCTCTATCTGGAGCCGCTGGACGGCATTCCAGCGAAAGGTAAAAAGAAAAATCGATACTCTTATGAGTATTTTAAAGAGTCTGAATTCCCTTCCAGGTTTAATGTCGCCAAACAGAGATCGTAGAACTGACTGGGTATACCAGGGTCACTTATAGTTATTGAAAGTGAATGAAATAATAAAAATGTAATTGAAAAAAACGTTTTTGTTAGCAAAATCAAATATATGTTTCTTTTTTTAATTTATAATTAACTGAAATGACATTTTACGTTCAATGAAATCCATAATTGTCATTTGATTTCAGCATTGTCTAATAGTTGAATTCAAGAGCTTTTGCAGTTTATTTTAAATATGTATTTCAGTATTACCGCTCTGCCATTTGCCGTATGACGACACAAGCCTCCGTACTCGCTTTGTGTAAATGCCGCCTTCATTATCCGATAGACAGTTCAATGACTTGAGGAATCTTCTAACGTCTTGACTTACAGCCTATTGCTTAGCTAAGCCTCTTGTTTAATTAAAATGAATCTGTATGGCAAAAGTAATTATATGCTCAATTATGCAACCTTTGACCCTAATCCTTCCTACCTACAATGTTTTTTCAGAGCAGCAGTATGTCAGTGACGTGCTGGACCTAATTCACCATGGAGACCCGCAGATTCGGGGTGCCACAGCCATCCTCTGTGCAGCAATTATTCAGGCAGCACTCACTAAAACCCGTTACACCATACACACCTGGCTGGCCAGTGTACAGAGTGCGACAGGTCAGTTTGCTCGCGTAGTGTTGTGCCTTGATGCTGATATAGGACGGCACTAAGAGAACGGTTTAGGATTCTTCAGCAATACCCAACTAATCCTTTTCAGGTAACCCTTTGTCCCTGGTGGACTTGGTGCCTTTGCTAAGAAAATCTCTGAAAGATGAATCTTCCGTAACCTGCAAAATGGCTTGCTTTGCAGTCAGGGTAAGTTACTGTTTTTGTATGTGTGTGTGTCCATGTATGTAGAAGCATAGTTTCTTATTCATATATTTATGTATTTAACACAATGGGCTTGTGTGTTACAGCACTGCATCATGACCATATGCAACAGTACACTAAGCGATCTGGGCCTGCAATTGATGATCGACTTACTGGCCCTGACAGACTCATCTTACTGGCTTGTCCGCACTGAACTGCTGGACACCCTGGCTGAGATGGATTTTCGGCAAGTGTTTTAGATGATATTTTTTCGGGGGTTTAAATGAAAATAATGTCTTATCATGCTCACAAAAATAACCAGAATTTGCGCCCCTCACTTTGCCCCAGGTTAGTCAACTTCCTTGAAAGAAAAACTGAAACATTGCATAAAGGCGATCATCACTACACTGGGGTATTTCTAGACATACATGAACTTTTTCCGCTTTATTTGTACTATGCATTTATGTCTTTATAAATTCACATGTTTATTTTTGTTTTAGCGTCTTCGACTGCAGGACCGGGTTCTAAAAGTAGTCATTCGTCTCTTGGGTGATGATGACCCGAGAGTCCGCCATGTAGCGGCTTCTGTTGTCAGCAGGTATACTTTGTGTAATCTTTACTCATGGCTTTTGCCTGACAAAATTCAGTGCTACTTGAAATGTTCTTAATTGCTGGTTCAGTACGCAAAATAGAGAGTTTGATGAAATGTTTTCCTTCATCAGGCTCGTATCGAGATTGTTTTATGACTGTGACCAAGGCCAAACAGACCCTGTTGTCGCTATTGCCCGAGACCAGAGTTCAGTTTACCTGCAGCTGTTGATGCACGAGGCACAACCTCCCTCTCAATTTACAGTGAGCACCATCACAAGGTAACCAACCAATACATGCAAGCAATATTTAGCTCAAGACGATTTTGTAAAAATTAATTGCATTAACGTGTCAATTTTAATGTGAGGGTTTTCACGAAATCCAATTATTCTCTGTTTGGCAGAACTTATCGGGGTTTCAACTTATCAAACACGGTGTCTGACATCACAGTTGAAAACAACTTGTCTCGAGTCGTCACCGCTATCTCCCATGCTTTCAATTCCTCTACCTCAAGGGCTCTGACTGTAAGACTTCCCATTTGTATGTACATGATCCCAAATATTTTACAACTCATTTGTCAATTTGTCATCCTTTTTTTATTTTTATTTATTTTTTTAGTTTGGCTGCTGTGAGGCACTGTGTCTCTTGGCTTCAAAATTTCCGGTGTGCACATGGAGCACAGGCTGGCACTGTGGCTACGTCAACACCATGAGTTCAGTTTCATCTCGAGCCAGTGTCACCCGCAGCAGAGGCAGGGCTTCAAGGTTTGCCCACAAAGCATTCTTCACCTTTTACATGTGTTCTATATTTCTGATGACTTTTTGGGGGGGGGGGTTCTACTCTCATTTAGCCTGTCCCAGTCAAGCAATACTCCAAACTCCAACCCAAGCTCCTCTGTACCTGATGTGGAGCAAAGGACTCTTACAGTGGGAATGGCCAACATGGTGCTTTCCTTGCTGTCATCTGCCTGGTTCCCACTTGACCTCTCTGCACACCAGGATGCCTTGTTGCTCGCTGGCAACCTGCTTGCTGGTCAGTAATGCACACAAATCGCATTAATCATTGGAAAAGCACCAATATCTATTATATTTGCATCAGAACTACTGTACTTAAATGGATTTCAACTTCTTGGTTTAAGCGGTGGCTCCTAAATGCATGCGCAACCCGTGGGCCGGAGAGGAAGAAGGTGGCGGCGGCAGCTCTTTTCCTAGTGGAGGCCCAAATAAGATGGAAGAACCCTGGGCCGCATTGTCAGAGCGCTCCCTGGTGTCAATGGTGGACCAGCTTTTTTTCCACCTCCTGAAAGTTCTCAACATCTGTGCCCATGTGCTGGATGACACTCCTCCGGGACCAGCAGTTAAGGTTGGATTTTGGTCTCTTTGGGTAGTCCCTTGCAAATGACTGAATTGCCTCATACGTCCTCTTCCTGCAGGCCACACTGCCTTCCCTAACCAACACACCCTCACTCAGTCCCATTCGCAGAAAGGGCAAAGAGAAGGAGATTGCTGATCCCAATGCTGTCCCTTTGAGCCCAAAGAAAAGCAATGAAATCAATGCAGGTACACAATACATGACCCAGGAATCGACATTTCTCCCCCTTCATGCCCTGTAAACACTGAAGTTCTTTCTTTTTTTTCTTGAGCAGGCAGAGTTGCTGACAGCACAAGTGGAACAGCAGTAAACAAGTCTAACACTCTTGGCAACTTCTACCACCTGCCACCCTACCTCAAGCTCTATGATGTCCTCAAAGCAACTCATGCCAACTATAAGGTATACAACTTTATAAATATTACTCACTGCTGTACCAGAAATGTGATTGTTGTTAGCAATGTTTCTCCTAGGTGACGTTGGACCTCCACAGTAGCCACGAGAAGTTTGGTGGTTTCCTTCGTGCTGCCTTAGATGTTCTCTCACAGCTGCTTGAGCTTGCCACACTCCATGACATCAGCAAAGTATTTTTGTTTTCATCTTGTTGAGTTTGTAGAATTGAAGCTGACCTGATTTTTAGCCTACTGGATTCTTTGGAATAAATGTAATCTTTTTCTCTCCCATGTAGTGTGTGGAAGAAATTTTGGGCTATCTCAAATCCTGCTTCACACGAGAACCTACCATGGCTACAGTTTGTGTTCAGCAGGTTAGTTCTACTAGGTGTAGGTATGCTTGTTTGTTTTTAATTTTGTGTGGAAGTCTTCATATGGTCGCGCAACTGAGCAGTGTGTCGCCACCAAAGACTCCACATAGAATAAGGCTGGATCCTGCCGACAGGGGCTGTAAAGGCGTTGGCTTCCCTGTGCGATGGTTCCATACATTCTATGATTTATTATGTAATGAGAGAATCAGAATGTTGTATTCTTACAATTACTTGAAATCAAAAACTCCATTAAATTCTGCTTGAACAAATCCATTCGATTCCTTATTGTATGTAATCTGTTCTCCTTTAGTTGTTAAAGACACTGTTTGGAACCAACTTGGCCTCCCAGTATGAGGGTGTCCTGAGCGGACCCAGCCGTGCCCAGGGCAAGGTGCTCCGCCTTGGCTCATCGAGCCTGAGGCCGGGCTTGTACCACTACTGCTTCATGGCACCTTATACACACTTCACACAGGCTCTGGCTGATGCCAGTCTCCGCAACATGGTGCAGGCTGAGCAAGAGCAGGATACCTCTGGGTGGGTTTGATGTATACAGACCAGATGCAAGAAAATAATTAATTAGTCTGTGGACTAAATCTATCGCATCAAGAATGCATAGTACATTTGTTGCTTCTTTGTTCACTTGCAGATGGTTTGATGTGATGCAGAAAGCGTCAAACCAGCTGAGGTCCAACATTGCAAATGCAACACGCCACAGAAGTGACAAGGTATCAGTTTATTTTCATCTCGCCAGGAATGTTTGAGCAAAAAAAATGTATATAATCAACATTTTTAAAGAGATACTTCTTTTAAATTAATTGATTATTATTATTATATATATATTTTTTTAATATGCAGCTGTTCTGAAATTGTTTTCCCAGAATACCATCCACAACCACATCCGTCTCTTTGAACCACTTGTGATAAAAGCTCTGAAGCAGTACACAACCAGCACCTCCGTGGCACTGCAGAGACAAGTTTTGGACCTCCTGGCCCAACTTGTGCAGCTCAGAGTGAACTACTGCCTTCTTGATTCTGATCAGGTTGAACAGATGGAACTGTTTGATCTGCATCCATCGTCGTCGTAATTTCTCAATGTCTTTATTTATTTATTTTTCCTGTTGTAGGTGTTCATAGGGTTTGTCCTGAAACAGTTTGAATATATTGAAGTGGGACAGTTTAGGTAAGTTTGTCAGAGTATAACAAACAATTGTCATCACTCAATTTTGATGTATAGCACAGTTCGTTTTAATATATGCCAAAGCTAATTTTTTTTTTTTTTTTTAATCAACAAAAGTCTTTAACTAAATGGATTTCGATCGTTTCTTATAGAGATTCAGAAGCAGTCATACCCAACATCTTTTTCTTCCTGGTGCTGCTGTCTTATGAACGCTACCATTCCAAGCAGATCATCAGTATCCCCAAAATCATCCAACTGTGTGACGGCATCATGGCCAGTGGTAGGAAAGCTGTCACGCATGGTAAGAGTTGCACGCATAGTTCAGTTGAAAGGCAATGAAAACACATCTGGGACAAGTAATCGTGATGCATGTTTTTCGTTTTTCTCTGAAGCTATCCCTGCCTTGCAGCCAATAGTTCATGACCTCTTTGTCTTGAGAGGCTCCAACAAGGCAGATGCAGGCAAAGAGTTGGATACGCAGAAAGAAGTGGTGGTCTCGATGCTGCTCAGACTTGTTCAGTACCACCAGGTAAATGGTTTGCAACAAGGCAACAGACGCATATTCTCAAACTACCCAGACTAGTCTTTTTTTTTTAATTTCTCATGTAGGTTTTGGAGATGTTTATCCTGGTTCTGCAGCAGTGTCACAAAGAAAATGAGGACAAATGGAAGAGGTTGTCCAGACAGATTGCAGATGTCATCCTTCCTATGATTGCGAAGCAGCAGGTAAAACTTGGGTGATACAAAGGATGCTTTGGAATGGAGGCTGCCGCATGTTATAAGTCAAAGTTTTAGTGCATAAGTATTGGGACACATATACATTTTGGTCCCATTTTTTCAACTGTGTGATGTCTTTGAATAGATGCATTTGGATTCACCTGAGGCTTTGGGCGTTTTGAACACCCTTTTTGAGAGCGTCGCACCTTCCTCTCTTAGGCCTGTGGATATGCTGCTCAAGAGCATGTTTGTCGTCCCGGCTACCATGGTGAGAAATCACAATTTGACCAGTACTTTTCAGTTAATGTCTTTAATCTGTACACCTTTCCTTCAGGCATCAGTGACTACAGTCCAACTTTGGGTCTCTGGTATCTTGGCAGTGCTCAGGGTACTTGTGTCTCAGTCAACTGAGGACATTGTGTTATCGCGAGTGCACGAGCTCTCACTTTCCCCGCATCTTCTTTCCTGCGACACGATCCGCCGCCTCTGTCAACAAAGCACCTCTCCAAGTGCCCCTCCCACTTTGGATTCATTAGCGAGTCAAGAACTTAGCGGTGATTCACCTAAAGCCCTGCCTGAGGAAACGTTTGCCAGGTTTGTGTTTAAATACGCTCATGGCAATTTTTTTAGCCCCTGTTGAAATATGAATAACTTTTTGTTGTCAAATTACTTTAATATGGACTTAGTAATGTATGTATAATTTCAGTGTTGGTAGCTGCAATTATATTTAAAATGTGGCTGCAGTCGTATTTTGCTTTCACCTGTCTACTTTCAGTTTCATTTTGCTTTTGTCTTTGCTTTAGATTCTTGCTCCAAATGGTTGGAGTGCTGCTGGATGAAATTTCCTGCAAACAAATTAAAGTGGACATCACGGAGCAGCAACACACTTTCTATTGCCAGCAGCTGGGTACACTGCTCATGTGTTTAATACACATTTTCAAAAGTGGTAAGCATGGATCAGTTTTAAAACCGTTAGGATGATGATCTGCGTCTTCTAACATTGGCTTCCCCTCCCTCCCCATTCAGGTATGTTTCGTAGGATCACAGCTGCAGCCAGCCTCCTCCTCAAAGATGAGGGTGCAAGTAGCCAGAATGATTCGGAAGCTAGCCTTTACTACCATTTAGAGAACCTGAACGCCATGGTGCAGGGCTTGATCACCACCCACCCATCCCTGGTGCTGCTCTGGTGCCAAGTCCTCCTCCTCGTCAACTACACAAACTACTCCTGGTGGGCTGCAGTTCACCAAACACCAAGGTATAATCTATCTGGATCATTAGTAAATATTTTAAGTTGGGGAGTTTTGTTTTTGACAACAAATGCCTGCAGTATGGAATAAACAATGTGGTCTGGGCTAGAGAAATCATTTTTTTACATTTTGCATGTTTTTTTCTGCTGGCCTTTCTATCAGGAGGCACAGCAGATCATGTACGAAACTGCTCAGCCCTCACTCCTCAGGAGAAGGTGATGAGGAGAATCCTGTGTCCATGTTTGCCATGATCAACAGAGAGATTGTTCGCAGGGGAGCCCTCATCCTTTTCTGTGATTATGTGGTGAGCCTGTTTGATTACAACCGAAATTTTACACAGCACTTTGTCACAATATTTACCACAAAATATTTGTTCCCCCATTATGTTAACAACTGTGGGGTTTTTTTCTTCAGTGTCAAAACCTCCATGACTCAGAGCACCTTACTTGGCTGATAGTTAACCATGTGAGTGACCTCATCAGCCTTTCCCATGAGCCACCCGTTCAGGATTTCATCAGTGCTGTGCACCGAAATTCAGCTGCCAGCGGTCTCTTCATCCAAGCTATTCAGTCACGCTGTGACAACCTGACCAATGTAAGCACGCTGATCTGAGCTTCTTCTTGCACAGTGTATTCAGGCTGCATGTTATTACTGTGTTTGTGATAGTGAACACTTATAGTGTCCATTTTAAAAATCTGGTCCCTACACCCTTCTGTGCAGCCTACCATGCTGAAGAAGACTTTGCAGTGTTTAGAAGGCATCCACCTGAGCCAATCTGGCTCACTGCTGATGCTGTATGTGGACAAGCTATTGAGCACGCCTTTTAGGGTTTTGGCTCGTATGGTGGACACGTTGGCATGTCGCAGGGTGGAGATGCTGTTGGCAGAAACGTTACAGGTTTGTTGTGTGTTTTTTAAACTCTAGGTTTTTGTGGCACACTAAATGTATTTATTGCCTGAAAGTTATTTTGATGTCGTTTAAAATAATCCACTTATCTACCCTTCAGAACAGTATAGCCCAGCTGCCTGTGGAGGAACTGGACAGAATCCAGGAATACCTCCAGATCAGTAGCCTGGCTCAGAGGTAATGTTCTTTTACAGTAGGGCATGGGTAGGCAATTCTGGTCCTCGAGGGCCGGTGTCCTGCATGTTTTCTGTTGCAACATACCTTTGTTGACCTCTTAAGGTGTTTCAATGTTTAGTGTAGGAAAATAAAAAAAACACAACTAGGTGAGTACAGCAAATAGCTGGGGATAGGTTTCACTCCAAAAACTGTGGATTGGTGAGCAACACAATTTCAAAAAGCTCCTTTTGTGTCCCCATCACAGGCATCAGAGGTTTTACTCCCTGCTGGACAGGTTTCGAGCCACTGTTGCTAAAACTAGTAGCCCGGCACCTCCAGTGACATCTCACCCCTTAGATGGCCGGCCACCCCCTGCTCCTGAACTGGTCAATGCAGATAAGGTGTGGAATGTGAATCGATTTTCTTTTAAATGAACTTTAAAAACACTCGAATTGCAGGTGGAAAACAGTTTGTTTCTGCATTTTGCTATTTGCTAGGAGTGGTATGTGACCCTGGTGAAGTCTCAGTGTTTTCTCCGTGGAGATGTGTCTCTGCTGGAGACAACTGAACTCCTTACCAAGCTACCTGCCCCTGAGCTTCTCAGCATTATGAGAAGTGACGTAAGTAGCATGTACACCAGCCAGATATTCTCTTTTCGGCATAGTTTCATTGTTTCTATTGCTGTTTTTGCTTGTAAGTATTCAAAACAGACTTTCCCACTGTTCAATGACAGACGTTCAACCTGAGTCTGCTGTGTCCTTGCCTGAGCATGGGTGTTCAGCGGCTAACACAAGGGCAGGGTCTGCTCTTGCTGGAGACGGCATTGCAGGTGACCTTGGAGCAAGTTGCTGGGATTACACAGTCTCTTCCTACCCCACACCGGTCCTTTTTACCAACTTCTGAGCCACAGTCTTACTGGACCCAACTAGCTGATGTGTATGGTAAGACTGTTGGCAAGAAGACTGACATGCGCAAAGACCTGATTTGATGCAGTATTTCTAATGATTGTCACGTCTTGTTCTCCTTTCAGATGAGCCAGGTTTTTACCGCAAGGTTTTAGCCCTCTGCAGAGCTCTCTCCCAGTACCTCCTCTGTGTAAACCAGCTACCATCCTCATTACGCATTCTCTCTGACAAAGAAGACCTCATAACTACTTTCACCTGCACCGCCACTGAGGTGAAATCTGCATCCAGTTTGTCAACTTTTGCCTTGGTTTCAGCACTGATTTCTTTTCCATGACCCAGGTTATAGTCTGGCGACTGCTCCAGGATCAGCTCCCTCTGAGTGTGGACTTGCAGTGGGCTTTGGCTTGTCTGTGCCTGGCCCTGCAGCAGACTTGCATCTGGAACAAACTGTCCACCGCTGAGTACACGACACACACGTGTTCCCTCATCTACTGCTTGCGTCTCATTATGGTCGCCGGTAAGGAGACCTTTGGTATTTTTGTAGATTGCTATTGGCTGATTGCTGTTTTTAAAATGCGTTCTCTTGGTCTTTGATTTAAGTTGCCGTGAGCCCTGGAGACCAGCTTCTGCTCCCAGAGAAGAAGAAAAAGCTAGCCAGAGATGCTGAAGGAGATGAAGTGGATGCCATACATACAAAATGTGAGGAGTCCGTTGTGTGAATATATATCATCAAACAAATCCATAGTATTAGCAACTTTGGATTTGGTCTTCTGAACAAATCTTCAGTCAAGCTGCAGGATAATGTGATGATTTTTTTGTTTGCAGATAAGTGTGAGTGGCAAGCTTGTGAGATCATGGCAGAACTGGTGGAAGGCCTGCAGAGCATTCTGTCATTAGGGCATCACAAAAACAGTGCAATCCCTGCTTTTCTGACTCCAACCTTACGCAACATTGTGATCAGTATTGCCCGACTGCCACTGGTGAACAGTTTCACTCGGGTTCCTCCACTGGTCAGTGTTTTATGTTTTTCTCTGTTTGTGCGGTAGAGAAGTTTATGAGGGTGATGCAAGCCTTTGTCAAAACTCTTTAGGTTTGGAAACTAGGTTGGTCCCCACAGCCTGGGGGGGAGTTTGGTACAGCATTGCCTGAGATTCCTGTAGACTTTCTGCAGGAGAAGGATGTCTTCAGAGAGTTCCTGTACCGCATAAACATTCTTGGTTTGTAAAAATAAACAATGAGGATTTGCATTTTATTACGCTGTCTAGCCCCTTCAATACTGACACTGTGATTATACTGTAATTTTTTTTGACTGTCACAGGCTGGAGTAGCAGGACTCAGTTTGAGGAGACTTGGGCCACTTTGCTGGGCGTGCTGGTCACCCAGCCAATCACAATGGACCAGGAGGAGGACACACAGCAAGAGGTGCTAATGTTAACCAATCTTACAATTCAATGTGGGGGCAGGAAGGTGTTCATCCTTTAAAGTTTAATTCCTTGCTTGAACATATATCTTTATATGCCAATGGATCATCAGCTGTGTTTTTTTTTTAATTTAATTGAAATTTTAATTTAGTTACTGAAAAAGAATCCCTCTGCTCTGATTGGTGTTGTAGGAAGATTTAGAGCGTACGCAGTTGAATGTGTTGGCAGTGCAAGCCATCACCAGCCTGGTGCTGGGTGCCATGATGCTGCCCACTGCTGGCAACCCTGCCGTCAGCTGTCTCGAACAGCAGCCTCGCAATAAGAGCCTCAAGGCCCTGGAGACACGGTACATTTTACGTTTTCTCTTTCCAGTATTGCTGAATACATACATTTCTTTCTTTGGTTTAATTGAGTGAGTCTGCCCCCAGGTTTGGAAGGAAACTGGCAGTGATCCGGGGTGAGGTTGAGCGAGAAATACAAGCACTTGTGTCCAAGAGAGATAACGTTCACACACACCATTCCTACCATGCCTGGGACCCTGTGCCCTCTTTGTCTGCAGCCTCAGCAGGTAGCCAGCAATACTGCATGCCGGTGAAAGGTACGCCTTACTTTTTTTCATCGTATTAAAGATAATTTCCTGTAATTCTCTTTCAGCAGGGATGCTAATCAGTCATGAAAAGTTGCTACTGCAGATCAACACAGAGCGTGAGATGGGAAACATGGATTATAAATTGGGACAGGTATGGGCCTCTGTATTTCAATCTACTTATGAGCTTTTTCGGTAGGTTTTAAGTCTTTTCTTTTGTTGCTCACGTCGCTGCAGGTGTCCATTCATTCGGTGTGGTTAGGAAATAATATCACCCCGTTGCGGGAGGAAGAATGGGGTGAAGATGAAGAGGATGAAGCAGATGCACCAGCGCCCACCTCCCCACCTGTCTCGCCAATTAACTCTCGGTATTATAAATAGTTTTAGATACATGCAGACTTCATCGGTTCGTCTTTTTACATTGAAACCATGCAGAGTTGTGTTCGGCACATGTTGAGCTCATCAACGTCACGTCGTTGCCATGAGAAAAGGGCGTGCCAACCAAATCTGGACATTGTTGACAAAAACAACACTGACCCACCACTGCTGCGTGTTCTTTCAGAAAACATCGTGCAGGGGTGGACATTCACTCATGTTCCCAGTTTCTCCTGGAGCTCTACAGCCAGTGGCTTATCCCAAGCTCTCCAAGTAACCGGAAAACACCAACCATCCTCGTCAGTGAAGTGGTCCGATCGGTGAGCCATAGTGCGCACACTTCAACGTGATCAGAATCCCATTGTCTATCCGATAACTTGATGATTGCCATCTACTCTCCTCTCAATGTTTTCCGCAGCTGCTGGCAGTGTCAGACCTGTTTACCGAGAGGAACCAGTTTGAGATGATGTTCTCCACCCTTATGGAGCTGCAGAAGCTTCACCCACCAGAGGATGAGATCCTTAATCAATACTTGGTGCCTGCTATCTGCAAGGCAGCTGCAGTGTTGGGCATGGTGAGCAAACCAAGTTATTTTCGCATCACTCTGATTAGTTCTAAATATTGTGTACAAGAAACTTATTTAAAAAACCACATTGTTTTAGGACAAAGCGATTGCCGAACCAGTGTGTCGCTTGTTAGAGACAACCCTCCGCAGCACACACCTTCCCAGCCGCATGGGTGCTCTTCACGGGGTGCTTTATGTCCTGGAGTGTGACCTTCTAGACGATACGGCAAAGCAGCTGATTCCAACCATCTCAGAGTACCTGCTGTCCAACCTAAGGGCTATTGCTCAGTTAGTGTTACACGCAACATATTCAGTGTGAATCAAGAGAACACTGCATGCAGCCTATTGCTCCTCTATATTTTACAGCTGTGTGAACCTGCACAACCAACAGCATGTCCTGGTGATATGTGCTGTGGCCTTCTACATGATGGAGAACTACCCTCTGGATGTAGGATCCGAGTTTATGGCTGCGGTTATCCAGGTAAATCTCATTACATGCTATTTAAATTGTGGAGATGAATCTTGTATAATCCATGCTATAATTAACGTTTACCACTTTGCCTCTTAGCTCTCAAGATTATGGTCCCTAATAATGTTCCATATGATTGCATTGAGATAACATTAGTTGTGATGTTCCACTGAATAAATGTATTTTTACCCGAGGTGTTCACCAAAAAGTCATTGTAGATCAGCAGTGCTTTAGAATGCAACTTTTATTTCTGTTCTCTTTTAACCTTTGACTGCATTTTTGCTTCAGGTTTGCGGTGTGATGGTGTCAGCCAGCGAGGACTCCACCCCCTCAGTAATCTATCACTGTGTGCTCCGGGGTCTGGAGCGCCTCTTGCTGTCTGAGCAGCTGTCTCGCGTGGATGGTGAGGCACTGGTCAAGCTGAGCGTCGACAGAGTCAACATGCCGTCACCTCACCGAGCCATGGCTGCCCTGGGCCTCATGCTCACCTGCATGTACACTGGTAAGCATGGCGTGATCGCTGGATATTAATTAACTATAGATCGATTGGCCAATTCTGATGTAGTACCTTGTTTTTTTTTTTACCCTCTTAAGCCATAGTTACGTATACCCATCAAGTGACTCATCCAATATTCACTGAACATGAAACAACCTGCATGCGTAAACACTCAAATTGTATGCCAATAACTACACAAGCGTCAACACTGCTCAGCAACAACATGACTGTAGACAATGAAAAATAATATTGTCTGGTTGCCCTTTTTATGCCGCAATGATGGCCTGTGACACATTTCCAAACACTTAGGAGCCAAGCCAAAGTATCTAAATTGTCTCTTGAACCCCGTAGTGTGTATATCTCTCATACAAAGTAACACAAACTGTACACTTTTCACTACTCTCCTCCATTAAGTTCTTGTTTTGCATAAACAGTTACTGAAACCTGCAAAACTAAAAAGAAACATCTTAGACTTGTCTTCTTGCACGCAGGTTGTCTTCTTGTTCTGGGAGTTTCACTTCAACCTATTAATTCCCTCTTGTAAATGTAGATAAAGCCTTAGGCATACAAATTTTTGTATGACTTCAACAGTTGTGGTTTTCCTCCCATTAGCAATTGTTGCATGACAGACAGCTCAAGCTATTTGTACTATTAAAGCTCCCGCTTGCTTTCCTGCATGCAATTTGTGCCCCCAAAAAGGGAGCTTTTGTTGTAGCCTATCTCTAACCCCTACCCCTTCCACCCACTAACTGCCAATACTATTTAGATGTTGTTGCCCCCCCCTGCACTGACTAGCCATGTAACACATTGCTGCAAATAGTTGCCTAGGAGATAACTATGTAACGACAGTGTATTCAGCTCACAATGGGCTAATGTAGAATACATTGTTCTCACGATCCTTGAAGCAGCATCCACTTAGAATCTTTGGAAAATAAATTGAATGCACCTCTCAGAATTTGTCACCATTTTGTCTTTTTGGTCTCAAATAACTTCACGTTTAAAAATTCCATGTCCGTACTCTAACCTTTCCCTTACTGGTTTAACTGCTGCCACCCTCCCTGTCGTCCTCTCAGCGGTGCTTGCGTCCCGTTCAGAAGTCTCAGGGGTTAGAGGTCAGGTTGACTCTGGCTCTGCTGTAGCGGATGTGGTGGGGGTCACGGCGGGTCATGTTGGTTTCTCCTCAGGCAAGGAGAAAGCCAGCCCCGCCAGTCGCCCCGCACACTCGGACCCTCAGGCCCCAGACAGCGAGTCGATCATTGTTGCCATGGAGAGGGTCTCTGTGCTCTTTGACAGGTAGACACATTTATTACAGATGAATCTTTTCGTCAGATTCATGAAGTAGACATAATATTTGGGCCATATGATGGGCTCCATCTGGCCATAGATTTAACCTTTTGATCTCCTGGATTTTGTCTTCAACAGGCAAACATGCATTTATTTGATTTCTGCTTATCATCGTGGATTTTCCTGTTTGCAGGATCCGTAAAGGTTTGCCCAGTGAGGCTCGGGTAGTGGCAAGGATTCTTCCACAGTTCCTAGATGATTTTTTTCCACCTCAAGATGTCATGAACAAGGTCATTGGAGAGTTCCTGTCCAACCAGCAACCCTATCCGCAATTCATGGCCACAGTTGTTTACAAGGTTGGTAAGAAGGAACACTAAACACTTCTCCCAATCAAGTGTATGTGAGCCAAATTGGAGGGAGAATAGCTCTTATCTTCCTTGAAAGTCTTTCTGGCCATTTGTACACTTTCAGGTTTTTCAGACACTCCATGCTACAGGCCAGTCCTCAATGGTAAGAGACTGGGTGCTGCTCTCCTTGTCAAACTTCACGCAGAGGACACCAGTGGCCATGGCTATGTGGAGCCTCTCCTGCTTCTTTGTCTCCGCTTCCACCTCGCAGTGGATCTCAGCCTTGTATCCTTGTTTGCAGTCAAGTACCTCGCAATGGCCACGCAAGTTTTACTAGTTAACGCTAACAATCAACCTTAAGGGCATTTGGTAAAACACTAGAAAATGCTCAACCAATAATATTCCAAAACATTGCATGTCGAATTAGTTTTTTTGAATTGTATTTGGGTGAAGTTGAGTCTACTACATATTTTTGTCTTAAACTTGTGTGCGTACTCGCATACTGCATAAAATAAAAATCGCGTTAGGCCAGTGCAGTGCACATTTTGATATCAGACAAAAAGCTCTGTTAACTGCATTTCGGAAAGTACGTATTCATTGATGTTGGAAACGACGTGGCTTCTTGCTGTGGCACTGCCGCAGCACATGCACAATGAATTGGTTAGTTGACTGCGCTCTGCTGAGTGCTCACGCTCGGAAATACTTTGCTGTGCACCTATATTTTCAGCACATCTGGGTGTTGTGTATCTTTATGGCCGTTATGTCTATGTATCAAAAGGAACGTGTTGTCTTTAACCTCCTCCTTTACCAGACTTCCTCACGTCATTAGCAGAATGGGTTCATGTGAAGTGGTTGATGTCAACCTGTTCTGCTTGGTGGCCATAGACTTCTATCGGCACCAAATTGACGAGGAGCTGGACCGCAGGGCCTTCCAGTCAGTCTTTGAGACAGTCGCATCGCCTGGAAGTCCTTACTACCAGCTGCTGGGGTCACTGCAATCGATACATCAGGATACGACTCTTTGACTCTGATTTGGCTCCGTGACAAACAAGAGTGGTGACAAGTGGGCTTCTGTGAGAAACGTGGGCGGGGCACCGAGAGGCTGTGAGGGAAGGAAAGATACGACAAAACCACATCAAAGCTTATAATGAAATTGGAGACGGTATTAAGCGGTTCAGAAAATGGATGGATTAGTGTAAGAATGAGACACCCCATCTCTCGCCCACAAGCCTTTGCTTGACAGGCCCACCAACTTTAACTAGCACCTTGATTAAAGCATAATGAGATAAGAAGATTCAGCAACACTTACACCTACACTTTAATTGTGCTATGTGGGGACACCATGGAAGCAACTCTACTATATTTTAAGGACCATTGCATCTATTTTTCAGTATGGTTTCCCCTGAAAGGGTGGTAATAGCGGGAGCCTGCTTATTGCCTTTAAAACATTTTATTCAAGAAAACATTGTAGTCAATTTACTAAGCACACAGAAACGTCAGTGTGTCTGAGCTAGATCACTTAGTCATACTCTCACTGTGGGGAAAAAAAAGAAGCTTTTACCTGTCAAGTTTTCAGTTATGAGACGAAGAATGGCAGTGTTTTTACGATCACATTATCTGTGGGACATTAGGAAAGACATAACAAAAATACCAAATAGTTTTTTTCTTGATCATTTTGGTGATACTGTACATTTTGGGCTTTCTTTTTAAGTTGTATCAAAGTTGCAGATGGTCCCCACCAATGCATCGAAATGATTCCATGTATCCTCTTGTTCTTTATAACACTCAGGATGTAAAACATGATTGTTTAAATAAGACTGGAAATCATCTTTAAATGTTGTATCTTGTAAAAAGCTAAATATTATGAAAGCCATTGTGCATGATAGTATTGTACAAAGATAAGGAGAGTTTTAAAGTATCAGTATGTTGTGATGTGTGCTTTTTGTGCGTACTTTTTTTTTTTATTAGGTATAATTTCAAAAGATGAACGATGATGTGACCACAGAATGCACAAAGTTCAATGTCCAATGAAGAGATGCCTGGCACACTGCTGGGCTTTCATACTGTGTACATACACTTGCCTTAGATAAGGATTCTGTCCTGTACACGGAACGCTTGAAAGCATGCTTAACAGCTACCTTCTTGTATTATTGCCCTTAGTCCGTTTCTATGCCTACGGTTGCCACCACTGTTGCGTGGCATTGGACGCAATACAATCCAAAGGCAGCCACGTAACCATGGTGACAAACTGCAGCGTTGACAAATCAAAGAATTATCCATCATGTCACAGTGCAGCAGGTAGTTTCCCCTCTTTGTGTTGAGGTAATAGTTTGTCAAAAGTTGGTTCAAAGAAATGGTTTTATTCTTGCAGAATATAAATTTACCAGCTCCTGTTCTTGATGTCGGGGAAAAAAACTACAACATAAAAGTAATAAATATCTATAGTAAGCAAACTGTATGGTCAAATTATGTTCAAACTTTTAAGTGTGACCATGTGTATTACCACAATGAATGAATGAGTCCTGCCCTTATTGGAAATCAAGTTTTCGGTCCAATCCCTCCCCTAAAGCAGATTACGTCAACCCCCTTTTCTTCACTTACAAGCTCACCTTATTCTGATTCAGGCCAACATGTAGTACTTAAAATGTCAAAGGAAATTATTCCCAAACAGGATTTAAATGTTTTTATGTGATTGCTTCTGATTTGGTGGAAGAGAAGCAAAAGCCTGAGTGGCTGGGGATCCCTGCAGGGGGTAATGCGATTACCCAGAAAACTGTGATTCGGGGGCACTAGTTAAGGGGGGGGCTTCTGTTGAACTGGCTCGGTTTGGTGCATTCATGTTAGTTTCCAATGCTTTCCATTTCCAGAATAAGCAATTCTAAACATGAACTTGCAAATCAAAGAACATTATTGCATTTCAAAAGAACTCTTGTAATCTTGTGTCCAGGTGTACTTGAAGTGTAGTTTGCCACCCCTATTAATTAATGTCATACTGATTAAAAGGCATTAAGTGGAGTGGATTACTGGGCACCTTCCATATGCTTTATTTGGCATTTGATGTCTCTCTTGTTTGCACTGTCATTCTCAAGCAAAACCTCCCAAGCATGGAGGTGAAAAAGTGTCATAGTCTGGTTGAACTTTTCAGCCTATTCCAATTGTTTGATGCAAATGCAACATCATACATCACCAGAAGAACAACATACTGGGTGGCAGGAACAAGTTTAGGAACTGTTTTTCTTTAGACAGTCAAAGTGGAGGGAATTCTCATCAATTGTGTTCACACCAAATAGTCATGCCTCTGTTTGAACTCACCTCCCCCCTTCCCAAAAAGTTAGAACATCTAAAGCACAGGTGTAAAACTCAAGGCTCGGGGGCCAGATACGGTCCGCCACATCATTTTATGTGGCCCACGAAGACAAATTGTGCATCAAATTCGTGTGATTACTAGAATTGCAAATTGTCTTCACTTTTAATATCTTTTTTAAAATATATATTTGACCAGTTTTTACTCGTCTGATTTGAAAATGAGTTATTTGTCAGTTTGTTTTGTAGCTTTTACTGTATATATTATGAGGTGCTCATGCATTTGGGTTGACAGTCATAATGGGCCTTCGAAAGAAGCTATGCCTACAATGCGGCCCGCGAAAAAAATGAGTTTGACACCCCTGATCTAAAGTATAGTTGGGGTTAACCAAAGACAATTTAAATTGTGGCAATTGTGTGCTGTTGACTAACATGGGATGTTTAAATGTAAATGGTTCATTTAGAAGAGGTTGAGCACATTAGAGCAGCCACATTATTTCAGTTTACATTTTATTTCAGTTTTATTCCTCTTCTTGAGTGTTTTGATTGCATTGAACAGATCAATACACAGTAATTCTTTGAAAATGTTTTATTTTTTTTCCCCTCCTGTTTTTTTTTTTTTTTTACACCCCACAAACGTGGCATATTTACACTGCTGTGTGTTGACTTTTTCTATCCACCATGCATGTCGAGAAGGAAGTGAAGCAACTAAAGGTTATTGGATGAGTTGGATGTTTCCTTCCACATCCAGTCCCTCCTCACAGCAGCCCACTCTAAACTACCGAGCCCCCCTCCGCCTCCTCCTCCTCCTCCAGTCCTCCTCCTCGTAAGGCTACTTGGCCAGATGGTGTTGCCTTTTCTTTTGTTTACCCATCGACCATGAGTTGACCCAACTGTCCCTAGCTACTCAACTATGGATACTACCTGGGAGCCGTCATTCGACAAGTAAGCCATTCTTCCTTGGCCGCCCAACTCTTTGCGCACGCCTTTTGTCGCTTTTGCGTCATTTAAAAAAAAATGTAATCTACCTTAGACTTAGCTGATTTAGCCTTAGAAATGTGACTTTTTCCGCCCCGCTCGCTCAGCTTTCCTGTCCCAAGTTGTATTGTTACATGCACGCTGTTATTAGTGTAAATAAATATATAAATAAGAAGTTTCTATTTTCACACCCTTGCAGCAAAAGTTTGACACAACGATGATAGTTTTATTTGTGACTTCTCACTCGAACTTGTCATTTTCTCCACATAACTGTCTATGCTAGATTGACATGAGTGTAAACCAATGGCGGTCAAATCCATCTATGTTTACACCGCCGTTGTCAACGTTACAGCCATTCTAGAAAGTTGTGGATAGGAAAGGCGGGGCTAAGATTTAAGCATGGGCGGTTGCACTTTTGGAGCGCAAGCCACTTCAGAAAAACTTTAAAACTGTGCGAAATAGATAATAAAAAGTATCATTTTTAGCATAAGGCCATTGAATTTGACTACATGATTGTTAATATGCACGAACAAGCCTGTTTTTTTAAACTAGGGATTTTAGCGTGATAACTTGACAACGCCTAAACTAATGCAATTACGAGAAAGGGCTTGAAGGGACGCCTTGTTGAAAACAAAAAATAAACGTAACTAGTTCAGTCTTTAAGGTGAAGTGAATTCAATAGCATTTACTAATCTGTATGGATGCACCTGCAAAGGTGCAAACACCTCTGATTGGACAAACGTGTGACGTCATTCCCTCCAGGTATTGCAGCTAGGCTGTTCAGAATAATTCACCAACTATTACTATTACTATTCTCCCTATACATCTTTTTAATCATGTTTCTGAAGAAGATGAAACAAGATTAAGCAGTCCATTTACTATATAAATTAATGAATGATTCTTGTAAAGTACAGATATCTCTTTATTCAATGTTGGGAGTCATCAGAAAAAATAAATATTCAACTACTCAAGTAAGTAAAATTGACCCTTTTCCTGTGTTTTTTATTAAATTATTCCGAATCAGAAATTGAATTTCAAACAATCTGCCATCAAGATAAAATACAGATTGTGCAGTTGACAGCAGTTTGAATAGAATATGGACTAACGGCTTTTTACACTTAGGCTCACAGCTGCTTGTGGATCCAAAGTTGGGAGCTTCAAATTGACAAAATGCAGCTGACTTTGTGGTGTACATTCCATTATTCTATTTTTTGTTGTTGTTATGGTCGTACTGTGCTGAGCAGCCAGCCAGCATTTGCATATAAATCACAAAAAGTTCCATTCCCGGATTCATTCCCCTGTGTGGGTAGCATCACAACAACAACAAAGAAAAAGAAACACAAAAATACACACAAAGCAAAATATAATTGCGCCTTGAGATCAGGAATGGGTAAACTATTGGGCTCAGATGTTACGTTTGTTTTTTAAAATGGACTGACTGGCCAGGTCATTTATGCTGTAGCCGAGGGAAACAAAATATCAAAATGTAAAATATATGAAATAGTTTACACAATTTTCATTTTGAAATGTAGTTTTTATATTTGATTTACAGATAATTAACCAAGCCAGTTAGTTATTTTTGAATTCCTGACTATTTCATTTAAATTAGTTATTACGTTTTTGCACGGTAATTCTTAAATATCAACATTATGGTGCTCATGTGACATCAAAATAAAAAAAAAAAAATCATATTGTTCCTCAAAATAAGCATCAAAAGCTCTGTTGGACTTTAGAAGTTCTCTTTTTGTTCTGTACTGCAGCAAATTCCTTGCGTTGTAGCAGACAGTTTTGTAACTATACTGAATTTTTAGCAAGTTTTTTAGTTAAGAGTCTCAGTATATACCAACCTAATTATCGTTTGGTCTTTTTTGCAGGTAAATATCAGGATGGGCGGCTCAACTTTAGGAAGGCTGTGCCAGAGCTGAGTCCAAATTTTCACCCCTTTGCTGTATTTGCCACTCGATGGCAGAGCTTTCTGACTAGAAGACGCTCCAACTTGGCAGCCACTGAAATGTTCTGAACAAATAGATGAGAGAAAATCCTCTGGCACGATGTTCAACCAAGTGGACACGTCATCAAGAAGACGTCCTCACGGAGGCAATGAGGCCAACCGGTCCCATTCTCCTCCACCCCCCTCTGTGCAGCAGAGGCGAATCCGGGCTGTTGAGGTGGCCAGAGGAAGTACGGGTTACGGTTTCACTCTCTCGGGACAAAGCCCGTGTGTCCTCGGCTGCATCCTGAAAGGCAGCCCCGCAGATTATGTGGGTTTGCGTTCAGGAGACCACATCCTCTCAGTGAATGACATCAACGTCTCCAGGGCATCCCATGAAGATGTGGTCAAATTGATCGGACGCTGCACCGGCATTTTAAAGCTGGTCATTGGTGAAGTGGAGCGTCACAAGCGACACCAGCAACGTGGCGCTGGCAGTCGTCACCATAGCAGCAACACTATGGCTGCAGCTTACCTGGACTCGTGCTCCAGCGACGACGAGTTGGACGGCCTCTACGACAACAGTGTCAACAATAACAGCAGGACGACTGGCGGAGCTCGTGGGGGCTGGTTGAGACCCAAAATGGATTCAAAGCAGTTCGGCATCAACCGTGCCGAGCGCGTTGTGGCGGAGTTGCAGTCCGGAGGAATTTTCAACATGATCTTTGAGAATTCCAGCCACTCGTCCAGCAGTTCTGACAAGGACAGACCCGGACATACCTCATCGTCCAAACCACGTCCGATGTCTGATCCTGAGTTTCCTGCATGTCGAAACTCCACCCGCTCTAACAGCAACCCTGTCCTGCTCTCTGAGGAGGAGATGGCCCAAGTTCTAAATGATGACTCGGTTTTCCTGGACTCTGGTTTTCGACATCTCCACCTCCACGAGGAGCAATACATAGATGTCGGTGATGGGCGGGACTTGGTCCTAGATCCAAATCAAGACATTGTCAATGTGGGCATGATTGTGGGCTACCTGGGATCTATTGAGCTGGCCTCCACAGGTACCAGCCTGGAGAGTGACAGCCTGCAAGCTATCAGAGGATGCATGAGGCGCCTCAGGGCAGAGCAAAAGATCCATTCTCTGGTCCTCATGAAGGTGAGCTTGCATAGTTCTCACAGTTTTGTACCGAAACGTTCCTCTCAGGTGCTTCTAATTGTGACATGACTAACTGGCAAGGAGGACCTGATCAACATCAGATTTTTTTGTTTTGTTTTGCCTTCAAGTATCACTCCCTGGTATTGTCAGACTTCTAATGCACATTCTACTCTTTCTTCTAGGTCATGCATGATAGTGTGCGCCTGTGCAGCGACAAAGGCCAGATTCTTGCCACATATCCTGCAGAAAAACTAGCATTCAGTGCCTGTTGTCCTGATGACCGGCGGTTCTTTGGACTGGTCACCATGCAGGCCGCAGATGAAGACTGTCACCTCAGTAGAGGACGATACGAAGACGGAGGTTTGAGGACTTCTTGCCACGTGTTCATTGTGGATCCTGAGCTGTGTCACCACCAGGTGTGAACAGAAAAAGTGCTTGAGTATTCAGAATAGCTCTGTGCTATTTACCAATATTATCCAAATGGAATTTGATAAATTGGAATTGAAATTCTGTTTTGAAATGTCATGAATTCCATTATGACAGTCTCTTATTAATACATATACACATATACAGACACAAATAGATGAATTACTAGTTTTGAAATCAGAACTAATATTTTCTTCAGTCATTGTTCAAATTGCTGTAAACATGGTAACACAAAATTCTTACAAAATCTCAACTTTATTATTTATTACAAAATTATGGTACATAATTTGATTTGATTTGATCTCGCGGGCTATATAAAATGACATAGCCGGCCGGATCTGGCCCCCGGGCCCTGAGTTTGACATCTGTGCCTTAGTAGATGGATAGTACACTCAACAGTTGTGGGGATGTCTTCAACCGTATTTCACGTGTTTCTTTATTTTTTCCTCAGGTACATGTGGGAGTGGCCCAGAGGTTTGGCTTTGAATGTACCCCTGACCCAGACACGGGAGGCTGCCTGGAATTCCCACCCACTTCTCAGTCTCTCCTCCACTTTGTGGCTGTACTTTACCGGGACATGAGGGACAACATTGAGGGCATCCGGGCCAGAGCCTTTCACGATCCAGATAACGATGCCCAGCAGAACCACAGCACCAGCAGTAATAGTGATAGCGGGATTGGTAACTTTTTACCTGAGGAGAAGAGTAACAGAGTGCTCTTAGTTGACCTGGGAGGGCCACTTAACCACAATCACGTCTCCGGGCCGCGTCATTGGGACAGCCCACCTTCCTCCCAGCAGGCTTGGAGCCCCACCCTCGGAGCCGCTGCCTCTCACCCACCTCCTCCCCCGCCCGCTATAAGGAATAGCCACTACCGCCATGAACCATACCTGGCCGACCTGCCTCATCCCCTCCCGCTGGCACACACCGACGCTAGACACGGTCGAGGGGCCCATCCACATCACTACTCGCAGGGAAAGTGGGGAGGAGCCGTCGGAGGCGGGGACAAAAGAGGCACCGGAGGAGGGGTGGAGCCTCAGCGCTGGCTGCCAGTCCATGTGCTGCGAGACTGGCACCAGCAGCACCACCACCTCCAAGGCTTGAGCAGCGATCAAGAGTCGTACGCCGAATCCACTGACGGCTGGTCATCGGCTAATTGCAGCACCCTGCCTCCACCCATGAATAAGATCCCGGCCGACCGTTACCGGGCCCCGCTGGTCCCGGGGGACCACCTGCCGCCACCTGGAGGAAGCCAGCCTGCGCCTGTTTTACATGCCCAAACCCACACCCAGAGGCTGAAAGATGAATGGGCCAAGAAACTTTTTGGTGCTGGCGACAGAGAGAGGAGCGAACCCGAAAAGAAGCGCGGGGCTGCCAAAGACGCAGAGAAAAAGGTAACAACTAATCGTGATGAATGCATTTGGTCGCTGCTTACTTTGCCGTTTGTCTTTCAATTGGTAGCATTCTGTGTCTTTCCACAACGGGATTTGCCACTGTTGATGGATTTTAAAGACGTTATGTTAAAACTAACTATGCAATGAGAAGTGTTGAGAGCAGGTAGCCTCCTCCATCACATAGTACCGCTGTGGAAATTTACTCAACTAGAGTCCGTCCAAGTGCACTTTATTGAGGTGATAAATCTGTCTACGCTCATGCCAATGCTCCCCATCACTCCTTCCAGACGAAAGCCTTCTATTTTGCTCCAGTGCTTTTTGACTGAAATGCTCCTCTCACTGACATGCGAAACTTTTCAACCGTGTGAAAGTTTCCTAACCTGCGTGGACCCCTCACCAAACATCCCTGCTCCGTAGTGAGTAATGCGAGCACACAGCTCTCTACACGTCAACTAGATTGATAAGTTATTTATCCCGCTGCTCCAGTATCAGATCATACATTATGCACCAGCCAGACTTATGTCTTGACCTGAAAACCACCTGTTTCACGTGCTAATGCATCCAACTGGAGTGGGTTTCAGACCAGTGTCACATAAAAAGTCTACAATGGGTCCCAACTGTTGTCCCAGGTATCATGCGGCCCCCTACATGACATTAAAGTACAATGTTAGTACTTTTTTGTTGAGCACATGGGGCACACCGACAAGTCTTGAATGCAAGGAGAAAGTGTCAGTGCTCAAGAAACTGAACATGTTGAGGAGTATGCAAAGTACCAGTGAGATTAGAGGGTGGACCAGGTCACCAACCTTGTTCATGTTCTTAAAAACTATTCTCAACTGTTATTAATAATGACTAAGAAGACGGAATTACTTCACTTAGCCATTGGAAATAGAAATGCAATTCAGTCCAACTGCAGAGTTCAAAATTTCATGACACTGCACGCTGGCACTTAATAGATCAGATTTTTTTTTTTTATACCATGACTACCCATCACTCATATGTGTTCTCCAAAAGTAGAATGTAACACTAATAATTATTTCATGATAATCATTTTGTTTCCTTAATTTAAACATTGATTTCTGATACATTGTCTTCTTTTTAACTCAAATTGAATGTTGATAATGAATAGGTCATATACATTTTTATAAAAATATGAATCCAGATAAATCAAAGTAAAAACTGAACTTGTCTTTGTTACACAACATTTACCAGAAAAAAATGGAGTCCCATTTAAACAGTCATCCATTCATTATCTGAACCGCTTTTAAAATTTAAATATCAGGAACAAAACACTGAACAAGAATAACATTAAGACCTAGTACTTTTGATTTTCTTCTTTTCTTTTCTTTGGTCATCTGAAACACTTGAGTTGTCACGCAGCTCTTGTGATGTGGTGGCAAGTAAATACATCTTGTGTAATGACATCATTAACATTTGTGGCAAGTGCTGTTTTTCTCATAATCATTATTAAACCATAGCTGTGGATGGATACTTCCTACATATCGAACCATAATGTTGCTTCTTCCTAGTCCCAGGGACCACAGACCACAATCAGAGGAAGTGTTTCAAGGCCGCTGGGGGTGTTCATGAGAGTTTACAGGAAGGTGGACGTGAACTCTTTTTTTAGTTCAGTAGCCGTCATGGGGAGAGTGGAGTCACAGTTTTTGAGGGTGGTGCTACCCAGATTAAGAAAAAAAATAGTTACACTGTGCACTACTAATGTATTGCTTGTGTGGTCTTTTTTTTTATGTGTTGATTTTTTTAATCCCACAATCCAACTGGCTGCAATTTACTATGCAATACCACATGGTGGCACTGCTTCCTTATCTTTAATATGTGACAAAGTTTCTACAGAATGTATTTTATTACTTTAATATTATTTTGGACTTAATTATTATCTGATGTTAATTAGACATAATTTCATGACCGTAAGATGATCAGTTTGCAAGCAATGATGAATATGATGATAACAATCTCAGTCCTGCTGTATCCTCACGAGGGTCAGGGGTGGGCTGCAGCCTAACCAAGCTGACTTTGGGCAAGAGGCATATTATACCCTGAACGTGTTCCCAGCCAAGTACAGGCCACAAATAAATCAGTATGCATGTTTGTGGAAAGTTGGAGGAAACCAGATTCACTGGAGGAAGGCCACACAGGCACAGGGAGAACATGCAAACCCCCTCACGTGAAGGCCAGAGCTCCCATTTGAACACACGACCTCTGAACTGTGAGGTAGATATGCTAACCAGCCACAATAATAATGATGATGATATTTTTTACACTGTTAGGTGGGTATTCATTAAGTAAAAAATAGGTATCATAGTCTAGTTTACAGTAATGACTGAACTACTAACTGAATCCCTGTTTCGACTCCTTTTCTCTTCCGCCTTCCTATTTTATTAGTCTGTGTGTGTGTGTGTGTGTGTGTGTGTGTGTGTGTGTGTGTGTGTGTGTGTGTGTGTGTGTGTGTGTGTGTGTGTGTTTGAGCAAGACAGATCATTAACATCAATACAAGCCACATTTTTAAATGCCTTTTTTGTAAAAAGGCTCTAATCAAAGCACATCCCGAGACACTTAGTCACATCGACCGAGATGATCAAATAGAAATATGAATCCAAAGTGTTTATTGTACGTACTGGCATTTTGTCACTGATTAGGTCGTCACATCTTGGTGTTCATTGATTCATTTCTCAAAGGGCATTAATCAATCAAGAATCTATCCTTATATGTCCTCTCCTGCACTGTGGGCGAATCGGCCTATGTAATAGTATTTACGAGGACTGTTCAGTTGTTTAGTTTCCCCAGCACAAAAGAACAAACATACAATATTAAGAGTTTTCAGTGGAAATGTGAAGGCAACGAAAGACTTCTGTTTGGTTTATGGGTTACATCATTGTTTGATGGCTTTGAACAGTAAATCTTGATGACCCGTTGACTAATCTCATGGACATATTAGGCAGCAGTTTATGACTAAATGGAACAGCTGCTTGGTTTTTGCTTTTCTCTCCAGTTAATGGTTTGCTACATCGATAGTAAATCCATCTCCAGTGTGTTTGTATGGATATTGTGTTGTACATTTCTGTTAAATATACTTTGTGTATATATATATATATCTAGATCAAGAATATAATTAATAGAAAAGTACAACGTCATGCTGTTCAAACAATTGGATGATTCAGTATAAACACCACGGCACTGACTATCTCATCTTCCAGTATTTGTGAATGTGTGGTTTTACCATTTGACTGGAATCCAACAGACTGTGCATGCAATAACACAGGCACAAGCACATGCCTGCGTCTAATGTGGAATTTAACATTTCAGTGGGAGGAAAAAAGGGGGACTGCTTGCGTACAGTTGCCTCCACACCAGCCAAAGTCATAGCAATTGCGAACAATAGAGGACGTTTGACCACTTTGCAGCAAGTGAATTGACATTTACAAGAACCTACTCTCAGTAGAGATAATAATGACCCTTTTGTATATTGCACATCCATATTTGAGTGGGTAGGCTTGAATAATGTTATCTGACCATTTTCTATTGCTTATCCTGGTCCAGCCAAGATGTTCAAGCAGGAGAGCAATTATTGTGTCTTCTGGGCAGAAAAACAGAGGAAGACTTCTGGTGCACTACCAACTAAGCCAAAGCCAAGCAGCAACACCAGCACACCAGCATGCTGTTGTTATAATATTTTGACTGTTTTGCTTTGCTGCTTCTGATGTTTTGTTCGTGTTGGAGACGCCGTTAAAAACAGCGCAAACGATGTTGGTCTATGCTGGTTATTTTGGCAAAAGACTTTTGGATCAGATTGTTTAACACAACTCTTGGAGGTGAATGGACAAAGCGGGGCAATAGACATTTTTTTTAAAGGATGATAGAGATGTGCAGAGGCAGACCCCGCGGCACACATTTCCAGATGGGTTGTAAAGTGTGCGTGATGTTGGCTGTGTGTGTGTGCATGTACTTTTATCCAAAAGCTGAATATTTTTGTGTCCACAACACTTTCAGCTTATGTGCCTAACTGGTTGGTGCTTTTTACAAAGGGGACCCTTGGCCATTACTCCTGCAGTAATGAAAATTGCTGCTCACTCAAGTTGCCAAAAATCAATTAAATTATAATATTAAATTAAAGCATGTAGGGTTCATGGCTTCAATAGAACTTAACAACTGCAAGTCTAAGATGGAGAAAAGAGCACTAAAATTTTTTTACATTCATTTTCTGATGAGGCCAAGTTTGTCTCTTCACAACACCCTCGTGGCGGGGTTTGCTTTCAGGATGCTTTTTCAAAATCTCTTCTCCACAACGGATAGATGGTAACCTCAAAGACTCTTTCTTGCTTCCCAGACATTCAATATTGTCCCCACCTGGGTGTAAAACCTGTGTCTTTTCTCTCCTCAGGGTGGTCGCTTCCGAGGTCTGACAATGGGTTTCCCTCCTCTCCCCCAGCGTTCCTCAGGCAGACGGTCCTTCGGACGTTCCAAACGTCTCAGCCTGGCCCGCTCCCTGGATGATCTGGAGGTAGGAGCATATGTGTCTGTCTGTCTGTCTGTCTGTCTGTCTGTCTGTCTGTCTGTCTGCCTGCCTGCCTGTCTGTCTGTCTGTCTGTCTGACTACTTACTCTGTACATCTGCAGACAAATGGCTCGTGTTATTGCAACACTCGAGTTTCGTCCGAGTGCTATCGTCACATTTGAGCCACATGTGCACCAGCTCTTTCTAATAATAGCAGCTCATGCGCATCATCACATGACACCTCAAGCCCTCTTTTCATATCACCATGGCAACATGCACACAGTTGTGGACAAACTAGCCTATAGCGAGTGACACCATGTACTGTACACTTTCAGATTAATGTCGTGAGATTTAGAAGATTCTACGTTTGATTGCCATCACTGTTTATCATTAAAGCCCTAAGGTAATAATAATTCGACTTATCTGTGTAGCTTCAACAAAGAAACTTCTGATCATTTTAGATACCCAATTCTAATGAAGGTATGTGTTTTAATTTTTGTACTACACAACATCCCAACTTTGGGTTTTTTAACTATATTTGTTTTCATAATCCACATCATTATTTTCTCTTTATTTCTGTTTTACAACACGCCACGGCGACTTCCGCGATCCCACCTGGAGCTCATGAGGTCTGACCTCAAAGAAATTGGGATGAACGTAGACGAAATAATACGGCTGACGGTGGAATCTGTTAGCTTAGTTTGGAAGCTTGTCTAACTAATTGGTTCATATTTTGAAACAAACTTTCCTGTAATAAACCGGAAATTTCAAATTTTCACAATTATTCACGATAAGTTTTAGAAAACTAATTCATTTTAATTTTTAATGTAATTTGAAAGTTAACTACTGTACGGAAAGTTTTAAAACAAAATCCTTAGTTCTCATTACTTTTTCTAAGATGGATGTGGGTGTGCTAAGAGCAGCGTAGATTTTTATTTTTTCTTCTAATCAAATTTTCAGTTGAATTTTTTTTCCTTATTTTAAAGATAAAGACACTAATCAATATCCCAAAAAGCAAAACACAGATGTTCTGATCAATCAATATTGAATTCTACAATTGGGCATTGAATGTTTTTTTAGACACCACAGTATTTGTTTCACTTTTCTGACATTTGTCAACTTTTCATCTCTTTGGAATGCACCACTTACAAAGAGCTCTCAATATGATACACCTCTAACTGTCTACCAACTACCACCACAGTAATACACATATTGTTTAATCAATACTATTAAAAATCAAATCATTATCTTTGTACAATTTTTTTATTTATTTTTTTGTCACAAACTTGCTTGCTGCATTCACCCCACCCCTGAAGGCATCATTAATGATATTGATTGTGCACCTAATGAGCATCTGTTGTCATGAATCCAGGCATTAGCTCATCAGATCTTAACAAACAGAGTAATTCTGCACGTTGTCGTCAAATCGAGGTAAACATCATGAACTCTGTTTTCATCGACTGTTGTCTGCTGGGGAGTGAGCTAGAGACTAAGTGTAATTCACAACAACAGTTTTGCTCGTACTATGTCCTCCTAAGATAGAGATCAGAGGACAGTGAAATATTTCCGCTGTCCAGTGGCTGTTTGGGCACAGTGGAATTTTCCCCTTTTCCATGTTTGGGCTCCATTGTAGAATTGCATAGCAAAGTCACTGGGATGCCATTAGTTTTAAATCTGCCTTTCAATTAAAATATTTTCCCTGTGATGTGGTATTTATTTATCTCAAAGGCACCATTGTTATTCCCACTATTTTTATACAATAATTGATGACATTATTATTATATTGAGTATTCTGTCCTCTGCCCCTGCCTCCCTCGTTATCTTACCTTTTTCTTCCGGTCATTAGGCCTTTCTCTCTTTGTGCTCATGCACAGACAGAGACAGCTTTGTGTTTGTGTTGACCATGGCGAGTGTGTGCGCGCGCTCGTGTGTGCATGTTCGTGTTCACGTTTGTGTTTCGGAGAGGGGCAGCTCAAACATATCTGGCACGCCTAATGAGCTCCGATCAGCAACAAACTGGTCTTTCGAATGGCTTCAACACAAAAGCACATATGCACTGTGCAAATACACACAAGACACATGTACACATGCAAACACGCACACGCACACAATGTTTGTACATAAGATAATGAATTCCTTTCTGAAACACAAATAAGGAAGCTATATACTATCTGATTGCATACTGTACACACACACACACATGCACACACATACACTCCAGCCCATCCTGCTTCTAAATTTTGGTTTTTGTAATGCAAGTGGAAATGCGTGAGTGAGCATGACGTCAATTCGGTTATGCCAGTGAAATCCTTCCTTCAAGTTACCTGCAAATATAGCTTACCCTGCTTTTGTGGTCAATATTAGACATTCACGCTATTGACTCAACTTTACATTGGACTTCCCCAGAGCATTGAGTCATCTTATTAAGATTTTTACACCAAAGCCAGCAAGTGCTGTAGCAGTAGCAAGATATTTATCGACCACGAGATAAGACTGCAGCTCTTTAATTTTGCCAAACTGTTATTTTCTTTTTTATTATTATTATTAATTTGTCTTTTCCATGCCTTTACTGCAGCCTCGTTCTGTTCCGGTTTGTGTCTGGGGGTTTCTCCTTTCACTTTGCTCTTCAGGAGGTCAAATGAAGGCTCTTTTGGGTTAAGCTCTGGTGATTGACTTGGCCAGTTTGAGACTTTTTCCCCCTGATGAAATCCTTTGTTGTGTTGGCAGTGTGTTTTGGGTCATTGGCTTGTTACATGATGAAGCTTCTCCTGATTAGTGTGAATGCATTCTTCTGTGAATTGCCAAACAAAATGGTTATCAGAATTCATTCTCCCGTAACCATAATTCTAGTTAGTCAAAATCAAGCTTGATTTTCTCTGCAAAGGCAGAATTATTTTATCCTAATCTTGGACCGAATCTCCTTTTTTTTTTTTTTTACAATGCAGATACGTATACCTAATGCAACACCCAATGAGATTATTTAACAGACTCACAATCAGTGATCCTTGATATAATTTCAAGAAGTGCTTCAAAGCTGCTATTTCGGTGCATCAATTAGGATTAATTATTTGAAAGGCCACCGCCCAACACAAACAATGTTCAAGTGGTGCTTAGTGGCTGAACACAAAATGGCAAGGTGAATTGTTCACTGCTGTATAAGCTGTTTACAAGCAAGATTCACCAATGAAAGCAGGGCAAAAAACCAAAAACAATTTTAGGGTTCAATGCACACATTTAAGTGGCTTACAGTGCACACAATTGGCCGATCGCAAGGCCGATTTCTAATATTTCCCCCACAACCTGCAATGTTGTTCTGTTCTGGAGTTGGTGGGGATAAGCAACATGGAGGCGCTCGCTAAAGATGAATCCGCTGTGGTCACTGTGGTTGTTGGGTGCCATAACCCCTCTAGGGATTTATGTTTACACAGAATACACAAAATACAATATTGTTTATTTCAGTGGGTTTAGCCTCTCTCTAGATTAAAAATGTTGACATGAATGACAATAATTTAATTTATTGAAAATAATCTTTAGGGTTATTGTAAACTATCATGTTTCAAGTAAATATTCGTGCAGGGCGTGAGTGTTTTTTTTAATTTATTTATTTTTTTTATACTTTTTGAAGCAATCATCCCCATACATGAACTGCAACTAATATTTACAGAGCTGCTTCATAGTTTTACTTTTGTGAAAGGTGGAACGACTTGTGTTGGTGCTTTGACTGATCGATGGTGGTCCCCATTAAAAATCAATACAGAACTAATTTTCACTTTAAAGTGAAGTAATGCTGCACCCACTTTCCCCGCCTCAGGGACCTTCCTAGGCAGGGTTATAAGTAGGGGTGTGAGTGTGTGTATCATCAGTGTGTGTCAATGTCAAGGCATGTTGTGGAATGCAGCTACTTCTCAACTCTTCTGTACGGTGTGATCATTCTGACCTGTGCCATCCACTCCGCTGTTTCTTCTTCTTCTGTTTGCTCTGTCATCTCTTGGTCCTCAGGAAGGATCAAACTGGATTCATCCAATCCTCCCTCCCTTTCCCCCTTCTGTCACGAATGTCACTTGTGCATGGGGCATACTAATGAGATGACAGACGAGGGCACCGAGGGTAAGGCATTCACTCAGAGCTGAGCATATATGTGTTGGGGGTTGTATGGTGGAGAGAGGTGGGGGCTGGGGGGGTTCGGTCAAGGCGGAGGTCTCCCTTTTCTGCCGTGCCTCGCATTCTGCATCTGATTAGTGTGTATGTGCATGCCTCTCACATCACAACAGTGTGGGTGGAATAGGAATGACACAAGGGTGGGTGGCAATACAGAGAAAGAGGAGGGTGAGAGCAGAGAGGCAGGGCGACGGAGACGATAGAGCGAGAAGGAGGAAGAGGAGCAGGAAGATGAGAAAGCGCGAGCAAGTTGCAAAGGGCATCTAGTAACAGTGACGTTCTGGAGCGGCTTGGACTCTTAGACGCCATCGAGCTTTAACGTGCAACCAGTGCACACATCTATTTGGCTGATAGCAACGCGCACCTTGGGAAACTCTCACATGTAGTGTTGGGAATTACTCGTGTCTTTCTTCATGGAGCAGAAAACTTTGAGTGGGGACTCAGAAACAACCTCTCAACCAGTGAGTAATTGTGGCGTGTGAGTGTGTGTGCGTGTGTGTGTGCGTGTGGTGGGGTCTGATCTTACAAATGAAGTCTCTTTATCCAGTCGCACATTGATACTGATTGTCTTATGAAATGTGGCGTCAGTTCAATATTATGGTCGTTAGCGTAACTTCCTAAATTTGTCCCATTCGTCTTGTGATGAAGTGCATGATTATTCACATTAAAAACCATTCTGAAACTTTAGTTACACTGCTCCGCTTTGGAATGACAGGTCACGTGACCAGTGCAATCCAATCACAGAGCAGTTTTTGACAGCGTTTCAGCAACCTGTTGATTTCCACCTTTAGTCTGTGAAAGCAACAAGAGACAACACGCTCAGTTATGCATTGGATGTGTTCGTCGTCCAAATCATATCGTCTAAAGGTGTCAGTCATTCTCTGCTCTAGGGTACAAACCAGGGCTGAATCTATTTTAATTTCACAAAATGCAGCAGTGACAAAATAGTTTGCAGTTCTTCTGTGTTTATGCAACAGGCCATAATCCCCTAAACACTTCTTCTATCAATAGAAGCCCATTCATACCCTTCTAAAAAGGAACAATCACACAATGTAATGCCCAAAGATAAGTGACCCGCACACACATTACTTGTGTGTGTTCCTCGTGATTACCCCTGGGACCAAAAGTGTTTGTAGGGAAGGCAAATCAGATGATGAGTCAAAACTGGTCCTGTACACGAAACACCTCAGGATGGCCGGCTCAACATCAGATGCAGGCTCCACTTTCAGATGAAGACAAGTACCTCTTTTTTTTCCCCCTCAACAAGTGCCAGATGGGTGCAGTTCACCTCAAGAGCACAATCAAGCGTTGCCATGTGATAAGTCACTTGCTGCAGTGTGTGTCCATTTTGAGCGCAACAGGGGGATGTATGAAAACCTTTGCCTCATGACATTTTGACGGACACACACACACACGAGTCTATAGTCTATTACGATATAATACCAAGTAGAATTTTGTGCTAGCTTTAATAGAAGTTAATCATATGATAGTTGCATAGTGTTATCTTTCTACAAATAATGCAGAGTCAGAATTTAACCCCTCCCACACACACACACACACACACACACACACTCTGCCAGAAAAAAAGAAATAGCCTTAAACATCTTCTCATGACCTTGACCACTTCTGCTAAAATCAGCTACATCCCCATGGTAACAGATCATTCAGTTCTACTCCTGAAATGGAAAGATTTAATAAATGTTATCAGTATTCGCTTCCATTTTTGTGTTTTTTTTTTTCAAAAACAAGTGAGGAAAAATGATTCGGGCTGACTATTTTAGGAAGACTGATAAGTGGGCTTTCTAGGAAGTAACTGTCTGACTGTGAGATAGCATCTGCCATTGAGTTGAATCTGAATTGACTCGGTATGATCTGCGACTTACCATTTCATATTTTAGGATTATTAAGGCTGAATATCTAATAATATAATAATATTTTTTTGTACACTAAACCTTATTAGTAAGCGGTATCAGGTTATGCTTTAATTCCAGCAGCAGAGGGCACTGTTGGCGTTTTTTCCAATGAACTTGCTTGCATGTCTGTAAAAAAAAAAAAAAAAATCAATAGGGATAATTGAAGCTATTGCCAAAATGGATCCGTAAGATTGATGGCTCTCTAATTTTCCCAAACAAAGCTACTTTTCCAGCCTGTGAACGCTTTAACACACATCTTCTTGCCCACTCAAGCAACACTTTACTCATTTGGCTTCCACTATTCTCATCTGCTTTTAGTGCAGCAATGTTTTTTTTTCCCTTGGAACAAATGATTGCCCAATTGAGTTTATTCATCCATGACATTATAATGACTTACCACCTGAGACAGTCACTCCTGTGCAACCTGAAGATTGTCTAACAAAATTCATACGCTGTGATTAAACTCCCACCAATGTAGTTGTACATTATACCGTTTCTTTTCCTATTTTCATTTGGTTCATGCAATTAACTCGAGAGGGTTGAGGGTGGCGTTTGTACCAGCCTGCGTCATCAAGACTGTGGCAATATGCTTTGCCTCCATGCGCATGATGTGGTGGTAGTGGTGTGCGTTGCATGCAGGAGCCATCACTGATGTTGCTATGAGACAGGAATTGTGGAAGGGTAACTTCATCATACCTCAGCATTCCGAGCTAAGAAGTGAAAAGCTAGCAATGGAAAACAAAAACAGAGAACATCACCTTTTCGATGCTTTTGGCGATTTAGATTCCTTCCCAGCAAGAGGAGAAAAAAAAGGTGATAATGTCAATATTGAGTTAGTAAGTGTATTGCATAAGTATGCATTGACTTTATAGTCCCACTCAACATCCAAAAACAGGAAATTAGGGGAGTGTGGTGTTGGCTTAAAGGCCACTTGCACTTGAATTGTGGTCTTTGTGCAACTGGTGGTGTTCGAGTGCGTTGTGTTTTGGAAAAGTGACGGCACATAACAGAATCTTGTTGATTATAATATTGTCTGACTACAACAGCACAAAATAAGCCCTCCTGTCAATTTTGGAGCTGTAATGTGCCCCTATTAAAATAAGTGAAAACAACAAAAGTTTCTCCAGCTGTAGAAATGCTTACCACCCACATGGATGTCCACAGAAAAAGTTGAGCTCATCAGAGTGAGCATAATTTGAAAGAGAATGGTTGACTTTCTGTAAATTAAATTTAGATTTATTTCTAATAAAAGAAATATTGCTCATCCAAAGTGTTTTCTATCGAAAAAAAAGACATACTTGCACGATGCATTGCAATTGTTTCAAGCAGCTTCGTCAAGTCAAATTTAATTATATAGCCTTTAACCACAAAAAACGTCTCACAAGCTGAAAGATTAATACGTCATTTTAATTTGTAATTGCAAAAAAATGTTGGTCTTGAAATGAGGCTGTGATTTGAAAAGGGAGGTCAGAAGAAGAGGCTGGAGAGCTGAAGGCTGTGCTGGAACAGGATTGGCAGACTAACCTTTGTTCCCTCCTCCTCCTCAGCTCACACTGACTGGTCGGGGCGTGTCTCTATGGAAACAAGCCGTTTGTGTGTGTGCGTGTATGCATGTGAGAGACTGCGAGAGAATGGAACTTCCTGGTCAGTTTGTCGGTTAAACGTAGATTGTGTCAGCCTTGGGACGTCATAAGAGAAAACTAATATGTTAGCAATGTTTTGGCTCACCAGCAGCTTTAGCTTCTAGTTCAGTGTGTGTGTGTGAGTATACGTGCATGTGTGTGACAGATGTGCAAAACCCTGGTTTCATCCATGGTAGATGCCTACATGGGTTTCCTGTTCTAAAGATCTCCAGAAGAAACTCAGTGGGTGTCCCAGTGCAATGTGTGAGTGTGTTGTGTGTTTTTGTGAGCAACATGTAAATGAAGTAGTCAGTAGGCAGCAGGATGAGCTTGAGAAAGAGGCTCTCCTTTAAGCGGGTCTGGAACTTCAATACAGTGAGTAATGCACACTCTCTCTCATGCATATTATGTTACACATATCGCTAATCTTCTAGTAAATGTATTCTTTTCAGATCATAAAAGTGCTTCGATTCAATGACTGTGTATACTGTCCATCTACTTATTTATGTGATAGGATTTCAATTTAGCCTACAAAATTGTGGTTGCTTTAAATTGTCCTATGCATATTGTGTAAAAACGGAATAAAATACGCTACCTTTCAAAAGTTTGGGGTCACTTAGCAATGTCTTTACTTTTAATATAAAATCACTATTTTTCAATGAAGATAACATGAAACTAATCATTGTTAGTGTGGTTAATAACTATTCTAGCTACAAATGTCTGTTTTTTAATGCAATATCTACATACAATCATCCATCCAGTGTTCTAACAGTGCACTGTGTGTTAGAAGGCTAATGGATGATTAGAACACCCTTGAAGACCTTGTGCAATTATGTTAGTTTTCATGGAAAATACTAAATTGTCTGGGTGACCCCAAACTTATATAATAGTTTGATAATAATAATAATCAAAGTCAATGTAAAGCATTAAACTCATTTTATAAAGTGCAATTACTGCACATGTTGTTTGTGTCCCTTTAAGGGATGCAGCCTTGTGAAAATAGAAACAGATGTGGAAGTTGCTCTACTAACCAGCTTTTAAAATGTTAACTTGCTGCTAGTTCATTTTGTGGCATTATGAGAGGACTAATTGTAAATAGATGAATGTAGCAAGTGCAATATGATTCATCAATTTGATTTTCTGACTTTAAATAGTCTATCTGAAGGCATGGAAAATGACCCAATCTTAGAAATTTCCCAATCTTGTCATCATTTTTGAAATATCAACAAATGTTATCTCGACATAACGTCGTCCTCCCAGGGCATCGGGTGTAAAAGTGCACCAACTTTATCGCTGTGACGACCCCTGACAAGGGTGCTAAATTAATAGACTGTGTAAAGGTCATGTGAAATTCCGATATTATAAAACGGATGGTAATGTTGACTGAAAATATCTGTATGGATTGTGTACATTGTCCTGGCGAAGCCTTGGAACAAATATTTTGCGTGGACTTGAACCACTTTTTTTCCCCTCTTTTAAATGCAGTCTCCAGTCCAAGGTGGAGGCATTGACAGAAATTGGGACAAATGGACACTAAAACAAAAATAATTTCCTGGCCACTGTTAGTCACATTGTATCATTTCTACACACCCAAGACAAACTGTGTGAGCCTGTGACAAAGGAAAAATGCAGTAACTGCTTCTACTCCTTCACTTCTCCAATTATTAAGTTTGCTGTTGTGACTGGTTGCTACAGTCTTTGTATTTCATTCAAACAGATGTGTTTGATTTGATTCAGATCGGTTAATTCTTTGTGACAGTGGTAAGCTCAAGGCAAGCAGCCAAATCAAATCGACAACATTCATCACCCTTTTAGCCCTCTTAGTCACGTCTGATGTGTGACTGACTCACTTGTTAGGAAACAAACATGAACTGCATTCCTTCCCATTGCGGATATTGATTACAAGACCTTCAGACTCGCCCGGAATTCCAGCATCACTGGTTAGATTAGATTTGGTTAGCGAATTGTTGTTACGTGTGATTTGAGCAGCCACCAGTGAGTTCCAATTTCTGTCTTGCCTCTCCTACATTCAGACGAAGCAGTTGTAAGACCTGGCAGTGTGTCTCCAGGCCTCTCAATGGCCACCACTATTCACCTCATATTCAAAAGTAAACACTCAGTCACGCACACGTTTCAAACTGTTGGTGCAACAGCTTTCTCTTCAGCTGGAAGCGTGTTTGTGTGTGTGCCAAATTTGGAATTCAAAAACCAAAATGTCACTTTTTTGAGTTCAGTGTTTTAGGGTTCTCCCTGCCACCTTTTAAGACGACTTCAACAAATCAGTGTTACTCCATATTGAAGTCTTCTCTGGTGATATTCACTTGATTTACATGCAGGTGGATGTCATTCCTGACTAAACGGAGCCAGGAATAGGTTTCTGTGCTGCAAACAGCGGCGTCTTTGTGTTTCGTTGAGTGTATATGTAATCCTTCATAGTTTCTCGCGCGAGTAGACATGTTTTATTCACCAAGTGAAGTGTCTCTACCTGCTTTGTGTCTCTTTCTATAACGCGCCCCCCTTCTTTTTCAGGAGTCATTGTCCTAACTTGAAGCCCATGTGCACACAAGGAATGTTTTGGAAGATTCAGTTTGTTTAAAGGAACTTTTATAGGTGTTCGCGATTATAAAAACAGTTGAAACGGATGGCTATAAATTGTGCTCAGTGTTTAGCCCAATGTCCTGGGTACATAGCGGATGATGTAAGCCCCCACCTTCACCCAACTCACAGTTAATAAATCACTTGAGAGTAACTTGCAAGGTGACCAACCACTCCCTGCATGCACAAATACATGGAGGGTCAACAAAAACAACCGGGCACGTGGCTACATGGTGAGCTGACAACAAAATACAGTCGACTACCACAAACTGAATTCTTAGGGCCAAGTATAACTGCGATAACTATAAGTTGGCAATGTATAGTGGTAAAGTGTTTCCCTTCTGCGCATAAGTGGCATGCACACATTGTAGTCATTTTTTGTTCTGAGAATTGTCATGTTTATTTAAGTACTGTGAAGGAAAAGAAGATGGTTTTACAGAAGATTCATATTCACCTCATTTATTCATTCTACGCATGAACAAAACCTACACAATATGAGATCGATCATTATATTCCACTCCTGCTATCAGGGATGGCCGGCATATGCCAGCAGCAAGAGTGTGAAAGCTAAAGCCTGAGAAAAGGTAGATGAAGTGATGAAATAATAGAGAATGGGCTGGGGGGAACAAAACGTGTTTTTAATTAGTGTTACTGAATATGCCTGGATTGACCAAAAAGGGGAGACAAAAAAGGAGAGCATGAGAAAGTTTGTGGGGGAGTGAGGGAAAGAAAGAGGCAGAGAGGAGATTTGGAGCCTTTACTAGGGGCCAAACCACCCCACCGCAGGGAACGTCTGGAAGTGATCACATTAAGAGTTAGAGTCGAGGTGAAGACGAACGCACCCTACATAAAACAGGATTCTCCTATATAAAACATGCACACACTCATAAACTCACACACACACGCACACACATGCACACACCAGAAATGTGTGCAAGACGCTCTCACAGTCAACTACCACAAAGTCATATCAAATGTCTTTTGACTTATGGGAAATTACCTCTTCCAGAGGATATTAAAAAGAAATAAATGCAGACATTACACAGAGCGTACCATATGGCCGTTGTTTTCATTTGCCACCTTACTTCTTCTGGTGGAATCTAAGGTATTATTTTCCGCAAGACCTTTCTCATATTTATATTTTATATCTCCCAGGTTACTGTATAAATCAGTAGTTGGCAGGCTCAATTTGTGTGATTTATTTGAAGGACGTAACCACGACTATTCTTTACATTAGTAGTCAAGGGACATGGCTTGAGTCTCCTTTTGTTGCTGTTGTTGGCCTTGGTTGCTTAGTGTCAGAACTTCTGAGCCAAGACTTGTCAGGAGGTCTGTGAAACAGGCCAGTGATGAACCCAAGAGGCAGACCCAGTTAACAGTTTTCTGGTTGCAAAAGGGCATACGTAGGTCAGCCACGTCAGTATCACTATTTTTATTACATGACATCCATGTGGATTTTGATCCTCTCGCAAGATGACCACAGTAGACAACAAGGTCCCGCTTGAATTTTTTAATGGGAAAGCAAATGACTAACTAGGTGGGGTCAAGGAAGATTCCGTTGAATTTTGTCCAACCACAATCACTTGGCTGACATACTACAAAGTCACCACTCCCCAGTAAAGCTACAGAAGCTTTACTGTAAGTGTCCATTACATATCATATGACTTTCTTGAGGAACTTAATCACTTTCATCCCCATGCAGAAAACATTCCACACAATAATTTTCCCTTATCGCAATCTGCCTTGTGATCGTTTTGAATGAAGATGAAAATAAACATGTTGCAATTGTGTCCATTGCCAGTCCACAGATAAGCATTGTTAGTTCAAATTTAAACAGACATATTACATTGTGTGAGCTTATATTTCCTGCATTCTTAAAAATGTTCTTTGTAATAGTGTAATAATATGCAGCCTAACTAGTCAAAACACAGCGGCCATTTTGCCACTTTTTGTTGACCGAAAATGACATCACAGTTGCCAATTCTCAGGTCATAAACAATCGCGGCTTTCCTAAGTCAAGTCATTGGTTGTGACCTGAGACCTGGCAACTGTGATGTCAATTTTACTCATCAGCGAATGGCAAAACTGGATAAACGCGGGTGGATTTTGCTGCTTAAGTAATATTCCACAAACACAATAAACAAAAATAATAATTTAAAAAACAATAAAATTTTGTGGTTGACTTCCCCTTTAAACAAACAAAATATAAACTTCCAGGCCCTTATTTAAAATGACATCAGTTTAATGCTTATTAGTATACTATGTAAAGTAAGTAAACTTCCCTTGTGGATTTTATATGATCATACCACCAGTAGTTTTATCCTGAATTTTACACCACACAGAGACCCGTTTCACAATGAAATCATTTGCACATGATAGTTGATGGGAGGGCTTACATTTCAGGGCTTGAGCAATGAATTCAAGATGAGTCTGTAGTCAATTTGGAGGGTTTATGAGCTGAACATTTAACCCGAGTGCTATAACGTGACGGGCCGCTCCGAAATGGCAGATTAAAGGTGAAAGTACAGTACCTCATGGCAACATTTGTTGGATTTAGCATGCCCTACAGGGTGCCCTCTAATTTGTAAAGACAAATTGGGGGTTCTCACGTACTGGTCATTTCTTTCTTAAAATATCACTTTAGCAAAATTATGTGCTTCTATTTCTCTGGCTATTCATCTTATCTTTTTCTTAAATAGTGCCTTGAAAAATATTGTTTATAAACTTCCCTTCAAGTCATCTCGACTTAAAAGTTTCTATTTGATTTATTGTAATATTATATGGGTAAAATTATATGTGGATATACTGAGATCTATATAGAAAATAAAATGCAGCCCTTGGTGAGTTTCATTTAAATGTTTTTGTCTGGATCTCTGTCTGTTTCTGGGACTTGAATTAGGGATAGATTGGATTTTTGTGTATGTGACATTCACTTGAGAGTGTATTGCTGTTGTGTGAGCGGCACTCACAGACAGTAAGCACCTCCCGTCTAGGGAGGTGTTCTTGCAGAGCAGGCACATCCAGTTCACAGATGATTCCACCCACTGAGGACTTGAGTCTATCATGATGTGTGTGTCTGCGTCAGATCCCATGGGAAGTGTTCCTTCGTCCCGTCACGAGTGTGTTCGCTCGGGCCAGATGCCTCTTGGCCTTCCCATCACTGTATGAGCATGTGCTTGAGTGTCTTTTATCCGTGATGAGGAGAAATTGTAATCCATGTCTCTCTGTTTTTTTTTACAGTCTACCGCAGTCTCCGATGGAGGTGAGTTACTATTTTATCTTATTGTTTTCACTTATTGTGATTATTGTTGTGTTCTCATGATCTGCTTGTGCTCAACCAGTTAATGGTAACTGACACACTTTTTCCTCATGTCAAGTTGTTGAAGTACCTTGACAGAAGTATTGGGGTTGAGGCCATGGCCATTGAAATTTTAACGTCACAGAAATTTGGATGCTTTCACACATTATTCATGCAAGCAGTAAACAGTGGAGCTGTTTGACCTGCTCAGCCTTTCCCCGTCAAAACAAGCTTCAAAACAAGATGATATGAATGTGTTTGCAAGTCCTGGTATGGGTCACATAGAATGAAGCCATATCATTTTATTTAACACTAGGCCACGTTCATTAGCAGTAAAACGAACGAGCCATCTCCCATGGTATTGCTTGTCAATGTGTTTAAATGGATATTCCGTGTCTGCCACCCTGTTGTTGCTCAACATGTGGCGAGATAAACGAAAGGCATTGGTTGTGGATCATGCTAATGCTTTGACACCTCGCTGTCACAGCAGATGGGAGATAAAAGGAAGAGCTGGAGGTGAGAGAGGCAAAGAGACAAAAGGGATGCAGGCATGTTGGATTTTGATTGCTCACTTGTCACGCACCCAGCAGAAAGGAGGCACAGTATACATCAAATAGTCACTTCATTAGGTACACCTCACATTTTCCCCTCAAAAAATCTCATTGCATTATCAGATTGTCCCACACGCTGTGTGTAATATGTGGTTAGATAATAATCCAATACAAATTTACATGGTTTTGTGGTCCAGTTCTTTGATAAAATGATGATCACTATGATGGCCAGTCACTATGTTGTAACTGCCTCTTTAACAAACTGTCACTTCCTCTATAGAGGCTTGAACAATTAGTTACACCTATGTTTCATAATTTTCATCGAGTGACTATGTTTATTTTGATGTTGTGAAATTTGATGTCCACTCGTGACTAAACTGTGCAAGCGTGAACAGTATGCATTTCAAACAACATAACATCTACTTAATCTGATGAATATGGAGTTCAGTTGAAAGAAGTTTTTGTGAACTGATTTTTTCTCAAAGACATCTCTCATGTCAAGTCAGTAATACTCAGCTTTTTTATCACCAGTGACACTCCCGGAAAGGTTGTGGTTGTAGTTTGATGTGGGGCAGCAGGGTGGCCAACTGGTTAGCACAGTTCAGAGGTCTCATGTTCGGATCTGGGCTTCAGCCTTTTTTTGTGGAGTTCGGATGTCCTCCCATAGTTCGACCCAAGACACACTTAGAACCGCCCCCTCATTTGAATAACATTTCCTTTTGCATCGCAAGACTTAAAAACTGCCAAATTCAAAAACAAATAAATACAAGTAAAAATAAAAACAAATATAAAGAATATAATTGAAAAATCTAAGTTAAGAAAATTCTATGGAAAAAAAACAAAAAAGAAAATATAATGCAAACGAAAAATAAATAGGACAATAACAAATGAGATTTATGAAATAAATAAAAATAGAAAAATATAAATAGTAATAATAACAAATATATATATGAATAAAATGAAATATTTCTTCAGTTATATATTTTTTATTTTGGTTTTTATTTCCACTTTTATTTATTTTTATTTTGGCAGTTTTATTCCTCCATATCACCCCGCCTCTCGCCTGAAATCAAATGAGGTGGATTCCAGCACGCTTGTGACCCTGATGAGGATAAGTGACAGAAAATGGGTGGACAGTTATCTCTATATTAGTTATACATAAAACTGAGAGAGTCAAAAACATCAGCATGTTTTTAGCATTACCTTTGCTACATGGATTAAAAAATGGTTGTCCTGCATTGACAAGGCAAGACAATTATTGGTAACAAACTCCTAATGAATACTGCAGTGTGTGCGCTTGTGCTCGTACGTGTGTGTGTTTGTGAGTGTGCGCGTGTGTGTGTGTGCGTGCACACATCCTGTCATTTTTCCTTCCAACCTCCCTCACCTCTGAATTATTTATCATTTCAAGGCCCATGTAGGCATGTATCACTTACCCACTGAGCATATCAGTGGTGGACGCAGGCCATTATACATGCATGTGGCCGCATGTGTGTTGTGACCCGAGTCTCTTGGGCTGTTCGTCTGACCGCATCTTTTCCCCCTTCCATTCTTTTCTAACTTGTCCTCCTTGCGAGAGTGTCACAGTGTGTGACAGTGTAGTTTTACCCTGTGAGGGGGCCCTGTTAGTGTGAGTATGGATGGTGGGGCTTGGCTACCGCTTAGGATTCGCTACCGCTGGCACCACACTGGTTCCTACCAGCTCTACCCAGGTGAGGAGACAGCTGCTGAAGATTTAACTTGCTGGAGCAAGTTAAAATATGATGGTTTTCTTGGTTTGTTTGTGTGCAATTTCCTGTACGCAGTTTTATAACCACAACATATTTTTTCCAATTATGTTCCTATATGTTTTGGGGGGTAAATACACACACATTGATTGCTATAAAAAAAGAAATAAAAAAATATTTACTATGTAGAAAATTATCTCAGCCTAAACATATCTGACTTGAATAGAAATTTGTATTATAGCAGTTGAGTTGAGTTGAGTTGAGTTGAGTTGGGTTGAGTTGAGTTGAGCGGTTTTGGTGTAGTGGTTGATTCCAAAAAGGCAAACTATAGTAGGCACTCATACCAGGATGTGTACATATTTTATATAAAGTGCAAAAAAGTCCTGCTAATTGTCACAGAATAACTGAAGATTGGGAGTGTGGATGTAATGAGCTGCAACCGATTCCTTGGACCAAGTGTGTCTGGGCGTGTTGATAAAAAGCTGTTGCTAATCTTCATGGTATGGTGATACATGTTTTCCTCCTACAGTAATTAATTGTGCAACACAAATGTGTGTGTGGTGAGTTAGTTTAAGACGTGACAAAGTTGTGAGTCTGTACTGAAAGAATTAGTCCTTTGATGAGTAGTTGTCACACCACTCGGTATTAGGTAATTCCATGGATATTCCTCTAAAGCTCTAATTTAATCATGTCAACATTGTACCATACTGTATGACCCATAATAAGTTTGAAATTGTATTGTTCTTATTCTACTGTGGGATCTTTTTGAAATCGGGCATACTTATAATTTGTTTGCTAAAAGTCATTTCTTATGCTCTAATCTAAATTTAGTTTGAGCTAGCAACAGCCAATTTGATTTGATCTGATTTAATATAAGATTTATTTAAACAGTGAATAGTTCCTTTTGAAAGCACAGCTGAAATAATAGATCATTATCACCAAAGCATAGAAGATCAAAAAGATTATCTATCCATATTTTCTGGAGAAGTTTGTGCTTATATGCAGGACAACATGCAACCATTTTTTGTTATATCCACTTTGCACCTTCAGCCCCGTCCCCGCTAAGGCACATTTAACATTTTCTGTGGGCATGCGCATACACGCACCACTCATTTGCACCTCTGAATTTATTCATTATGTTCTGTCCATAGCTTAATCTTTGTCTCATAATAAATTAGATAATAATAAAAATGATAATAATAATAATCATTTGAAAAGAGTTTGAAATTTCATCACTTATAATATCGTGCAGTATAAGAACTATACTTTACTGTATACTGTGTATTACTTAGCCAAAAAATGTAACATCCATATCCATAAGTGGAATCCAATTGTGTGTCTGTGTGTGTGTGTGTGTCTAGAACTGAACAGTGTGGAGCTGCAGGGCTGCAGCAGTGACAATAGTCTGAACAGTAATGCCAGCCTCCCCAGTGTGCAGAGTCACCGGCGCCACACCGAGAGGAGAGTGGCCAGCTGGGCCGTGTGCTTCGAGAGGCTGCTGCAGGACCCCGTGGGAGTCCGCTACTTCTCGGTAACATATTGTAATTGCTCTTCTCCACGCTACATTTGCAGGGACATTATGGCTTAAGCCTCTTGACTTTGCTTGTCAAGTGTTCCTAAGAAAGTATCAGTTGAGAAACTACCTGATGTAGTGGTGATAGTCCAAGTAAGTAAAATTCACCTTTGGCCTGCAGCACTCTCAGAAAAATGAAAGGTGCTAAAAATAAAAGAATTGGAACACATTTCCCAGTCAATAACTCTCAAGGCCCACAGTTCGCAGTCTAGCATCTGCAAACCGGCAGATTTGATTTTAGAACATGTATTGATTACTTGTATAGAAAATGTCAATAAAAGCATTGCTTTGGCACCATTTGGTCATATCTTGGTGCTAAGGAACAACTTGAGAAGCTTCATTTAGATGAAAGTAATGCAATTAATAATTTTGCACTGGGGCTCACTCTTCAAAGGTTCTCCCTTTACCCAGTAATTTCACATTTTCTGTCCTGGAAATGATTCTTGGACTTCAATAAATATCACAAGGGGTACAATAATATTGTTTGGACCCTGAGTGGCAAAAGTGGACTCAGACCCACTTGCTGTCATTTGACATATGTCTGTAAAACGTACCTGTTCCAGAAAAAAATAGCTATTCATATTATTAATATAATCCTGACCTTGATTATACATACCAGGTAAATGCTGCTTCATTTGTATCCCACATTGTTGTTCCTGCAGGAATTCCTGAAGAAAGAGTTCAGTGAGGAGAATATTTTGTTCTGGCAGGCTTGCGAGTTCTTCAGCCACGTCCCTGAAAATGACAAGAAGCAGGTACAGCATACACTATGTATACTTTGTATTTCAATCACTACAATTTTCTTGCAATATATTTTTTAGACGCTATAGCTTGCTCTGCCGTCTTGCTTGCAGTTGTCTCAGCGAGCCAGAGAGATCTACAACAGTTTCTTGTCCAGCAAAGCCACCACGCCGGTCAACATTGACAGTCAAGCTCAGCTCGCTGATGACATACTCAATGCCCCCCGACCTGAAATGTTCAAGGAGCAACAGTTACAGGTTGGCTGTACAACCAAACCAGAAATTTGTTGGATTTAGATAACACCGGTGGGAGGGGGGGAAATGAAAATGCTATTTTGACACTGAATTAGTGTTGGACTTGTGGTTTCTTATACAACACGAGTTAAGCGAGGCATGTTGTGCAGAGGGGGAAAGTTTAACAGAAAAGCTTTATTGACTGAATGGAAAATGTTACTGTTGAGAGTCACAAGGCTATCCTTAAAAATCACCCTCTATCATTTGACTCATTCAACATGAAATCTACAGATATTGAACCATAATCGTGGTTTTCCAAAACATCCCTAAGCCTGATGACATAACTGCAATTTTGACACCTGCATAAAGAAGTCAGTCATAGGACCACAAACAATCGTCCTTGTACAAGTCTCCTCTCCAATAATGACTTTTCCCCTCCCTGTGTTGATTACTTCTCTTTGCTTCTGCCATTTTTAGATTTTCAACCTGATGAAGTTTGACAGCTATACACGTTTCCTCAAGTCTCTCCTCTACCAAGCCTGTATGTTAGCAGAGGTGGAAGGCCGACCCCTGCCTGACCCTTACCACGTGCCCAGCAGTCCCACATCCAAACACAGCACCACCGGCTCGGACCGCTCCAACCTGTCCACACCCAAGAAGGTAAGCACAAACACCTCCACTCTGCTGCATGTCAAAACAACTGCCCATTTCCTCTCTTCCGGTTTGGGTCCTACAGGAGGACAAAAGGAGCAAGTCAGGCCGCTCTTTGAATGACGACAGCCGGGATGATTCGGGAGACCGCAGGAAGGGCATGTTCTTCTCCTGGTCTCGCAACAGGAGCTTTGGCAAAGGCCCAAAGAAGCGGGAACTGACCGACTTTAATTACAGTCAGTAAATCTTCATACTTAATCATATGTTTTCAATTTCCTCATTTTTGGCAAGACAACACCATTGTGTAAATGTGACAAGTCCAATTGCTGAATAGTGTGTTGGCATGTGGCTCAATGACAACATGTTTCCACGCTTTGTGACAGTTCCAGTAGAATATATTTCACTGGGAAAACATGAATGGGGTCATTTGTGTTTGATCAAAAACCATCTATGTCTGTCTTGAATTTGTTAAATGAAATATTTTACAGATTTCTCCGGTAGCAATGGTCGCCGTGAGTCCCAGGGTTCTCTGTCCTCGGGCGCCAGTTTGGAGCTGGGGATGTCTGCTTCTGGGAAGAATGAGGTGAGTCTGGAAAAACTAAAACACATCACATTACATTGCTAGGGAGCCAAACTTTCATGGGAGCATGTACGTAACTTGATCTCATCATTGTTCTTCACTTTTTATTCCCGCATGTTCCACACCTCCTTCCGTTGTTTTCTTATAGTCTTGTCTGTTTCGGTTCTTCAGGGAGATGTTTCCCGTGTGGGGGTATCAGAACGTGGAGGAGGCAGCGCCGTCCTGAGGCAGTGTAACATCAACCTGCCAGATGGTTCTTGTTGCTCTGTGCCGCTGAGGGCCGGTGTGTCCATCAGGGAATTGTTGCTGGGGCTCTGTGAGAAGATCTGCATCAACCTGGCAGCTATCGACCTCTTCTTGGTCGGAGGGGAAAAGGTAGTACAAAACACATGTATGTGCCGCTATGTATAATATACTAATATACTGTACTAGAAATGAAATTATTACTATTATTATTTCCTGTATTTGTTTGAGCTATTTGAATGAATATTTTATGTCAAGCAAAAGTTTTTAAAATCAAGGCGTATGAAAACAATCTAGTCTAAAAGTAAAAATAAAATGTAAACCACGGTAAACTACACACACACACACAAACACACACACTGCTTAAATGTCTAATTGTATCTGTCCGTTGTTCAAATTCACACTTGTATGACCTCAGCAACATTTGACTTTGGAGGTTCAGCTTTAATTAGCACTTGTTGTCAACTTCCACAGCAGTTCTATTAGTTCTGTTTTGTGTAAATGCTCTACCAGTTTCATTATGATCAACTTGCATGCACTGCATTTAAAAGGCTGCTGAATTGTTGTTTTAATTATTAGCTTCATTTGAAGTTGCTCCTGCTGTAATTTTGGTCATCATAATGATGATTATGAAAAGGTTTTGTAATGTTTTTTAATGACATGACCAAAGCATTTTATGATTTTTATTTTCATTTTCCAGCCACTTGTTTTGGATCAAGACTGCATGACGTTGTGTTCTCGGGACCTCCGACTTGAAAAGCGCACTCTCTTTAGGTCAGAAACTTTCCATCCTTTGTATCGTAACTTGTGCCACATTGATGGAACCTCTTTGACCTTTTGAGCAAGTCCTTCAAGCTCTGAACTCTATTTTCTTTTTGTTCCAGGCTAGATTTGGTCCCTATTAACCGCTCGGTGGGCCTAAAAGCAAAGCCCACCAAGCCAGTGACGGAGGTTCTCAGGCCGGTGGTGGCCAAGTATGGTCTGCACCTCGCCGATTTGGTTGCACGTATTGTAAGTCTAGTTCTTGAGCGCCGGGACTTTGCAAAGTTGCATTAACTTGTATAATTTGTCTCTCTGAATTCTGTTTCTCTGAATTTGTGTGTTTCAAGAGTGGCGAATCGGAGCCTTTAGATCTCGGTCTTCCCATATCCAATCTGGATGGGCTGCGAGTGGTATTGGATTCGGTGGATCACATGCCGGGAAAGGGTAATAAAAAAGTTGCACATTCCGTTTGTGTTCACAGAAAAAGGCATATTTTATAATGAAGTTACTGCACCTTCCGTTCACTTCCTCTCCTTCAGCACCGTCCAAAAGCCACATCGGGGCTTCCACAAGCAGGAACCAATCAACAACAGTAAGATGCCATCCAGCTTTTATGTCATCTGACTTTGGAATGTTTCATAACCCACTGAATGTCGCCACTTCCTGATGATGATATCACGCTACTAAGTGTCTCCCCCGCTGTCCTCAGTTGACTCATGTCTGTTTGCAATGTGCCCAGGTGTATGACACGTGTCTATGGCAGCATCCGGCCGTGTGTGTTTGTGTTTGTCTGTTTATTGTGATGGGCAGTGAGCCACGTCACATTCCCAAGTTCTCCCTTATTTTTTTGTGGGCTGTCTGTGGTTCAATGCATCGGCAACTTTTCCATCTGCTTTCTTATTTCTTTCTTCTGTGATAAGACCTCTGATCAAGCCGTGCCACTCTTGAAAGCTTCATAAATTCCATCTGGAAGAGAATTAGTTGGTGGTGGGAGTACCATAGCTGTAGATTGTAGATTTAGTTTATCTAATTGATGGCAATCTGCAGTGGTTATTTGCTTCTGTAGTGGGGCTCTCCATTAGTTGTTGGAAGTTGTTGTGTGTGTCATAGGTTTGTGGGTACACAGGGTTCAAATTTGTGTCATTGATGTAATGTGTGTGTGTGTGTGTGTGTGTACATATGTATATATTTATATAAATAAATAAAACAAATATATATATATATACATATATATGTATATTGTGTGTGTGTGTGTGTGTGTGTGTGTGTTGTGTTGTGTGTGTGTAAACCATTCAAGCCTTTATAGCAGCGGTCTCCAACCATTTGACATAGTTTGGATAAATGAAACCCCCCAAGCTATAAAATCGTGTTATAGTAAACAGCAAACAAACCAACAAGCAAATAAATAATGTGGATATTCTTTGACAAAAGGCCCCCCGTGTTGCATAATCAGTATCACTTTCAGCACATCAACAAAATGAAGGCTGTATTTAAAATAAAACACTCCGTCTGACTTAATTCACAGTGTGGAAGAAATTTATTAGACCACCTGTCATCCAGCAGCACCAAGTGCTTTGATATTGACTTTGTTCATTTTCACTGAGCTCTGATTGTGTTACCGTTTTGAATAGCAATGAGGAATTTCAAACTGCATTCGCCTTTCTATGAGCACATTCATTCCACTTCTCTTCTCTGAGAAGAATCTATAAAAAATTGCTGGGTAGCAATCAAACACTAACGCAATTTTCTCATCAGCAATGCAAGTGAACAACCAAATTATCAATAGTAACTTCATAACAAATTACCATTACTGTTGCCATCACCGAAACATGAAAAAAATAATTTGCTCTCAACAGATTTTTTTAGCATTGATATCAACTGTATGTAGCTTTTCGGTGACATAGAGAAAAAGGGAAAAAAAACGGTGTTCCTTTGCAATTGTGAATGGATGCAATTGTGAATGGAACATATATATTTTATTTATTTATTCATTACTTGTTTGTCACTTTAAAGGGTCTATAGATTTGACTTTCAGTAATTATGCAATATGATTTGTCTGGTCCAGTACATGAAAAACCAAAAGGCTGGCGGCCGCTGCTTTAATTGGCACCCTTTTAAATACTTGGGAATCCCAGTTCCACCCCACAGTGCTTAAGTAGCCTACATTGCAATGATGATTTATATTTTGTTTTTATTCTTATCATGTCTGGGAGAAATCAAGTACTTCTATTGCATCATCCGTATGTTCCAAGTTAACCAAAAAGCACCAACTTGTTATTAAGATTCCAAGAAAGCCATCGGCCATGAATCCCATCACGCCCACTCGTGCATTATCAAGATGCAATATAATAGCACCCCTTCTTCTTGAAAAGTGGCCCCCACGCTCCATCAAAATGCTGTCACGCTGGTCTCCATCAGTAGCTCTAATCACTAGTCGTGCTGTACGTTGACGCCTCTCCGCTCCGCTCTCCTTGTGGCTCCCAGGGGGAGGACAGGCAGTCAAGGAAAGCCGCTTCCACCCACCCCCATGGGGAAAATGGCAAGGCTGGGCCCGGCCTTGACACAAGGAGCCAGGCCTTACCCAACCACTCTGTCTCTCTTCATAAGGCTCCGGAGAAAAGAAAGCAGAAAAAGATTAATATAGACGAAGCTGAAGGTAAAGATACAAAGACCTCCTTCTTCTTTCTTTCTTCGATTGTCTTTTTGCTCCTGTGTTGCTGTAATGACACTAACTCGCTGGCATGTGTGCCGTACTGCACCAGCTAGCTCTATGTAGCGCACACTGAATGTAGCTTTGACTTGCCAAACTGACTCCCTATGCTTGCATGCCAACTGAACTCCAACAACGAGCACTGTTTTCACCTGCAGTTCGGGAGGTTCACTCACTTGTGTTTGTGTCCGTACGTGTATTTTTTGCATTTGTGTGTGTGCGCGTATACAGAGTTCTTCGACCTCATATCCAAAGCTCAGAGCAACAGAGCTGACGACCAGCGAGGCCTGCTGAACAAAAGTGACCTGCAGCTGCCAGACTTCCTGCGCCTGTCACCGTCGGCGACCGGTCGAGCCGCGCCTCTGCCCTTTGACCCCGAGCCCGGTTGTTCCACCCCTTACTCCCGCAACCCTGGCAACGGTAGCGCTCGCTTGGGGAGCAAGGCCAGCCACAACGAAAGGGCCAGCGGCAGCCATATTCTCAATGCTCATCATCAGTCTCAAAGTTTGGACTCTGCGTTGGGCTCTGACATTGGAGGGTGGGCGAGCGCCAGGTCCCCTTCTTCGCTGTTTCCCGCCACAATCTCTCCCATCCACCCGTCCCAGGAGGCCCAACATGGTGCATTCAAGGACACTGGCAGGGGGTCATCAGTCCAGATGCTGGAGGAGGACGCCTTGTCAGACCTGACTCTAGTGGGCGAAGGGGACATCAATAGTACCAGCCTCAACTACGTCACCCCCTCCAGCCTGCAGTCCAAACCCCACCCCCAATCCCAACAGCAAGCACGGGACATTCGGCCTAGCTCAGGTACTTCCCCCGTGTGACCTTTCACCTCTCCCTTCAGCCACCTATGAGCGGTCGTGGCCTCTTTTGAGTCAGTTTGACGTGCCCTGTTGCCCGTTTTCACTTGAGACTTGAATGCATCCACATCTCCTCCCTTTCTTTAGTCCTAACGTGGGGCAATAAAAACACTCCCTGTGGCACAGAAGCATTTGCTTTTAGTGTAACTGTACAATTGCTTACACTACAAATGTATTATAATAGTCATGTCTGCACTGTGACTTAAGTTGGTCATACAGAGGACAGAAAGCTGAAGCGGGGATAAATGGATGCATTATGTCAAAGGTCACAAGATGTCCTTGGAATTTTCCTACATGGTGTGCGTATCTGTGTGACTTGCTGTGGATTTTCCTTTTTCTTTCCCTGAGACTTTATAGTGAGGGAGGAGTGCAAGGATGACTCGTGGCAACCTCTCATCCAGCACCCTTCACCAAAACAACATAATGATGCACTTTAGCCCTTTACGAACAAAACTCCACACATCCGTGCGCGTGTTGAAATCGCTCGTTTACCTTGACACACTAAAAGAATGGAAATTAACTTATATGATGTACGGTTGATGTGAGCGTATCATTTACAGCTTTGTGCACACTCGCCATACAAATGCAGATTTTCTGCTATAGTAGCATGAACGAACACATTTGCTCAGCTGTTCTTTGTTCCAACTTGAGTACAGTACACTCTGTGTTTTCACCACTCTCACCTCGGGCACTCCTAATGCCATTCATGCAAACACAGGCCACAGTCATTGTGCACGCTGACACTGCTTGCAGACCAAAAAGAGCCAGAAGGTTTTCCACCCACTTTTCAGTTTGTCTTTTTTTTGCACAAAATCACAAAGTTGTTATGTATGAAAGGTTTTCACAGAGTAGTAGCTTCCCGCAACCACTCGAAGAGAATCCGGTAGGTAAGAGGTATTTGTAATCGGACACATTCCGTCATTTTGACTTTCTTCTATATGTCACAACACAATAGATTTGAAATAAAACAATCAACGTTGAAGCGTATACTCTTAGCTTTATTTCAAAAGGTTTCCCAAATTGCAATTGTCCTTGACATTTTATTCACAGTACAGCGCCTCCATATTCATCTGCCAAGCCATTTTCTCAAAGACAACACTGACATCACTGACAACAGAACTTAAGCTGCAAACCGCCAGTGTCACCTCCATTTTAACCGAGTATGTGGAATAATGTAAATATAACTATCATTTTAATAAGTTAATTTTAATAAGGCAAAAGTCAACAAAAACTCAAATGCTTCTCAACTCACTACATTATAATGGCTAAGCACTCCATCTTTTCTGTTGTATACTTGATGAAATATTAATTTATCTCACCTTATATTTTTTACCCTGTCAGTAAAACAAAAAATGTTAATTTGTACGCAGCCAAACTAGTGAAATCCCCACGTGTTGCTCTTGTTCATCTGCATTGCAGCCATGCTGTTTCTTCAGCTCTGCTCTCTCTCAAACTGTCTGTAAATAGATAAAATAAATGTTAATATCTTGAAGTCTCTCTTTGTCTTACTAGAGCAGCCTCTGTTTCTTTTTCCTGTCCTTTGGCCACTCTGAGTCCTGTGACACGGCACGTGAGAGGCACATGTAGAAGCACCTAGCCTACGGCAATGCTGCGCTACATCATCATATTTCATTGATAATGTTGCTTTTACAACAAAAGTATAATTGTACTGTAGAAATGTTTGGAGAATACGGAATACGATGACTTTCGGTGATGCTAAAGGTTACCGTTGGGCGTGCGCACACACACACACACACTAACATATATATATATATATATATATATATATATATATATATGTATATATATATATATTTCTGTTATATGTTGTGCAGATCTGTCCCACAACAAAGTTACAAGCACAATAATACAAAAACACAATGTTAATATATATATATTTATATAATATATTTATAATATATGTTTTATAATTATATGTATTTATAAATCCTTACAAAATATTTCCTTTTTATAATGTTTTTTCCTGTTTGGTTCTCATTTCGTGTGAGAGCAAGAGAAGTGAGGCAGTGGCGCAAAGCTTTTGTTTTACGGGTACAAAAGCTTTTTCGGTGGAACTGGGCTAATAGATGTCCATGGAATCCTTCGGTTCAGTGCCTTGTTAGGCAAGCTTTGTCATGTTCGGCTTCAGATATCTAGTTCAGACAAATATTTATTTCATGAATTTGTTATAGAAACACAAATTAAAGTTCATAATGGGTAACACTGCAACAAAGACATACAGATTAATGTAACGTAAACAGACCTGTGCTCCTTTGTAAACATGAAATGTTGCACAATTTTTAGCTGTGAGTACCCAATTCTCTTTATGAGAACCTTGTCTTACTGTAAAAAAAAAGTATCTTGCTAGATGAATAAACTTCCTACATTAACAGTTTGGCTCATCATCACAAATGGCTCCATCTGCTGGTGAAAACAAACATGTGGAAACATAGACAGACAGACAGACAGAATACAATCACAGAGAGAGAGAGAGAGAAAGAGAGCGAGCGAGGGAGACTCAGACTAGTCATATTTAATGCTTTTAAACAGGAAGCTTTTTAAAACCCAACGTTTCTGTGGGTCTCAAGTCTGTTTTCAGTTTTAAACAAAAAGGCAGCTATTTTTTCTGTCAGCCACTGGATGGCATCCCTACGCATGAATTTCCCATGATGTACTTGGCATATCCGCCCCCCCTCTCTCTCTCTCCATCCCTCTGGCTCTCCACCCCCCTCCGTCTCTCTCTCTCTCTCTCAAGCCTGGTTACAGGATACTGATTTCAGTTAACTGGGGTAAAGGGGCCCGTTCAAATGACAACAAAAGCTCTATGTGCCATTTATAAAAATTAAATGAATAAATAAATGTATTCATTCACCAATCTGACTTTGCTCCAGTAGTCAGGGTTATCTGGGGTAAGTGCAGCCACTGCAAAACTCAATTCACTGGATCAGGCTGCCCATCTTAATTTCTTTTTCATTTGACTTATCCAATGTAGTTCACTAGGTAGCCCCAAAGGACACATAAGTAGGACTGTTGCCAGTGATTGGACATTATAATTCCCTTGGAAAGTGGGGCAATTGATCATTTAAAAATGTAAACCCTTGCGGAGATTTATAGAAATGAAATGTTGCATGATAATTGTTATCCATTTCCTACCTTGTTTAATAATTGTTGATAATTAGTGCGCAAAATCATTGTGAACTACCACCCTAAGCTATTGACGCCGACAGTGTTGTGACAGGTGAGTCTTCTTTAAGTTCATAGCAAACTTACAAGTTTTCCAAGCATGTTTGCTGTGTTTCTGTGTGGTTTTCCTCCACCACCAGTTGCTTTTTTGGTGTTTTTTTTACAGCAGCTTCTTTGTCCTCAGGTAAGGATAGAGGCAGATGGAGAGGGAGGGAACGAAGAGAGAGTATCAAAGTTGTGAGCAGCACAGCATCCAACCGTGCACCCCCCTCTCCATCTCCTCCTCCTGCCTCCCATCAGCCTGCTCTCCGCTCACGCCGCAAATCCAAGTCGCCTTCATCTCGCTCCAACCGCAAAGTTACCAAACAAGCCTTGGATGTGGACCAAGTTGTTGTGAGCCATGACTCTGCCAACCCCAGCCAAGGCCGTATAGGCTCCAAAGAACGGCGGGGCCCTCGAGGACGTGAAGTGGATATGAAATGGGAGGACATGGCCTCAGAGCTGCGCTACCGTGGTAGCAGGATGAGGTCAGCCGTGTATCAGACCTCGGACCTTCCCTCCATGGTCAAAGCCAAGAGACAGTTGGGGCAGAATGAGGGCAAAGGTCCAATAGAGCGAGATAAACTGAAAGCAACATTTGTATGAGAAGCCCACCCACCCACTGTCTGACCTGACGGGAGCTGAGCCTCGGAAGCGGCTTGTTAGTTTCAAAGTGGATGTGAAGAGTGTGCGGTCAACAACTGAGGAGCAGACTAATCATATGCTCTGTCCCACTTGAACTCTGTACACTGTCATGCACGATGTGTGTCCGCACAAATAAAACCATACTTAACAAGTAGGTGTGCAGAAAAAAAATCCCAAGAGGAACATGATGAGGAGTGAGCTATTTAGTCAGCATGGTTTCTGCTCAAGAAACTATAGACGTCATCGATCTTCAGCCAACAATGGAATTGTTAAATGAATGTTAAAAAGATGAGGGAAATCCCCATGCCTGGAATTTATTCATTTCTATTAATAAGGTACACCTTTTCAAAGACAGTGGTGGCCAAGTGGCTAGCACATCTTCACCATCTGTGGTTGTCGGAGAAGTTGAATGTGGGCTATGGTCTTCTGGTGTGGTGTTTGTTCTCTATAGTTACTCCAGCTTTCTCTCACCTTTTAAAATCACGTTGGGCTCATCGAAAAAGTGGCCGGACAACCAATCCAGGGTGTACTGTACGGTATAGAGCTGGATCTCATTTCTCATTTGGATGCTCTCATATTACGTCATCGTTCATGAACTATAAATACAGGAATTTTGCTTTTCCGGACTATAAGGCGCACCTAAAAACCTAAACTTTTCTCAAAAGCCGACAGTGCGCCTTATAGTCCAGTGCGCCTTATATATGGACCAAATTCCGGCCCGCGAGCCAAATGTGTTGTGTGATATTAACATTATTGATATATTGTTATTGTTTTCACTATTTCAAGTTATTATATTGTGATTGCATTAATGGTGCGCCTTGTAGCCCGATGCACCTTATATATGGACAAAGTTTTAAAATGGGCCATTCATTGAAGGTGCGCCTTATAGTCCGGTGCGCCTTATAGTCTGAAAAATACGGTACTTTTTTTTTTCCCCGAGTGCTTTAATTGTCCAACATTACCTTTCTACTGAGAGTTGACTTATTTAAATAAGGCTAACGCTCCTTAAACACAAGTCCGTCACCTACTGGGGGTCAGATTTTGGAGATAAGTAAAATATATGCGAGTAATGCCGTTGTAATCCAATTATGTCAGACAACAACTGTACTAACTCGGCTGGGCCTGCCGTGATGGTGCGACCGGCGGGGGGGAATTGCAGCTTGCACTGCTGAGGCTATTTTGAAAAGCCAAGTCACCCCCTTCCAAAACACACTCGCGCACACGCACATACACACAGCTGCTCGGAACCATGTCAGAAGATGACGGATACAGTTGTCGCGGAGGGACAAGTCAAGTTTAGAGATGGCAAAAAGGTGAATTTTTCAACTTTTCCTCTTCTTATCAACTTCTGAATTGTGAACGTGGTCTTTGGGAGCATACATGAAGTTTTTGTTTTTATTTTTTTCTCTCTGCACTCACAGTGGAAATCTCGATGGGTTGTCGTTCGGAAGCCTTCTCCGGTGGCAGGTAAGTATTTCTTTTCATTTTCATCCTTAGTACTTATATTCACTTCATCTGACATTTTGCAACATTGTGATTAAAATATTTGCATGTAACCATACACTATTTGGACATGCGCAAGTTGTGCGCCTCTCAGGAGCTCAAATGCAACTTTGCGTGTCAACACGTGGACGTTGCGCAAACATTTCTTGTGGTTCCAAAATTAATTATCAGGAAAAACATCAAGTGGGAGATTTAGCATAAGACTTCATGGGCTTGTAATTTAAAAAACAAAGTATCAATAACTAAAAGTGGCATCATTAGTGATATGCAAAATAGGAAATTCATGCGTCCTTTGAGAAATAAGGCAAACATTGTTGAGGTGGACTGAATATGTGCACGTGTGTGATTGGGGGTGTACAGTGATTGTCATTCTCAGCTGTGCCAGTGGATCAGCTCATTGTTTTAGAGTTTGCTATGGCAGCTGTTGCATAGACAGACTCACAGCTCAAATGAGACAAAAGCTACTCTGTGTGATGTTATTAAGCACCAGGCCATTGCCAACGTGTAAAGCTTTTGTCACATTGTGTGTGTCCCACAGACTGTCTGTCTGTGCTGGCCTACAAAGACAAGAAGAAAACCAAGCAGCGTCTTGGCGTGACATTAGAGGTACACAGCTTTTTCTTTTCTTTTTTTTATTAATGCAGCTTTTTGGTGCAGCACTCTGGTGAATCCCTTTGGTTAAGCAGGCAGCCTTGCTCTGTGTTGTTGCTGTCACACTCTATGTACTCCACAATCACTCACAATCTTTAGTACAGAAACCCAATCCAATGAGATCTATAGGACATTGCAGGAGATCTATTGAAAGTACGAATGGGTACAATGCAATCCCAAACTATTCTCTTATATAAGGGGAATATTTTGCTTCTCTAAATCGGCGGCATCTTTGGTATCCAGAATGACCTGGATTGTGTGAAATGGATTGTCGATTTATGAAACGTATCTGGAAGCAACCTTGGCAAAATGAGTGGCTGCATTGCAGAGAGAAGAGAACAATAAGTGTCACGTTTCGTCCCCGGTTGTTTTATTATGTGCATATTGTCATAATTTCTGTCCGTGTGCCTGTGTGCTCGCCCCTCCCCTCCTGTGTGCCCATGATCAGTGTGATCATTCTCATCTGCCTCTCGTTACCTGTCGCGTATTTAAGTCCTGTCTGCGTGTCACAACCTTGTCGGATCTTTTCTTGTCTCGTTGTTTCTGTCTTTCCCCTCGGTCGTTTTCTGTTTGCCCTCCCTGTCGGTCAGTCAGTCATGATTTGTGATGATGTTAGATAAATTTGCCAGTTCCTGTCTGTTTCCCTTCATGCTCCATTCCAATTCCCTTTTCCCTAAATAAACCCTGGTCCAAGCTGCATTTGGTCGCCCTGCTCCATTCCGATCCTAACAATAAGAAATCAGCTGTGGAAAACTGAGCTCCATTCACCTCAATGGCTGCTTTATTCTGTTCCGTACTGTATAACCGGCTCTCGAAAAGTAAATATATTTTGTCAATGCTTTTTTTCTTCCAGAGCATCTATGGTGTGGAACCAGGGCCTGGTTATGACGGCGTCAGCTACACCCTTTCTATTTTGTGCCTGTCACACACACTGGTGCTGGGCTTCCACAGTCGAGAAGCTCTCCTGGCCTGGGATGCCCATGTACGCTACAGCCTGGGAGAAGGTCAGTGGTAGAATCGCGGATGGAGATGTCCGCTGAGAAGATTCTTGCCTTGAAAGCTTCACTTTATTTTTTGGGAGAATAGTTTTATGCTGTTGTAAATTTTCAAACATATCAACTTATACAGTGTGGCTTTCACGTATCCAGTGACCTGTCACATTTAATTGTTGGCCAACAAAAACTTTATGTGGGCTGATCCATGGCTATATTTATATTCCTTCAGGCTATGTTGTGACGACTTATTCACTTAATTCTGGGAAAGCTTGTTTAGTTGGGACCAAACTGTTCTGGTACTCCAGTTGGGATCAATTAGATTATTCCCTTGACTTGGGTGAAAGGGAATATTCGCAGGCTCAATTCTGTCTTAAGCACTATTGTCCCTTTCTGGTCCTGCAGTCCACAGATTTGGTGTCAATGTGGAGCCTGGAACAAAATTGGAGACTGGCCCCGCCTCTCTGCACCTGTGCAACAACCTACTGGCCCTTAGCAGGGGCCTCCCTCCCGTCATCATCAGTCACTGGAAGCTGTCCACGTTACGACGATATGGCGCTGTGCCGAACGGCTTCGTGTTTGAGGGCGGGACTCGCTGCGGCTTCTGTGAGTAAGACTACACAAGGTTGATATAAGCACAATCCATATGATGGTGACACTATGAGTCTAGAATGAAAAGTATGTTTTTTCAACTTTGATTTTTTTTTTGTAAAGACATTAAGGTTTTCTTGTTTTTAATAATGGCAGAATATATATTGGATCTCATTCGATTTCGCAAGTGTACCTTGTGACGGTCGAGTGTATATTTTTGGTGGAACTGAGCACCAGGGACTAAATCAAATAGAATAAGACCTACTAGTGTAACTAATCCAGGTCATTACTCCCACCCAAAATTGCTTTGTATGTACAGGACAGGTATGTGTGTACAGTATGTGCGTCCAGACTCATGGCTCCTACCCGACTAACCATGAGGGCTCTTGTTTCCGTGCTCCGATGACCAGCTGCTATTAATATCAGGCATCCTTGTCAGGCTTGTGCAGCCAATCCCATTTCTTCCTGGTGTCACGGCAGCTTTTTCTTGTCATCTTATTGGCTTCAGAGATCTATTACCCAGCAATCTTGGCGACAGGCGTGGCAGGCCGTCTGAGTGTTGCTTAAAAGAATGCAGTAAGTGGATGAATTGTATTGAAAAGAATTTGACAGCTACATATCAGAAATTTAGGCCCACTGCACAATGTAAAGAGGGCCAATACAAAAGCTGAATCAAAAATTATGCATTTACAAAGATGATGTTGCTACATTTTGTTTGACAGAGAAGTATTAATTATCATATGGATTATTTATCACTACTCAAATGTAAGACAATATTATTGTGGTTTTAACTTTCAAATCTGTACTGCATTGCTAGAAGAGGTGCTTCTAATATTTTGCATTCCTTATTTAGAGGTGAAATGTGGAAAAACAGTCTTCCTATTATGCTGAGCAGATTTACGTATACACTCTCAAAGTACAAGCACAAAAACATATACAACTGTCATTCAATCTGAACAAAAAATCCATGATTGTTGTGAATTTTTCTTTCTTTGACTTTTTGAGCTTTAAAAAATGTATTATGCAAAAGCACGTGCGTTTGCTCCTTTTTACTTTGACAAATGGAATATTGAAAAGTAATAGTAAGTCATGTTTTATATAACATAATTTATTTAGGCCTGTCATAAAATGAGTTATGATAGGCTTTATATTTCAAAATTCAGCTGAGCTCGAAGTTTGGCAAACAATGAAAAATAGAGTTTCTGCTAACACATTCCCTCAGCTTTATTTGTTCCCCCCCCAGGCAGCCATTAGTGTTTCATTACATTTCACTGAGCTATGAAATGTCAACATTTGGACACTTATTTCAGTGAATTATCTCTAGGCAGCAATCAGTTTAGCTCCCCTGCAGGTCCTAATGTACCTGGGGTTTTGAGGCTTAGAAATGAACTTGAAAAAGTAGTGACCTCTTTTCTGATGAAGGAGAAAACTCACTGAAAAGTTACTGAATTTTTGCATGAGAGCATATGCAATTCTGTGTGACATGATGAGAGACACTTTAATGTTGCACCGTATTCTTTTGCTTGTCTGGCTTCTGCATGTCAAGTTACAATTACTTTTGCTGATGATCAAATGCTCATCAGTGCCAAATGGTGCAGAGTAATGAGTTGTAATGATTACAAATAATTAGGAACAGTTCTTCACGAGATTGCACTTTTGGAGAAGTGCATTTAGGACTAATCAATGATCAAATAACCCTCATTTGCCTGTTACACTTAAGCGTGCTGTAAAACAAACAAACAAAAAATCATTTGGATTTCTAATTCTGCTGCCGAAAGATCATTTCTCCTCCAGAGGCATCACGACACACTTTCACAGTCAGCACTCAGATGCTAACCTCGGGTTGCAGAGTTGACAAGTACCAAGGTGACAAATCCACCACACACAGCGGCAGGCAGCCTTGCTGTGCAAAGCATGTTTACTTGGCAGTATAAAGGCAATAATGATTTGGAGACTTCATAAATGTGACCATGTTCTCGCACACACTCTTATGTTGTTAGGCAAGCTGTTGTAACAAGCCAGCAGCAGCACCCTCGAATCGATGTTTGGAGTGAAGCTCATGCCCTGGCAATCAGGTCCACATATGTTCGTGTTGCAAACACACAAAGATACAAAGACACACAATTACATCCACACAGGCAGCAATAAATGATCCGCGGCAGAGTTTGGAAAGCTGTCAAACGTCTGATAGGTTCAAGTCATTTAAAGCCCAGTGTGCTATGGCAGCAATTTTCCATGTCCTTCAGTACGCATGCGCACACACGCACAAACACACACACGATGATAGTTAACATGTGATTAAAACGCAAAACAACCCACTCAAGAAAACTAAATTAACTTTCCTACAATAGTCATCTATTTGGATGCAACTGTATTAATTACATGTTGTACTTACCTCCACACAATATGCAATTTTGTTGTTGTTGGATTATTTATTGACTAACAGCTCCCAAATCAGAAGCCTATCAGAACAAGCCCTTTAAAATACGTTGCAGGAAGTATTTGGTCCCCATGCGTATTGTTCACATTTGTCGGTGTCTTGTCAGAATCTGCAAATCATTACACACAACCAGGTTTTATGTACATAGAAAAAAGGTATAATTATAAATATTGCATCCATTAGTGTTTAACTTTTTGTTTTTTTTCTCCGTGTTTCATATTTTTCTGCAGGGGCCGGCGTTTTCTTCTTGTCCTGCTCAGAGGGAGAGCAGATCAGTTTTCTATTTGACTGCATTGTCAGAGGCGTCAATCCCAACAGGGTCCCGCAAGGGCTGCGACCTTCCCTGCCAGGTGAAGACACACGTGCATGTTTTGCTCCGTTAATCGTTCGGCGTTTGTTTCAGCTGTCATGCTAAACGGAAACGCCTCATAGTCAAAGCCTTCAAGGTCAGCCTATGACTACTGGGGTCAAGCCCTTTGCACATGACTTGTGAAATGATGTGTTGCTAAGTTGGCATGCATTTATAAGACAGCATGTGCTCGAGCCATCTGAGGAGAGGCACGAGATGTGAACAAAGATCTGACGATACCTTTTTATAGAAACAAACGTGCTTGCTTGAATGTGTGCCTTGCGTGTTAACAACCACAGGAAGCAAGCTAGCTCCTCATGCACCACATTGCTATTTAAACTAATATCCACGCTTGTCAGGTAATGTATGATTCTGGCCTGGATCCAGTTTCTTAGTAATGTGTCAAAACAGGGGTTAATGCATTCATGCCCCCACCATAGCTGTTGTTGATTGAAACTTTTTGAATTACTTTTGTTTTTAGCATGTGTTCATTTAAATGTGCTTTTGATATGTCAGTTATCATAAAAACCGTAAAGGCTGTGTGCTGTAGGGCCTGGCGACATTACTGCTGTTATAATTAGCATAGCCTAGGCATCTAGGAGCGATGTCAGTTGACACCTCACAAAAGTGTTGTGAAGAAATTTGGCATCAGCATGTGAAGCATTAGCGGTTACAGCGCCGAGGCACACATCCAGGGTTTGGGTTGTTGTCACCTGGGTGCACAAAATGACCCTCTGCAATGTGCGCAGACTGACGCACGTGCTCATGCTCACCTCATTTCTCCTGCCATTATGCAGATATGCAACATGAATTAAATGTCTTTTTAGCAGAGTTGCTGTTTTTATATCCAGCACACCCGTTTTAATTTGCCTAAATACCTTTTTAAAAAATAATGTCCGAAGCAACATTCACATCACAACACTTAAGCATCTGTTTTCTTCGCTTGTCTTTCCCCTGGATAGGAATTCATTGTAACTGACCAATTTTCTGTGTTGATGCTAAAAGCAGAGGACCCCAATGCTGATCCGGCATCAGTTGAAGAACGCATCAACCAGGAAGCCTCAGAGCTGGAGAAAAGACTGAGCATGCTGTCCACTTGCAGTCTTGCAAGCAGCACAGGTAAATCTTGTCTTAATTGTTTGGGATCCAGCCACCCCCTTCAATGCTGAAATGTCTCTAAAGACACTCACATAATCTTGACACTAATTAGACATAACAACCATCTGTACTCCAAAGTGCTATGGGACTTGAATAGTTGCCGATTTGTGTGGAGGCAAAAAGTTGAAATATTATGACAACAGCCATGATATTTTAAAGTTAGTTTCATCAGAAAATGCCTTTTGTCAAAAAAGATCAGCATGCTACAACAATTTTGCAAGACTATTCATGCAGGGATCTCAGATTTATGTAATGATACATATGTCACAATCATATCAGAGCTTTTAAGTGGATTAAAGAAAGGAGTCGTATATTTATTACAGCTCAAGATAGGTATGCTTTGTTAAATGGATACAATGAAATTATTCATGAATTATTTTGTGGGCCCCCAAGTTATCCTGCTCTCCAGGATCGGAGCCTATATGATAGGGGGAAGCCAAGTTCTTGTAGGTTTTTTAATTGCAGTCATTCCATGTGTATTTATTGACTGGTCATACATCATCTGTGCCAATTATAATGCTATGGGCAAACGCTTTCATGATTTCTACAAAAGTTAATGAGAGAAGTGTTGTAAAATGTTTGAGCTCAGTCAATAAACCACTTAGCAGGTTTGATGACTTTCTTCTCAGCCTCCACTTACAGCTGCAGCACATCTGTTGCCGGGGACGACCGCAGCATCTCCAGCTCCTCCTCCAGCCAATCAGACACCAGCTACGGGAGCCGACGTCCGCTCTGGGCAGAGCCCTTTGCGAAGTCGCACCACCCCAGCGAGACGGCGTCAAACTCATCCACGCTGAAGGCCTTGACCTCTTCAGATGACCGCCTCTATTCTGCTGTGATGGGAAGCTGTGGTCCATCTTCCACGCAGCTCCAACCTCGGGGTCTCCATGACAGCGGGCGCCAGAGCTCGTTGGACAGCGGCATTGGGATAGCGACTGGGAGTTCGGGCAGTTTCTCCTCCTGTACAGGGAGTGTGGAGATGGCCACTCAGGGAGCAGGGGAGGAATTTGGCTCCCTGACCAGTCTACCTGCTCAGAGGCTTAGCGATGACCTGCTCAGACAACACTATGATACACCCAGGAGCGTGATCCAGAACAGAGCCCTGAGGGACTCCTCGGCAGTTCAAGAGCACTCCTCTGACAGCACGTTTGGAAGTCAGGACCAAGGACTGACAAAAGGTCTTCCAGGATCGGAGCCTCAGCGCCAGGCTTTGTTGCCGTGCTCTCTCTCCTGGCCTGGTGAGAGGACGCCCCCTCTGGATACTGAGTACAAGTGCATACCCCGCCAAGGAAGGGCACTTTCTGAAGAAAGACAGGTACTGAAAGGTTCACATCTTCAATAGACATGGTCAGTGTTTCACAAACATTTTTTTTAGTCAAGGTAAATATTTTATTTGGAAAAATCTTACAGAACACCACTGAACAAAAAATGTCACAAAAAGGATATTTACTGAAATAATAGCGCCCCTTAGGTGTAACTTGCCTGATTGCTCCATCCTCGTCATCCTTCTACCAATATACTCATTAGCTCAGTTCTGGACGAGGAGCAACGACTAATCAATTAATGACAAACTCCCAGTGAATTAAACAATAATGATTTTTGACAATTTATTCATCGCTTGGATACCTTTTCTAATTTGAAACTGTCCGAATCGTCTGAATTTCAGCTTGTCAATAGCAGTACCTGAATCCTAATTAGTTTTTTTAATAAAGGGAAGTAAACTAAAAACAGCTTTTTCTAACTGATTCATCAATTAATTGACAAAATAATCATCAGATCCATGGATTATTCACATAATCATTAGCTGCAGCCCCATTCCAAACTATGTTCTGTAAATCTCCTCTAACTTCATCCCCAAAGCATCTAAACTTGACTACAAATGCTATGGCCTTTCCACTACACTGAACACTTGTCTGTTTAAAAAAAAAACATGGCTTGAGCTTCTAACATTGCCGGGAGCTGCTGGTTTTCCCTTGAGATACATTTGTTTGATAACTCAAAGGCTCTCAGAAAAGACCTATGACCTTGTGTTTAATGAATCCTCTGATGGCCTCTGATGGAAAGATCGTCTCTTTTGTCAGGAGCATATTATCATCAGAGCGCCTTGTGATTTCCAACAAGTCATTTGTGAGTGTATGCGTGCGTGCACTGCATTTCCAGCTATGGCACACTTATGAGTAGTGATGAAACCTGCAGAAATGCTGCGAGAAGGCAATGTTGACTGAATGACAAATTACTTTTCTTCATACGCAGTTTCTTGAATTATCAAGTGTCATCGGCTCAGTGTGCTGGGAACTTCAACATTTTGTTTTTGGCCATAAAAGCACACATCTTTCCTTTAATCGTGTTTGGATACAATGACTTAAACAAACAACTGTTGTGTTTCTTTTTGCAGTGCTGTTATGGTTTTGATAACTACATCACACCAGAGCAATGGCGCACAGCAAATAGCAGAAGTTTGCTGATGCAGGTAAGAATTGATTTGATTACGCTGTTGTGTACAATTCACCTTTGAGCTACTTTGGGAAATAAAAGTTCTGACTGTTGAAAGAACCAGATTACAACAATGCATATTACCTCATTAAACGTGAGAAGTGGCCTATTGTGCGACACACTTGCAAAACATAAGCTGCCCACCGATAAATTCGTGAATATTCATACGCTTCCTTTCTAGGTTGGCAATGCTTCATCAGGTCCACAGCCTTCTGCTGATTCACCAGGTGTGTTATTGCAACAGTATGCTTGTGTCTGTCAACATGTCATAAACTTGGATGTGTCCACATGCAGACCAGACGTGTGTGAGAGCGGATCCCCATGATGATGATGATGATGATCTGATTAGGATGCTATCCTCTGTGCCAGCCTCCAGCCCTCTGCAGCCCATCACACTGAGCACAGCCGGGCCACAGTCACAATGTGGTGAGTTTGATGTGTATGTATTGGAAAAAACGAATGTTGCTGGGCTGTCAAAGTCAAAAGTAGTACATTACAGGGTACCACCCTTGTGATAAGATTTCGTTGGATGTGGTGAGCTTTTTCTGACCTGTAATCTAATATGAGCTACCTTAATTTGCAGACTGAGCTATTATTATGAATGCAGCATGTCAAATCTTTCCACTTGAACTTGAACTGTGTATTTAAATCTGTATTAATTCTAAAAAAAAAAAGTTTAAAACATTGTATTGGTAAGAAATTATTCAACAATGTCAAGCAACAGCTTCAATTTCATTTCAATGTATGTGCAAAAATTCCATAATATCATAAACAGAATCAGATACATAAATAATCTAAATATAAAGAATACGTGCATGACATTTTTCTTTATGCTCCCCCGGTGCCACCTCTGTCCTATCCAGAAGATGGCTCCATTGCCAGGTACACCCATGGAAACAACAGCGCCATGGAAACAGCTCAGCGAGTAGGAGTGGAGCACGCGCCGGGCAGGGAAGGCCGACTGACTCAGATGGACGACAGGCGGCAAGGGCCACCGCGCTGACTTTGTTACTACCCGAGAGGATGGTGATCAGCGCTCATTCGCTTGAGTCTCCAAATAAGCTAAGTATCTCCTTACTGTACAACAACCAGTTTCGCTTTTGAGCAGTAATTGCAGAACAATCCATTCCACTTAGAAAATGAATACCTGACTAGTAAATGCCTGAGGTCTGGTTTGACTGCGTATTGATGTGAAGTAATAGCCTGCATATTCATAGTTCACTTTTAAACCTCAATTATTTGCTTTAATTGTACCTTTTTGTGGTTTTGTATATTTTTGTGCTTTGTATTATGATCATAGATGCTAAAACTTGACTCCAAAGCCTAGCTTCTTTGTATTCTCTAAGACATTTATTTTGAAGGGTAACCCGAGTTAAGCACACTGTAAAGCAGATTTACAGATTTTTTTTTTTTTTTTCCCCCCCAATACATTATTCTTGTTTGAAAAACTGTGCAAATACTGAGAACTACGTCGCACAGTTGTGGAGGATCTAGATATTGTAGTTTGGTATTTGATTGTCTGTCAATATTCGAAGAATAGCAGATAGCCAATTTTTACAGCATTCATGGTTTATTCATGATCTGAGTCACTTATTCAAGTTTTTGTTTTTTCTGTATTGTCCTAATCTGTTAATATCAAACATCTATGATAAATATGTAAAAGCTCCCATCATCTATGCTATGAGGAGGACTCGAAACTTGAGCGTATAGACAAACCTTGGATGCAGTGGTAACGTCGCATGACAACAAAGCAGCCATCATAAACAATTTTGATCCTGACCCTCACAATTCAAACGCCTCATGGCCTATGTGCAAAGATGAGCGGAAATAAAAGTGAGAACGTTTCACTTCATAAATCGTTGAAAGCTTGGCTTACTTGACCTAAAACAGCATTGGCTTTACTAAACATGGTGGGAGTCGTGTTCAATTTCTGCTGTGTGTGTCCGTTTTGCAAAATAATACCACAACATCAATCAACTAACTGAAAGACATTCTAAGACATGTTTTGGATAGATCTGTTCCTCAAAAGCAATGAACACTTAAATCTGCCAAGGCTCTTGAGAAAGGCTGTTGACCAATATATTGAAATGTCAACTTTTAATTGGTTTAGCTTGAATTTATTTTTCCAACTCGAGGAGCATTGTTTAAAGCCTTGTCCCTGTCGTGCTACAAAATTTATATTCAAAATTAAAATATTTCTACACAAAACGGACACACAAGATAACATGAAAAACTCAGGCACTCCTGACATATATTTGACTGTTTGGAGGCCCGGCGCGCTTGGTGATCATTCCACATCAGAGTTCAATTGTGTTTGAATGAAAAAGCAGCTTCAGTTATTTCTCAGGTGCACAGTTCAAGAAAGACTGAAGAGAGTGATCAGTCAAGCCAGTGCCATTATTCATCACAGTAATCGATGCCGATGCTTGCGGTCCGGCACAAACAGATGAATGGTAAAGCTCTGCGTGTGTGTGTGATCCAATTTGCCACTCCCCCTCCCCTCTCTTGATGTCATCAAGACAAATAGGCTAGTATTTGACAGCAATTTACTTTTATGAGCCTTGTGTGTCTGAGGAGAAAGCTTATGATGCTGAGTCACAGGGAGTTCCGATTTTCTCTGCAGCAGTCCGCTATTTTGATTGCGAGGATATCATTCCCAGACTACTATGCTTGTAAATAGCACATGATTTTATTTCTGCCAAGTTAACAAATGATATTAAACTCTATTTTTCCAATTACTCTTTGAATGTTGTTGGAACATTTTATTAAATATTATAGGTTGATGCAAAGTTTTGGCCTCGTCACATTTTTGTTTCCACAAAGCGTTTATGTTGGTCTGCAGATTATTGCAGCATATCCAAGTAGGAACAATGGATGTGAAAATAGTTTGGTCACTGTGTAAGTCAGACACTACAACTGCTTTTTTTTTTTTTTTTTTTAAGTTCCTTACATGTTGTTACTGTCATATTTCAACTTTATTGATTACATACAACAAATCTGATTTATTACAAAAATGCTGGTTTATAGGGGAATCTTTTTCATAGTATGTACAAAAAACAATTTGTTCTGTGATTGGACAATAATTCAACACACGAATACGAAGGTAGAAAAAAAAACATTGTTTTAACAGTGGCTCAACTGAGTTAGTATGAGAGGGAAAGTAATACTTAGTTGAATTCATTGATTCTTCACCGGCGTTGTCACGAGCGATGGCCTCACAGCTCATTGTGGCCCAGACCTTGACCAGAGATTTTGTTGTGCAAGTCCTGCATGTGTTTCTTCATCTGCAAAAAGAACACTCTGTCGGTTTTGAATTCTTACTCAAATCATGCAAGCGATTCTTATCCTGACTTGAAATACCTTGTAGCCCATTTCCCTGGTCTTCTCAGCCAGGGTGTTGTACTTCTCCTGGTTCTTCTTGATGTGCTGTTTGTCTCCTAAAGCCTCCACGTGTTGTAGCTTCTGGTGGGAAAGTTCCAGCTGCTCCTGATAGTGGCTGTGCTTCTCCACCTTGGTCTCAAAGTGATGCAGCTCCTCCTAAATTGAGAAAGAAAAAAAAAAAGGCCATCTAGTTATGGTTTCCCTCAGAGGGTCATCATGACTGGGGAAAATGTGCCATCACTTCTCCATAAGTTCCTTTAAAAAGTAATTGGGTGAAAAATGTTTGGAATACTTGTTACAAAATGTTCAATTTTGGTACAGGTTTTTTTTACCTAAATGAACAAAAACAGAAAATTAACCAAAGGACATGAAGGATTTGCTTTCTGGCTTGCAGGCCTTGAGTTTGACACCTGTGCTAGAGAGAAGAAAAAGAAAAAAATTCTGCCTGATCCTGAATAGCAACTTTCATAAATACAAAACTCAACTAAATGAAATGCGGAGAGGTAAAACTCCTGGGATAAGGCCAAAAATGATTGGGCTTTCTGACAGCACACCTGACTGAGAAATCTTCACTAAGAACGATGATCAGAATTCAGTGGAAACATATTCAAGGTCATGCAATTCAACCAAATCTTTCAGGAAATGTCTTCCTCAAAAACACCCAAAAATATGGAAGTTAGGCCAATACTTACGCCAGAAGAAAGATGACTTTCGCTAATCTTGTAAGACTTCAGTGCACATCCAAACGATTAAGGCCACTCGTGTATTTTTTTTTTGATGAGCCCAAAGAAGCACACCAGAAATAGCAAAGAGGAAAAATACGATGATGCTTATAGAGCGTTTAGTGGATGTGACGTGTGGCTGTTTCGGCCACGAAGTGCGATACTGTATTGCTGATGATAAGAACAGAATGAGCTGCATTTAATCTCTTATGACAAGCAAGGGGTCTCCCTGCTGCTGCTTGTCCCTTCTTGGGCTCTTATGCAAATTAGCCACATGGCTGTCTGACACTCTTAAGTCGATAAATCTTATCCGCTGAGTTGATTTTACAAAGGATCAAACAATTTCTTGAATTGGAAGAAAAAAACGATGTAATAAATGACTATTCTAGCTGCAAACGTGTGTCCACACAAACAAATAGATGAGTCAGAGCAGATGTGGAGCCTACCTTGAGAGAGTCCAGCTCATCATTGCTGAGGTTGGCTCTCTTGGCAGCCTCCCACAGCTCAATCACACGAGGCTCCCGGAATTCTACAGTGACAATTGACACGTGAAAATGGCATTAATGCACTGAATACAAAAGCTTGAGCGTGAAAAGAGGCAGTGAGAATGCAACAGGGAGAGACAGCGATTGAAGTGAAAGACTAACAGTGACTCAGCAAGATAGAATTTGCCGACAGACTCGGTGAGAGCTGAACATAATGATGTGTGGGTGTTTCCCCTCACCGCTGTCCTCTGTGAAGCCCTCGTGGCTGAGCTTACGGAGGCGCGCGAAGCCTTGGTTGAGGTCGCTCATCTTCTGCTTCAGCTCTGTGTGCTTCTGTTGCACCGCCTGCTCATTGCCGTCACCCTCCAGGGGTGAGATTACATTCTTGTGGATCTCTGGGAATCGAAGGGGTACAGGTCGGGAGTCAAAGCACTTTAAAAGATGATGTGAAGAGGACGTGTGATGGAAACAGTGATGAGGGCAAGTGTGCTGAGGAATTTGCTCTTGCTATGAGAGATGGAGCTTATTAACATTTAACATCAATTTGCCTTTTTCTTTATATGGCATTCATTTTGTGGAAAGGGCACGTAGGAGCCAATATGTACTACACGATCGGTATTGGTGAATTTATTTTGGCTGATATGTTGACTTCAAATTGCAACCACAATAATAAAACACATTGTACTGTTAATGTTGTTTGTCATTATCCTTTTGCCCAAATAATGACATGCGTATCTGCAAAAGTGGTGGCTGGTCAACAGCGGCAGATATTGTTGGTACCCCGTTGATAATGGAAACAAAAACCCACAGTGGTCACAGAATTAACTTGAATCTGACAAAGTAATAAAATGCAAATATATATATATTGATATGCAAGACTTTCAGTTTTCCTCTTATGGGTTAAGATCAGGAGTTAGTCATTAATATTCCTGATGCTCTGAGATTTTTTTGTGATAAAAGTCTAAATGAAAAAAATGGACTTGACTTGAATATAAACCAATGAAAATGGGACATCGCTTTGGAATTGTGGCTGAGCAGAATTAAGTTTAAAAACAAACTAAACAGGCCTGGACAAAAATAATAACACCCTTACAATAATAATAATGAAACTTAAATTACAGTAAACAACAAAAAGGAAATGACCTTGCCGTTCCAATGCATTCAGAGGGGATTGTATTATTGCTTGAACAAGATATAATGCCCAGAAAATGTCAAATATTATATATTAACTATATTATTATTAATTATAATATTAAATATTAAGTTTGGCTTTGTACTTAATAAATTAACCCATTTCACTCATTCTCCTAACCATTGCTTGAGCCAGTTCTAGCAGGGCCACCACAATATGGCTTCTTGGTGACATTGATTGACCTGTTCATCCAAATGGGCAGTAGGGAGCGCTCATCTTCCAAACAGTTAAATATTTTCCATCACTGACAACCATTTTTCACAATGACAGAAAAATGTCAAGACCATCAATCATTTTAGACAGACGACAATACCGGAGGCAGAATTCCATAAGAGCTTTACTTCCAGCAGAGAAGGAGCTTATGTTGCTCCTCCGACAGAACATGAGTGCGACACTCAGCACTAGATTAAAAACACAATGTAGTGTTTCCAAACAAACACAGTCTCTGAGTATGTGTGGCAACAAACTAATTGCTACATATATCCCCAAATCTCTAGTGAGAGTTACACTGACACATTACATCTTATGTCATATGAGTTTGCATCATTATTATTTCAAATGAAGGCAAAGAAACTATCTTAACGAACATTTTAAGGTGTCTCTGAACAAACGCGTCACATAGTGCGGTTCATGACACCTGAGAATCCAATAAATAGAAAGGAAATGAACCAAGACAGACAACGCTATAGAGCTTTAGGTGGCGGTGGACGCAGCGTGGAAGCAAAGAGACTCCCTCCCGGGCAGCCTATGATTGGCTGAACATTTAAGTGCATCAGACAAGCAGAAAAGTACCTGCGGCAAGTTCATGGCACATGCTATAGTGGTGAGCTCCACCAGAAAGGTTCTGTCACAAAACAGGCGGCAAGTGTCAGTCCCAGCCAGGGGAGACCGGCGGCGGCTTTAAACACATTGCCGTATAATACGTCAAATAGCTAACGTGATGTCAAGGCCATGCAGTGTGAGCTGGTGGCTGTTCACGTGAGGAGTCCGACACAGTATGTCACACGTGTCAAATGCAAGACCTGCGGCTCTGCATGTCATTTTATTGTTTGTGTCAAGCTTGCCACAATTCTTCCTTTACAAGTGCACCGCACCCTCTGCAGTGAACTAGGGTGACCAGACGTCCTCTTTTTTCCAGATATGTCCTACCTTAGAGACCTAAAAAAATGTCCGGGGGGAATTTCAAAATTGTCCAGTCTACACCGAGTGTTTACAAGCAATGCACGTTCACGGAGGAGTTAGATAAAAAAAATCCTGTGCTTTTGCCAGGGTCGTGATCCTTATGAAGCTGAGTGCTTGACATGTAAAGCAGGCACTTGTGTGTCTGTGGCAAATAAAGGTGCAAACGGCCTGCAGTCACACTTCAATTCAGCCAAGCACACAAAAGCAGCGAGGCATTCTGGGCATTCATGAGCTAGTTGTCAGAGAATTTACATCCAGCCATTGTGAGTTCTGTCGATCATGTAAAATCAGACGTGTATCCGTCAGAGTTAATGCCTGACGTGGTGGGCTTAATGGACGAGGTGGAGGCATGCGCAGTGGAGGACCGTTGCTTCCAATAAATCCACTAATCCTTGATAATGGCACGCCCAAAGGTCATGAACCCACTTCTACCACGATCACTTGCAAAGAATAAACGTTTAATGAAACAAACAAACAAACAAACTCTAATTTCATACGTTTGCAGTCCAAATGGAAAGGTTTACCAAAACTATTTGTTGTCACTTTCAAGTCATTACAATCCCGTAACTTTTAGTGAACGTGTAATAATTTTGTTATAATTAGAAAATATGGTCAATCTTTCATCCACATAGTGGGGTCTTTGTAAATCTTGGCCAAAAGTGTGTGAACATAAATAAGTATATAATAAGTGTCCTTCACGTGCTTGTGAAGACGATAATGGTTTAACGCTCACCCTCTGTCCTGCTCACAGTGTCCATGAGGATGTTGTACTCATGGATCTTGTCCTTGTGGTGCTGAAACTCTCTCTTCAGGTTCAGCAGCTCGTCCTCAGTGAACTTCCCGGAGCTTTTTGCCTGCGCAACAAAACACAAATGGAACTGGCGGCAGAGCATAAAGCACATGATTGTACGTAGACATACTTGACGTCAAATAAATCACTGGGACATGTCATCTTATATAACGCACAAAGGCATGGCAGTGGAATTAATGAGTATCGTACCAAATAGTTCAATGCGCACAAATAGAAGCTTCCTAGTGTCAAAACCTCAACGAAAAAATTGTCTAGATTTGCCAGAGGGTTGCTTCATTTGTGAGTCACTCCACATCGAGTAAGCAGCCTTGATTTTTATTCCTAGAATTTGTTCACTCTCAGACTCAACGTACACCTTTTATTATGTTTGCTGTTTTGGAACATTCATCAAATATTCCATAGATTGAGACAGACAGGACCATTAGGCTTCAGAGCGGCACTAAAAGTTTCCAAAAGTTGTGCAGGAGAGGCTCATCGTAGCCATTAACACAGTAATGAGACATTTGACAGATATCATATGCAAGCTAATGAGATTTCTTACCAAACAGAGCAGCTTTTGTTTGAAGCCACCCGCTTTTCAAGCTTGTAAACATATTGGAACAGACAAACATATTGGAACAGACATGATTACATTATCTTTAAGTGACTAACGTTTGATATTTGGTGGCATAAGTCTGACTTGTATTGCCTCCATCAAGCCTGTGACCCACTGATTTCACCAGACTGTTGCTTTCTTCAGTCAAAATGCTTTTCCGGGCCTTTACTCGAGCCTCTTTCAATTATTGTTTGTTTTTGTTGGGGGTTCTTCTCCCTTCAATCTCCTCTTTAAGAGGTAAAATGAATGTTGTTTTGAGTTAAGGTCTGGTCATTGACTTGGCCAGTCATAGATCTTCCACTTGTTCACACTGCCTGCATATAAACACATACCTTGTTCCACAGTTTATCCAGCTTGGGATCTTCAAATATATCGCCATCTCTAATGTCATGGTCCTTCAGAGAGTTGCTCTCCAGGGGTCGGGTGTCTCTTTTGCCATCCATTCCGTACTTGGCCAGGATCACTATCAAGTGCAGGCAAAGCAAAACACTTCAGTTGCTAAGGGGGAGCATTTATAACTAAATAAATCTAAAGCTAGTATTTGAAAAAAAAATCTTCACAGACTTGATGAAGCCTGGTTGGAAACTGTGAGCCGTTAAGTGTTGCCCTACTAATACAATAACTGAACTCCATGTTGTGGAGGAAAATCTCATGATTATTTTCATATTGCTGTTTGAATCCACAAGTCTTTGAAAATCTGTTAGGAAATCTATCAATTATACTTCATAAATACAGAGGTCAGAATAAACTCATTAAAATCTTCAAATTGTCCGGATGTCCATAAATAGACTAAATCGAATAAAGATTATAATTTCGCCATGAAGCTGATTCAAGAGGGCTAAATGCATGACTGTTTCTCGGAGGGATAAAAAAATATATATATATTGCGGCTCACAGTTGGCAGCATAAAGTGTCAGCATCTTATCAAGAAGTGCTTTGCATCAACACAGTGTTGGACTTGGCTCTGTCCTCATTGTGCTGCTCTAGTAAACTGTTATTGCAGCAGCTAATTCAGCACCACTTCACATGGTGCGGTCACCCATTCGTATCATTCATTAACCAGTTAGTGGCGCGAGCACACACACATTCAGTGCCTACAACACTTATAGTCCCCAAACTCACAAAAGATCCACTCATTTAACTTTTTATGGCTACAGGTGACTTAAATGAGCTGCAATAACCAGCTAGTAAAACAAGCAAATAGTATACGTCCCCAGTACATACGGTAGGAGTGATGGTCTTTTATGGTCTGTGCCTTCAGCAATGATATTTAGCCAACACAGAAGCATTGACTCTTTTCTTTTTCCAAGGACACTGATGAAGTGCAAAGTGAAATGTGAAGCAAAGTCCAGATGGCTTTTGGACTCCACTGATGCAGGTGTTGATGAATTATTCACATCCCATGTCATATCATAAACTACTGACACTTCTGTCACCTAATGACGAACAGATGAGGGAGAGAAAACAGTCCAAATTGCAAACTAAACATGCCTGTGGCATATCATTGGTGCTGGTAAACATTGTGCAGAGAATGCACTACTCACAAAAAGTTGGGAGTATTTGGCATTCAGGTGAAATTTGAGGGTGAAAGTAAAATACACTAACTCTGTCTAATCTTTTGAGTAATGCCCAAGTGTTCAATGTTTCAGTTCTTTTTGCACAACTTGCTGTTCTCTAACTATGCGCTGAGTGAAAAAATGCACAATAAGTGCTTGATCCATAAATTGAGCTCATAATATTCAAGGACATCTATGTTTATGACCCTCTCTACCCATCTCTCATATTCATCAGCAGTTTTGCAACAGAGATATATGTAACACTATAAGCTCAGTGGTCACGTCCTTCTGAGAACATCCTTGTGAAGCCTTGCAAAGGTGATGTACTGTTGATCATTTTTTAGGTGCCATCTCTGTCTCATGATGTAATTAACAGCAGGTTTTGAAGTCACTCACCAAAGTTTGCTGAGAAAGACAAGCTACAAAGTTGCCCCAATGAGAATCAAAACAAAGGAATATATTGTACTACTACGAAAAGTTAACCAACCATTCAGACACAAGTTGAAGCATTGATTATTTCTGATCATAACAAACTAATCCATGTCCTCAAAGAAAATTCTATTGACACAGAGACAGCCTCACCATTAAAGTTACGGCGGATTTGGGCCTCTTTCTCTCCATTTTCATCTAATCCCTCAACCTTGAATTTCTTCCATTGCAGCTCAGCCTTCTCCTGGATTTTCAGGTCACTGTGCAGCTCAGCTTGCTTCACAGGGGACAACTTCATCTGTCAAAACACAGGAAATCATTACACTGAGTGTTAAAATGTCTGTTCCGCTAATCAAAAATGAATATTTCAATCATTACCAACTTTTTTATGATTCTTTATTTTTTATTTATCGTTCTTAATATTTTTGTAAGATTTGTTAACTGGTACAAACCTAAATACAAAGGAAAATGGGTTTTGATTTTAAAAGATGCCAAAAGGTCCGCATAATTTGTTTCCCTTCCACTGTAGTTCATTCATTGGTCATATGATTTTTTTTTTTTGAAGCACTACAGTTAATTAATTCATTGCTTATAGCATAATAGCTTAACACATCACTTTAAGCTATATATGTTGAAGAACAAAAATTAATATTATTTTAAGGTTAGTGTATTTTACAAACTTAATACAACACATTTTTCTTTTCTTGTAGGAAACGTTTGTTCACTACTCAAGATGCACTGTGACATATTGGCTCGGAAGTGATTCCAACCACATAATAAATCTTTGATCGAATTGATCATACGTACCCGTAAAGCCTTGTTCCACACCTGATTCAACTTGGATACCCTGAATTCGATCGTCTGTTCATCACCGTCGCCAGCTTTGATGGGCTCGTTTAACTCCCGAGAGTATTTCCCAGCCATCACACATACACCGAGAAAAACAACAATGAATGAAAACAGTTCTTTCATCTTGAATACGAACGACAACGGGTGTCTAAAGAACAACTACAATGAAAAGGTACAGCACTCTTAACAGATTGACAGTATTGTTATTGTTGTGCTTGGATGGGGTAAAACACGTGACCAAAGGGAGCAGTCAGTTCCGCATTCGTTGCATTGTGGGAAAACCAGTTTATTTACTTGGAAACGATTATGTACAGAGTGCAAATATGGCTAATTTAAACTACAAATCCCAAATTGCAGCGCGGCGTCGTTGCCAGGCAGCGGAGACAGCTAGCAAATCGAAAGCCTCCACGCGTTTCAGCGACTGGAGGCTGCATCCAAAAGCCATTTCCTGGAGTGTGCAATTTTATTTATTAATACTCAATTGCTGATTAACGATTCGTGCTAATAATCGAATTATCTGTAAATTAAATTTGACAACAAGGGAAAGAATTCATAGATCTCTTGATTGTGGCGCAATTTGGTTTTGGGGGACAAGATGATAGCCTCACTTCATGACAGGACATGACATGAGCATACCTCAGACTGCAATATACTATGCACCCTTGATTTAAATTAAATGTGACTTATTGCATCATTCTCCATGATCTACCTCCCTACCTGGCTCCCCAAATCTACTTGTATGTCATGTAGGTCTTGGCAGTTTTGGTATTGGTACAGTTGGAGAGATTTTCCACTGGATATGGGCTTTACATGGGTTATTTAGGGAGGGATTAAAGTGTCAGTGAACACAGGGTTTAATTGTTCCGCACAGTGATTATAGATACTTTTCCAGATTTTGTAAAAGCCTGGTTTTAATGATGGATTACAGCAGGTAAAAAAGATTTAGGATGCAGCAGGGGTAAATCGGGAAGCATGACACTAGCCTCAGTATCTCTGCTGCTGTCAAATAAACTGAAAAGGCTGTTATGCTATTTTGCCCTTTCCAGTCCCTCACCTCTAAGCAGGCTCAAGATGTTAGGGAACAACTAAAACGAAAGTGAGGTTAATCTGAGTGTCTTGAAAAGGTGGCAGGTGTGTGCTGACTTCCATTTAACATGACTTTGAATGTGATCGGTCAATTCTGAACGCAGCCACATCCCCAGTTACAAGAAGGTGTTCCTACTTGTGCAACAATATCAGCTCAATTTTTTTTGCTTCCCCTTTTGAGAAACATTAAGTCATACCATATGTCAAATTAACTTTGGAAATGTTTTTGGATTCAGCCCTTGTACTGAATATCATTCGATTGCAAAAGTCTACTTAATGTTCTAACGAATAAACATATATCCAGGCAATGCGATTTAAATAAAGTTGTGATTAGATTGTCATGTACGGAAGAGTAATGAAAGAACGTTCATTCCCACATAACCCCACAAGACCATGCACCAAAATACATCTTAGTTTTGATGTTGGTATGCTTTTTGTTTTACTCTCCATCAAATCCTTGTAGAATGACTCAACAGTAATCATCAATCATGTCACTTCCTCCAAAGGAAACATCTAGAGTGATGTGGTTGGTATTTTGCAACTGAATGGTTGGGTGCTCGCACTATTACCGTATACCGTGCCAGCAAAAGTGTATACACAGAAACATTTTATGAAGGGAAGTTATAAGACAGCAAATAATCCACCGCGTCGTGACATAAACAATGTTTGTTGACACCAGCGTATTGGCAAGAATTCAACTGAGTGCACTGAGACTGAGAGCAAAAACAGGCTAAAGGGGACAATGAGAAAAGCAAAGAAATAATGCAAGACAGACACTGATCCAGCTTGTGTTTTATCAGCAAGATGTGTTGTGCAAGAGACAGCCATAATAGAATAAAAGATATATTCAATCACAAGCCTTGAACAAACACTGTCATTAAGACCAAGCGTTTGCAATAAATTAGCTGTGATCATCTTGTTGCCAGTGCTAATTCAACTGCAGCAAGCAGCAGAGGCAGACATAACATTTACTTTAAGTTTAGCTTGTCTCAGATTAGCTTTTTAACTTTCCAAAACCTTTCATCCTACTTTTCACAAGGTACCAACAGCCATCTTAACTAACCTGCTACTTGAAAACATTGCATACATTTTAAATGTACGATGTATATTTAATGACTTCAGATTAACTTTCTCTTGCTTTTGATGTTTAATGTTTTCATCTCTTTTACTTGTCAGTTTGACGTGTCCTTGGGTGAAAAAGGTAATTTTTTTTTTTTTTTGACAAATAAAACCTCCACCACAGTAAAAAATATTAGATGTAAGGTAGAGATTGTTGTCCGAAATGATCACCAAGAACTAAACAAGATAAAAAAGCACAGTTGCCTCGTGTTAGTAATTTTGTTTCCAAGAGGAAAGATGCTTCACCTTTACCACTGCAGGTGAAAGAGTGGAACGTTTCCAAGGAAACATGATTTAATAGAACAGTACTCCAATCCGATCAGCCTTTGACGCACCACGGTGGATTCTAACTTTATTTTCAGCCCTCTCTTCACATCAGTCTGTCTGTTTCTCTGAATGTTCTGAATTCCATAAAGAAAATTAATAAATTTTTATACACATAGCCTGCGTGGCTGCAGAAAGGAAGGCTGTTTTAGGCTGCTCAGGGGGTTATGGGTGTCTCACTAAAATCACAGATGTCTTCACCAGCAGATGCAGAAAGAGTGTCCAAAATGACATTATAAACATCAATTGCAATTTATAAATCTCTTCAAACCTTTTCATTCTGCTGCATCCACACCTTTGCTGCATAGGGTCTTTCTCATTACAATTGATGCTGTCTCTCCATGAAAGCATTTCATTTATATTTGCTTTGTTCCATTGCTCTTTGCGTATTTATGCGCGAGTAGCAGTAGATTCAATATTCATTAAATGCTCGCAGTCTGCTGACCTTTTCCTTTCTCCCTTCTTGAGTCCATACCTCATTTGATTCAATAAGAGATGCTCATTCGCAAAACAAACTTTCATTTACAAAAGTATTCCTTGAGGACATTGTTGGGCGAAAAGAAAGGAGACAGGAGACCATAAAGATCAATCGTAAAGATGAGTGGAATATGAAAGTGCTTCTTTTACAATATAGGGAAATCAATTAAGTAATCAATTTATTTAAGGGGATCACATTATATTGCTTAAATCATTTCAAAAGAGAAATGACAGCCTTGTTTAGAAAATGGTGTATAATTTTATATTTGAGCTGATGTTCAGATCCACTAATTGGAAGAGGAGACCTATATTATTATTATATTACAATTTGGGTTATGTTTTTACTTACAGGACAAACAAAGGAAAATGCTATCCTAGTTTTTTAAAATTATTATCAGGAGTCACATTCTTTCTGTTAATGACAAAAGCAAATATGAGAATCTAATTTATTGTGTCGTGCTGCTGCAAGCAAATGTTCCTGAAATTAAATGACAATGAAACCTCTCCAACAGATGGTTTGCTGATACCTTGTCCCCAGGATGGCTTTTCAGAAACAACACTTCAGTGATATTCCTTGACCTTTAAATGAAAACAAGTTATTGAGTTCTGATAAAACTCTTAAAATACACACAGACACACGATCAGGGGTGGAAAGCTGCGAGTCAGTTTATGCTTCTGCCACGTCGATCGTGTGCCTCTCCGGTGGGTTGCACGATGGTGAAATATGCTAATTTAATTGTAATAATGGTGAGGATGGAGAGAAGATTATTCTCGATCTTTTTGACTAGTCATAATCATATCACGATGGATTTGTAAAATGACAAAGGAATGCATCACTGTAATAGCACAAATGCAAATCAGTTACACTTCATGTCACATGTTAACATGTCATTTTTGACTCATATTTGGCAGAGAAATGAAGACGTGAGTGACTTATTCAAGTGCGTTCCAATTTTGTTAGTTTTGCTGACTGCAAAATTAAATGTGCTGCAGTGCTGCCAGGAGCAAGCTCAACTTTGAGCTGCTGAAAAGCAAAAGCAGGCAGAGACATCACAGCATGATGCTTCCGAAAGATCATCGTTGTCACAAAAAGTCTCATTTCAAAAGGCCAGCTGTGGCCCGCAGGCTGGCTATCTGAACCCAATAGTAAAAAAGGTGCTTTTTTTCTTGTTAACTGTTGGAGCCATCTGCTTGTGTTGAACGCTAGCCAAGAGGCATGCAGGTTGGTGAGGGTATGGTGGAAAGATGGAAGCTTATCTTACAGAGAAAAACATCAGAGTCCATCAATGCAAAAAATATATAAAGATCTGTCAAACTCATGCGAGAAAATATGTTATAGCCCAATAAAACCAAGAATGAACTTCATGGATATTATTCCAAAAGTTCTGTTTGGCGCAAACACAACACTGCACTTCATCAAAAGAACACCATATCTACAGGGAAGCACATTTTTGGCAAAATTATGCTTTCGAGGCTGTTTTTTTCAGCTGAAATTGGGGCTTTAGTCAGTGGGGAGGGAATTGTGAAAAATTCCAAATACTAGTCAGAGGCAGCACAAAACATTCAGGTTTCTGCAAGAACCAAACATTGTCAGGGAAAGCCTACTAAAACATTAGAATTTTATTTGGCATATGTGTGCTGAGTCCGATTTAACACGTATTTGAATGTGACTGGTCAATTTTAAAGACAGTAATTTCCCTAATTATGAGACATCAAGCTATTTCTACTAGTACTCTTAACAAATATTTCATAGTATCCTTTTTCCGTTGAGCGGTACAGGTTATATGCTGCAATAGCAGTGTTTTTTTTTTTTTTTTAGTTAAACTTTAATTTTTCTTTAAAATTATCTTGAGTCTCTTGTTTATTATTGCAAAAACTGGCATTTGAACAAGAATACAAATAATATGTTTTATTTGCCAATATGTTGGGAGTGCTATTTTTAGTAGTCCCCCAATGAAAACCATGAAGCAAGATCTTACCAGGGAAATAAATTGTTTTCCAATAAAACCAAACTGCAATAACAGTAATACACCATCTAATAGTAGTAACACACTATGGATAGTGCAATGTGACTGCGATTACGACAGATCGATTAGATAGAGATAATACATATAGTAAATATGTGACACTTACATATCCGCATCATTGATTCAGTATGTCCACTCATGAAGATGTAAAGTATTTGAAGGTCCAATGGTGAAAGAATGCAGATGTTCTTAGTGTCAAAGTGCTTGAAAGTGATAAAAAAAAAAAAAAAAACTGCACAAAGAGCTGTGCTGAAAGCATTTTACTGAATATAGTAGTTGTGAATATATCTGATTTACTTTTTCATGGCTTGTACCTGCTGCAGCACACTGAGCCAGCCGTCAGTTAGTCCGGACAGCCGGTGCTACTGTGTGTCTCGGACCAGGAGGCTATGTTTCGGAGCTGATGGAAATCCAACTAATCTGCTCAGTGTTGGGCCACAGCTTCTGCCAAATATTGAACAGCTGCATGCTGAGCAGCAGACGTAGCCTTTACCTTTGTGGGGCAGTGGGGAATATTTTGCTACAGGATATTGTCCTTCTAACTTTGTTATAGTACAAACAACTTTTACAGTATTTAAGCAATTAGATAAGTTAATTCTGAAGGGTTCATAAAACTTACCTGGAAATTTTGACTTTTATACATGAAATACTGAAAAATCCAAATTTAAAAAGAAGTGTTTACAGTTTAAAATAAAGTCCAAAATATTGTAACATCAATAGAAACAGGAAATTAAACGTCTTTATCGTGAAATGGGTATATATGGGTATACACAGCCACATCACCAGTTATACTGTGCCACCACATCGTCCCAGTTGTTTGTCTTATTTTTTTTTTGTCCTCTCGTTCACTTTTTTGGGGGGGTCAATCGAGTTGCACGGATTATGAATCAAAATAATGTTTAAAGCAATTTAAAATTTTCTGAAGCAATAAGAAGTCTTATTTCATTCGAGTGATAAATAACACGAGCAGAGAGCCACTATACCTTCGGAATTTAAAAACTGCAAGAGAGCCCGTGGCTGAGCTGCCAGGTACCGTATAAACAAAGAATACAAGCTGTGCAGCAGCACTCTCTGGGGACCCAAGCAAAAGGAAGTGAAAAATGTAGGGTTTGGGGTGGCCTTGGCAATGGAGAGCATATATGTATATATATGATCTGACTTAACAAGCCAAACCTCAATAGAAAAATCTAATAGAATCTTGCGTCACAAACAACCGTGTCAAATTAATTCAAGGGATATCGTCGTAGATTAATTGAGTTAATTCATATAGTGGATTCACCGCAGACTCTTTAATTAAAGGACCCAATGTTCACGGGGGCTAAGTACTCAGAAAGGATTTATAATTAGGGGATTACGATGGTAATGGTCTTAATAGCCTAACAAAAGTTTGATGATCTATAGGGGAAACTGGGGCAGGGTGAGTAACTTTTCTTTTTCAGGATCACTGCATGAGGGTGAATCCAGTGTGGATATACTGTATGTAACAGTTTTAAATATATATAGAAATTTTAAACATTTTAATGACATATGAAGGTTTCTTTCCATAGATTTATTTTACTGGAACAATGGATGCAAACAATGTTGGAGATTATTTTTTTATGTTTGTATTGTAGTGTAATGAAAATGACAAATGACAAACTGAATGGGATTGTATAATCATTTGCTTTTCAATTCTCCAATCTGACTTTAAATACTATATGTGTCCAGTTTTTCTTCACTTATTACACGGAGAAACAGATACCAATTTTAATTTTGATCTGATCTGGATTGTGCATAAGGAAGCGAAATAAAACGTCATTTAAATGAAGGTGCAAAATCTAATTTACCTGTGTGTCCCAATGTGAAATCTCATCAAATCACATTGTAATATGTTGTGCTTATTTTGTGTGTTATTCTATTGCCTTTCATCCAGATGTGCATGAAGTGAGAGTGACAGCATTTTGACAGTGTAATTATATTAGGAATTTAGTTTAGAACTGAATTTTGCAATGGTGGCGAACTGGACTGTACCCCATGTAGTTTCACTGCTTTGGAACAGAAAGTGGAAGTGTGCCTAATGTCGTTGGTTATTGAGTATGTACTCAATAACTATGACTATGACTTTCAGTGACATGCATCTTTATGCTCATTTAGGGCTGGGATTTGCGGACTAGTGGGAATAAATGACCATGTGGCACAGAGGCCCTGGATGGCTTGCGCATGAGTGTGTGTGTGTGTGTGTGTGTGTTCGTGCATGTGTGTGTGTGTGTGTGTGTGTGTGTGTGTGTACACGTGTGTTGCTTTGGAGCATGGAGCCATCTACTCCCACTGGCCATCTGTACTTGTTGTTCCCCATACAGGTCGAACATATCTAGCAGTTCTAAGATTAGTCTATGAGCCAACCTACCTAACATGATTACTTGCGGTACAAAATGAGTACATTAGATACAGAGTTTAATCCATTTTGAGAAAAGAATTTGCTGCTTGTTTAGAAGGATTACACCATTATTTGTTTCAATGCAAACATTAAAAGACAGAAAAGCATGTGACAATGACATTGAGGAATTTTCCAAAAACATATTGCTTACATATTGCATGTCAGAGCAATGTGGCTCCTGCGGCACATGCGCATGATTTCAAATACCGTCACAAAATTCAATTAAGTTCTTCCTTTTTCTGAGGGAATCATTGTTTGGGTCTAAAAAATTAAATTGTGTTAATACTTAAGGCGGACAAGCTGTACACAGGTCTGACAAGACATTTGCAGCCCTCAGTGATTTCTCAAGAGGCGCAGTTAGGATTTGCTGAGGGTAATAGGGTTCGCCTTCCAGTAAAACGGCTTGTGCAACAAAAGCCAGCTGACTGTTGGCTTCCTTCAGTGTTTACACCCCCTCCGCCTGGGATGCTGAATATTTGTTTTTGTTGTTTCTCTTCTCCCCTTCAATAGACTAGGTATATGTGGGCACCTATATAACTGAATAACTAAATGTAAAGTGAGAGGCAATTAGTCACGCATCTCAATACACATTTAAGCTACGCCTACTACCACATGTGGATGCTTGACACGTGCCTTTGCTGTTGTACATTGTATATAAAACTATATTGAACTTTTTGTGCCGATTTGACATATAGTTCAATGATGTGTTTAGTTTAATTGGGCAAAATAAAAACAATCGTGAAAGCTTTATATTTATTTCCAGACCCTAATTCCTCACTCACTTCCCAATGAGGTAGGTGTGGTGCAAACTAATTAAATGTGCTCATTTACTGCAATCAACCCTGCCTGGTCTAGTGGACTCTGCTGAATTCACTTCCCGCATATGTGTATTCCCAATGACATCATACGTATATTCATGCCCCGCCATTTTATTACAAGCTGTCCTTTACATCATTGAACTCCTGCAATCATATTTTCCCGGCTTCTGTGAGAGCGTGACTCGAAACGTAAATGTGCCAGCGCAGCAAACGGCACAGCTCAATTGTGTATTCTATTAGGCAGATCTGCACTACTCCCAAAAGCGATGGTGCAATTATATGCATCAGAGAGTTGCAGTGGAAAGATCTTCGTAGGCTTGAATAATGGAACTCAATAAAGACATCATTAGGAAAAGAATCTATCAAATCATTGTCTATTCTACAATGTACGGCATATAGATACATGGAAGTTCATCTTAAGTTTGAGAAGTTGTTCACCTCTTTTCCAACTTAAGAGTATTTTCAGGCCTTTGGAGCTAAATACTTATTGAGTGTGAGGCAATACTGAAATGTATTGCCTCTGCCTGTCACTGCAAGGGCCTTACTTTCTCGTGAACCGGTTTCATCAGAAGCCATGAAGCCTGCAAGCCTTAAAATGGAAGGGAAACGGAAATGCAGGCTAACTGCACCAGTTTTAAACATTCACCCTCAAACAAACATCTCCTGACAATTGTTGGCCAAGGCTATTAGTGCTTTGAATGTGTTAGCAAAAGAGGCAGGAAGAGGAGGAAGCTGGGAGGGAAATAAAAGAGGTTTTAAAAAAGGAGGGTCATTGATGGGTCACTGCCGCTGCTCATTAAATTATTAGTGCATTAAAGCGAGAAGGGAATTCTTGCTCTGCTGTTCTCAATATGCAGATTGTTCGTCACTTCACCTCTATGTTGAAAAGCCCACTAATCTCAGTTGGATTCTCAATAAACAAGATGTACTTGCATGGAAATAAGGTAGAATAATTTGCATGAATGAGATGGAGTTAAGCCTTCCACTAAATTATATTTTTTTTAGAAACAGGAAAAGTGTGGTGCATTGTGTGGTGCATTCTAAAGGTTTCCTATTTGTTGTTTTTATTCATTGTTGTTTGTTCTTTTCTTACTCAATAAATGTAGTCATTGCAATTTGTTAACAATTCCACTCTTACATTATAAATAGTATATCTGAATTTAACATGGACAAAGTGAAATTGTTTAAAGCCAGACATCAAAAGCATCAGTGTGCATCAGTGTGCATCCTGCATCGTGCTGCACTGTGCTAAATTGCTGCCTGAAAATTGTAATGTTTTGAATTGCTTACAAGCCAACAAACAAAGTAACAGCTGTTTGAAAACTGCAGTTGTGTTTGGATTTTTTATTCCTTCATTACCCTCAGTTGATTGTGCTACAACCCATGCAGGTAAACAATTTAGCTAACCCTAGTATGTAACAGCATAAAGAGACTTCAGTATTTTATCCAGGATTTGCTGAGAGAAGAAACACAACGAAAGAAAACAAAAATCAGCATGCCCTTGTAATTGTTCACAAAAGCAACACACAATGCCTCCTTTTGTTTCTGTTAGATGCTGATGAATTGAGGTAGGTAGAAATGACGTGGACCTCCACTATTAGAAGGTGCTTTCATGCACACTCAATGGTGTTGGCTCGTGAGTGAACGATTCGTTCAAAATAACGAATTTCTTTTCCGTGAACGAGTGAACGAATCACTCCCTAAAGTGATTTCCTTAAAGTAGTGTCCTTGGTGTAGTGGTTAATACTCTGTACTCTCACCCCAGCGACCCGGGTTCATAATCCCAATGAGACCTAAAATAATTTATCATAGAAAAATTTGCAACACAGTTGCTCGTGTGCTGCCCCATATAACCATTCTATTTGCTTGTGAGCTGCTCCATAAAACCATATAGATTCCATGTAATGGAAGTGAGGGTTCCATTGTGTAGTGGTTAGTACTCTGGACTCTCACCCGAGTGACTTGGGTTCAAAGCCCAGTGAGACCTAAAATGTTTTATCATGGAAAAATTTGCAACACAGTCACTTCTGTGCTGCACCCTATAACCATTCTATTTGCTTGTGAGCTGCTCCATAAAACCATATATATTCCATTTAATGTGAGTGTGGGTTCCATAGTGTAGTAGTTAGTGCTCTGGACTCTCACCTGAATGACCTCGGTTCAAATCCCAGTGAGACCTCAAACATTTTATCATAGAAACATTTGCAACACAGTTGCTCGTGTGCTGCCCCATATAACCATTATAACTATTTGCTTGTGAGCTGCTCCATAAAACCATATAGATTCCATGTAAAGAAAGTCAGGGTTCCATTGTGTAGTGGTTAGTACTCTGGACTCTCACCCCAGCGACTTGGGTTCAAATCCCAGTGAGACCTCAAATGTTTTATCATACGGAAAAAGCTAAGTGAAAGTGAACTTTACGTCAGTGTCACTGTTAGTAAAAGCACACAGCAACTAGTGATGTGCATTCCAGTTCTTTTAAGTGAACTGAATCTTTAGAATCAGTTCATTCAAAAGATTCGTTCAAAGGAATCTGCCCCATATATCCATTTTAACTATTTGCTTGTGAGCTGCTCCATAAAACCATATGAATTCCATTCTGGGAGCGAGGCTTCCATAGTGTAGTGGGCAGTGCTCTGCACTCTCACCCCAGCAGCTCGGGTTCAAATCCCAATGACACCTAAAGTATTTTATCAAAGAAATATTTGCAACACAGTTCCTTGTGTGCTACCCTATTTAACTATTTGCTTGTGAGCTGATCCATAAAATCATATTTATTCCATGCAATGTAAGCAAGGGTTCCATAGTGTAGTGGTTAGTGCTCTGGACTCTAACCCCAATGACCCGGGTTCAACTCCCATTAGGACTTCAAATGTTTTATCATAGAACATTTGCAACACAGTTGCTAGTCTGCTGCCCCATGTAACCATTATAACTATTTGCTTGTGAGCTGATCCATAAAACCATATATATTCCAGGTAACTTATGTGAGGCTTCCAGAGTGTAGTGGTTAGTGCTCTGGACTCTCACCCCAACGACTCGAGTTCAAATCCCATTGGGACATAGTATATTTTATCATAGAAAATTTGCAACACAGTTGCTCGTGTGCTGCCCCATATAACCATACACCTGCCTAAAGCTTAGGGCTGGGGTTAGAGCTAGGCTTAGGGGTAGACCTAGGGTTAGAGCTAAGGTTATAACTAGGGTTAGAGCTAGGCTTAGGGCTAGGGTTAGTGTTAGGGTTAGGGCTAGGGTTAGACCTAGGGTTAGGGTCAAAGCTAAGTTTAGGGTTAGGGTTAGAGCTAGGGTTAGAGCTAGGGTTAGGGTTAGGGTTATAGCTAGGGTTAGGGGTAGAGCTTGGGTTAGCCTTAGGGTCAGGGTTAGGGTTCGAGCTAGGGTTAGGGTTAGAACACTAGCTAGGGTTAGAGTTAGAGCTAGGGTTAGGATTAGAGCTAGGGTTAGGATTAGAGCTAGGGTTAGGGTTAGGGTTAGAGCTAGGTTTAGGGTTAGAGCTAGGTTTAGGGTTAGGGTTAGAGCTAGGGTTAGGGTTAGAGCTAGGGTTAGTGTTAGGGTTAGAGCGAGGGTTAGGGTTAGAGCTAGGGTTAGGGTTAGACCTAGGGTTAGGGTCAGAGCTAAGGTTAGGGTTAGAGCTAGGGTTAGGGTTAGAATTAGAGCTAGGGTTAGGGTTAGTGCTAGGGTTAGGGTTAGAGTTAGGGCTAGGGTTAGGATTAGAGCTAGGGTCAGGGTTAGGGTTAGAGTTAGGGCTAGGGTTAGGGGTGGAGCTAGGGTTAGCCTTAGGGTCAGGGTTAGGGTTACAGCTAGGGTTAGGGTTAGAACTAGGGTTAGGGTTAGGGTTAGACCTAGGGTTAGGTTTAGAGCTAGGGTTAGGGTTAGAGCTAAGGTTAGGGTTAGAGCTAGGGTTAGTGTTAGGGTTAGAGCGAGGGTTAGGGTTAGAAATAGGGTTAGGGTTAGGGTTAGACCTAGGGTTAGGGTTAGAGCTAAGGTTAGTGTTAGAGCTAGGGTTTGGGTTAGAGTTAGAGCTAGGGTTAGGGTTAGGGTTAGAGTTAGAGCTAGGGTTAGGATTAGAGCTAGGGTTAGAGCTAGGGTTAGGGTTAGGTTTAGAGCTAGGGTTAGGGTTAGAGCTAGGGTTAGGGTTAGAGCTAGGGTTAGGGTTAGAGCTAGGGTTAGAGTTAGGGCTAGGGCTAGAGCTAGGGTTAGGTTTAGAGCTAGGGTTAGGGTTAGAGCTAGGGTTAGGGTTAGAGCTAGGGTTAGGATTAGAGCTACGGTTAGAGCTAGGGTTAGGGTTAGAGCTAGGGTTAGTGTTAGGGTTAGAGCCAGGGTTAGGGTTAGAGCTCGGGTTAGGGTTAGGGTTAGAGCTAGGGTTAGGTTTAGAGCTAGGGTTAGGGTTCGGGTTAGAGCTAGGATTAGTGTTAAGGTTAGAGCTAGGGTTAGGGTTAGACTTAGGCTTAGAGTTAGAGCTAGGGTCCATAAAACCATATATATTCCATAGATTGTGAGGAAGAGTTCCATAGTGTCGTGGTTAGTGCTCTGGACTCTCACCCCAGCGACCCGGGTTCAAATCCCAGTGAGACCTAAATTATTTTATCATAGATAAATTTCCAACACAGTTGCTCGTGTGATGCCCCATGTATATATTTGTTTGTGAGCTGCCCCATAAATCCATATATATTCCATGCAATGTGAGTGAGGGTTCCATAGTGTAGTGGTTAGTGCTCTGGACTGCAATCCCAGCGACCTGGGATCGAATTCCAGTGAGACTTGAAATATTTTATCATAGAAAAATTGCAACCCAGTTGCTCGTGTGCTGCCCCATATAAACATTGTAAATATTTGCTTCTGAGCTGCTCCATAAAACCATATATATTCCATGCACTGTAAGCGAGGGTTCCATAGTGTACTGGTTAGTGCTCTGGACTCTCACTCCAGCGACCCGGGTTCAAATCCCATTGGGACCTAAAACGTTTTATCATAGGGAAAAAGCTAAGTGAAAGTGAAAAGTGCCACACCCGCCCTCACCCCCACCTCCTAATTCACTGTTTGATCTGTGACGTCACTTGGACACTCCATTAAGTACACCGCCATTTTCAAGTGTACCAATAACAGGCCACTTTATTAGGGAAATATCATGGTCAAAGGTCACAGGTGTCAAGCTCTAACGAAGGAATCTTGGAAAACATGTTGGAATGCGGCCCTGAGGACTAGAGCTTGACACCTGTGACCTTTGACCATGATATTTCCCTAATAAAGTGTGTACCTAATGCAGAGTCCATGTGATTCCCTCGTTAAATGCACCTGCGTGAAAAGTTTTAGCTCCTGCAGAACGTGAAAATGACCAAAAACTTTTCACGCAGGTGCACTTAACGAGGGACTCTTTTGGAATGCGGCCCCAAGGACTAAAGCTTGACACCTGTGACCTTTAACCATGATATTTCCCTAATAAAGTGGCCTGTTATTAGGTACACTTGAAAATGGCGGTGTACCTAATGGAGTGTCCGTGTGATTCCCTCGTTAAGTGCACCTGCGTGAAAAGTTTTAGCTCCTGTAGTACGTGAAAATGACCAAAAACTTTTCACGCAGGTGCACTTAACGAGGGACTCTTGGAAAACATGTTGGAATGCGGCCCCGAGGACTAGAGCTTGTCACCTATGACCTTTGACCATGATATTTCCCTCATAAAGTGGCCTGTTATTAGGTACACTTGAAAATGGCGGTGTACCTAATGGAGTGTCCGTGTGATTCCCTCGTTAAGTGCACCTGCGTGAAAAGTTTTAGCTCCTGTAGAACGCGAAAATGACCAAAAACTTTTCACGCAGGTGCACTTAACGAGGGACTCTTGGAAAACATGTTGGAATGCGGCCCCGAGGACTAGAGCTTTACACCTGTGACCTTTGACCATGATATTTCCCTAATAAAGTGGCCTGTTATTAGGTACACTTGAAAATGGTGGTGTACCTAATGGAGTGTCCATGTGAGTCCCTCGTGCACATCACTAGTACAAATCAGTGCAGACGACCACTGACTTCCAGGTTGAAATAGCCGACTGGATAATGAAGCGGCCTCTTGCTTGGTAAGGTCTTAGTTCGATCCCAAGAGAGATTTTATACAAAAATGTGCTTTTATTGTGCAATTAACCCTTTATCTATTTATTAAATTTTTTTTTACCTCTTGTAGTGTACCTATTAAGTGTCCATGAGGTGTACCTACACATATTGTCATATAAAGCAGTTAACCAAATGTCTGATTTTTATGTTTTAATTGGCGAATAAAAAAAAACAAGGAATGAAACACCAGACAAGTTTTAACATAAATGTTTATTTGAAAATAATAATAATATTAAAAGTAAATTTCAAACCAGCAATCTAATGTGAAATTGCAGTAGATATATTGGATAACAATATTTAGGCGTATATATGCATACATGTTATTCAAAAACTACTACAAGTGTTATAAAATCAAGATTACCCTAAGAGAAGCATAATCTCCCTGTTGTTGCATAACGACGCATCCCTTCATGTAATAAAGTTAGCCGTTAGCTTGGAGAAAACGTGCATATAAGAAGTGGTGTTTCAGTTAGTGGTTCTTTCTTTCCTTGGCAAATCGTAAATCTACATTCTGGCTTACATATTCCTTACACTGTCTAAAACCGTTTTTCAAAAACTGTCACTTTCATTCACAAAAGAAATACAATTTAAAGAATATTTAGTATTTATTTTTATTCAATTATTCGACTATCCATATATATATATATATATATATATATATATATATATAGGAATAGAACTTTACACCTGTTGTTGTAATATAACTGATTTTAATATAGAAGCTGGTGTAACACTTAACAGATTTTTGTTGGTGGTGTGCCTCGAGATTTTTTCCAATGAAAAGGTGTGCCGTGAATGAAAAAAGGGTGGGAAACACTGTTGTATTGTATTGACGTGTATGGGTCGTTTCCACGGGATGTTGTAGAAAAAAACAAAACAAAAAAACAAAGCAAACAAAAAAAAAAACGGATCAGTGTGTGTGTGTGTGTGTGTGTGTGTGTGTGTGTGTGTGTGTGTGTGTGGTAAGGGGGGGGTCGTTTGAACGAATCTTTTGAGAAAACTGATTCTAAAGATTCAGTTCACCTAACAGAACTGGAATGCACATCACTAACACCCAACATCTTGCCTTTGGTGTTTGTGGTGATCTATCCATTTTTCATGTCTTCATGCATTATTTACACACCACAATGGTCCCCCTTGTTGGTGTTTCCATGGAGAATGTATTAAGAAGCAAAACTGGAATGAGTTGCCTCACATATAACTCATTCTGAAGCTTTGATCAAAGTACATTAGTTTCCAGCTCAGCGTCAATAATTATATTTTTGAACCTGGATTAGATGTGGCATGCAAATTAGTTAGAATGGTATATTGTAGTAAAAAGTATAGTGTGAAGCTTGAATGGTAAAAATGGCTTGGACAAACAGCAATATTATACTTTATTAGGTACAATAGATCTAACGACATCAATAGATTGGTATTAATTTTCATTTTGGAATATTTCTTTATTGAATATTCATGATTATATTTGTATAATTATTTTGATAACTTTTTTTTTTTCCCTTCATGGTGAGCGCAATCTCGTGTTTCCGGATTGTGCAGGTGTACCAAATGCTTGGATCGATTTATCACATGACTAAGGGCATGTATGATCCTTCTGGATGCACAAAATCCACGTGGCTGCTATTCATAATGTCAAATAGTGCTTGTGAATAACAACATCACGTTTGATGGCAAGCTATTGTCAATTTTGTGAGTTCTTTATCTCCGGAGAACATCAGCTTTCCTCAGGCCTGCACACATATATCACTGTCACTCTATCTTCAAGATGCATGGGTGCTCTCAAAGAGAGTGTGTGTGTTTTGTGGTTCAACTTCAGGATGCATCATTTGTCTTCTTCAACACCTTCAGTAATCACCTGAGGGACACTACACACTGTGCATGCACTTCCTTCCTTCCTTCTGTGTGTGTGTTTTGTTTATTCTTAGTGTGTGATTTGTGTCTTTGTGTGATGGGGGTTGCAGATTTTTTAAAAAATCATAAAAAATCTTGTGCAAAATATGGCCAAGAGTAGATGTGCGCATCTTTTTGAGCTTCCTAAACATCATAAGAGCCATCAATTACCTAGAGAGACCATGTAATGAAACATCTGTCCTCTATCTTTTGTTGTCTTCAGACATTATGTCTTCTCTCTTTATTTGCTCAAGGCACTGATCCCTTCATGCATGAGGTCTTATCATAATCATGCTTTGTTTCAAATTTGTTCCCACTCTTTTGAACATTAAAGCTCCTAATGAGCTCGCGATCGAGCAAAGTTTTTGCCCAAGTACTGGAGAAATACATACAGCGAGGTAATTATGTTATTGTTTTTGCATTATGGTGTTGTTTGATTTTGTTTTATTATTGAACTTAGTTTAATTAGGTCTCTTGTTGTCTAATCTTTTGCTTCAAGCTGCTTTTCTCCGCTTTGGTTCGCCTGTTGAGCCATTTGCAAGCATACACACATCTGTTTCCCTGTTACAGGTTATAAAGTTGCTGGTCACTGCGAGCCCCTGTGATATCTTGAGAAACAATACACAGTGTGTGCTTGTTTGAGTTGGAGAAAGGGCGGGTATGAAGTAAGAAAACGAAGAAAGGTCCTAATCGAATGAGGTTGAGAAGGTCTGCTGGTTCATGCCCTTGAAATATCTTTATCTTTTGTCCCTTGAGAATGATGTCAGCTTAGGAGGCTGTTTGGTGCAGCAGAAAAGGTCACCGGCTCATTTCCCTCAGGAACCTTCTAATGCTTTATTAATAAATGCTAACGGGAAGTTTGCAGTTCTGTTGCTGAGCTTGACAGGTGCACCATTCGACTGTGCTGACAGAATTTGCCACCTTTATGGCAAGTTAAAAATTATGTGGCAATTAACTTCGTTGATGAAGCCAACAAATGAGAAATACAATAATTGCACCCTTTTTAAAAGACTACACGACATGGGAAGTTCATGGTGTGCTTTATTCAATGGCAATATCTGATCCTGTTTAGGACGATAAGAAAGCTGGCGTCCATCACAGTTAACTTTCAATGTCGTTTTTACCCCTCACTAACCACCTGTGAATCACAGGACTGATGCATAAATATAGACAACTAATCATTGAACTTTGAGATTTATACCTACTGGGTTAAAATATAGGCTTCACATACTACATGCTTACACATATAGGACTACTTACTGGTTGTGGCTGGATGGACTACTGGTTGTGAGTGGAGGACTTCCAGAGTGCCGAGATGCTCTTGAGCACAGCGCCAGAATGTTCTGTTGCTCTGTGGTGTGCTAATCCTGTATATAGCCTAGGACTAGTCATTAAATTATTTGCCCCCCCAGCCCTTCACTTCTGGAAAAACAGATGAGAATGACATTATTCAAAACAAGTTTTGTTTTTTCCCCCTTCTGGATTTTCTTTATTTCTCCTGACACCAAACAAGCTTTGATTTTTCTTCCTCCAGCAGCTGAAAAAAAAAAAAAAGTCTTTCAGATAATGTCAAGAATTTCCATGTCCCTTTTGTTTGTATGGATCAAAAGGTAAACAGTCTCGCTCTCACACGGTCTTTTTTCATGCAGAGTGGTACAAACAAGTTTGGCGACCTTGGCAAAATATTTGTGGATATTCAAATTTCCAACATGTGGATGAATCATATTTTTGAAAAGAGCAATTTTTTTTTTTTTTTTTAAACCATAAGACAAATCGCTCAGCCTTTGTGTAGCACCATCACTTTATCCATTACATTGTGTTCTTCTTTTGTTGACACATGGCAAATGCACTCTATTCCACTGAATAAGTGAAATAATATTGTAGCTGGCAACCTCAGCCACAGGTCAGCAGAAGACACAGGTCTTGTTTATTCAATCATTAAGTTTCCTCCTATGGGTCGCTCTCACTTGTTCGTCTTGCTGCCTCTTGTCTACAACTGTCTCATGCCTGGACATTGTAAGCACTTTGTTCAATCAGATGGGAGCTGCAGCGCACAACCTGCATGCTTCATTCTCTATCACTGCTTTTGCTTTCCTTATTCCATCAAGCTGCAGTGTTAATGGAGGCAGCCCTCCAACAATGACCAAGGACTTCTCAAAATCAATAATGGATGTCGCGTTGTTGTTCCTTTCATAATATGCTACTTTGTAGAAGCTTTGTTTATTTATTGCATGCCAAGAATTTAAAAAAAAAAAAAAAAAACACACAATTACGAGCCGGAGCTTAACAATATAAATCATTTGCAGTTTGCCACATGAATGCATTTATTAATCCTGCTCTGTATTCATTAAGCAACTTCCATTTTCCATACCACCTCTTCATTAGGGTCACGGGTTAGCTGGAGATTATGCCAACTCACTTTGTGTGAGAATCGTGGTGCACCCTAGAGTGGTCCCCAGCCAAAAGCAAAGAATTCATAGAACGCCTCTAATTAAATGTGAACATAATATGATTAATTAATCAATTTAGAGACAGCAGCTGAAGGAGACAACAAGCCAAGAACACTGCGGGAATCTCTTATTGTCTGATATTTAACGATATATTGTAAATAATGTACGTGAATTTGTGTCACCATCTGTTACTAGGCAGAATGCAATTGTTTGCGTCCTCTCACTATGCAGTTTCCTTAGCAAATTTTGACGGGGGGGGGGTGATCAGAGTCATTTTACGTTTTACGCTTTAGGATGGATATGCATCATTTTATAGCGATATATATTTCATGTCAATTCAATGGTGATGCTATTAAGATGTGCAAATGTGAAGGGGACAAACAAATTTCAAAACTAACCATGCAAAATACGTAGTACTAGAAAACTGATGTTTTTTTTTTTTTTTTAGCACCAACTTTATCCAAACGTTTATCTTGAAACAGAGCAAATATACCAAATTTACTCCTCAAAACCACCACTCCCCATTGTCTTCATCTAGTTTTTGTTTCATAGAAGTAGATGAAAATGTACTGGCTACAATGTGATTTCACTGACTGAATGTCAAGGTGTTTTCACGTAGACCTCCATACTCATGCTAGTTCCCTCATTCTTTGCCTTGGCCAACATCATCGTCATCATCTGTGGGCGCTCCTATGCAATAACACTGAGGACCTGAGGATGTAGATGAGCAGCAAATTCACATAAAACAACTCTTAATCTTGCACAACAACAGCATCCTTGACTGCATACTTGGACTATATCTATCGCTCCTCTTTTTTATTACACAGCCTTTTATCTGCAGGCACCCGTGTCCCTGGAAATTTGAAAAACCAATGATTATGCAACATTTTGTATTTAGAGCCCTTTTTGTGTTATATAGTGTTTTACATAAGCATTAAAAAGGAGATGAAATTATTCAGTAATACTACAAGTACTGCCTAATGGCTGAGTCTGCATGTAAAGCACTTGAAGAATGGCATTAGGGGGCTTTTATAGTTTCCAAGAGTCATTTTGTCTCCCATTTTGATGAGAAACTAAATTGTTGAAAGCTATTCTTCCTCTGCGAATCTGCCTCCTGCTTTTAAATTGATACACATTTCGACATCAAACGGTGGCCAAATAGTAAAACTAATACTCACATTTAGCAGTGCGTATACCTTCACACAGAATATATGATGCTCAGGTCACAAAAGTACAGAACAAAGAAAACCGCCTGTGACGAACCAGAATAAGAACAGAAGGATAATTCAGTGCTTCGTGGATGGATGTAGAAATGGGACAACAGAAACAGCGTTGGGTAGAATATGTAAAAGAAAATATGTTTTTCGCATACATTTTTCTTCATGTGATTCAAAGATTATTTACCTTTAACAAGTATGCAATAGTGAGTTGTTGTTTTGATTATACTCTGCAGGCTTGTGTTCTCTTTTGATAGTTTGAGTTATAATAGCGCCACTTACTACTTCCAAGAATGAAAACGGTAGTGCTACCATAATTATATTCGATGTGTCGTCATTTTGATAAACACAAAGTAACCAAGCTGCCAACTAAAATACACAAAACCATGATGATTTGAGTAAACCTGGCAACAAGTTTGAATGGCTCATTTATTGCCATCCAGGCCTTTTTGGTATTGTATTGAGTGCATAACTACAGAAACTACTATTCAATACAGTATGGTTAGACAAACAAACATATAAAGAGTTCTTTTGTTTTTTTGTTAACAGCTTGGTGACAGTCTGCGTTTGTACAGCTGCATAACCCTAAGTAATGTAAAATAAAAAAGGCATTTAGTTTGTTTTAATGCTCAATAACAAATATCAAATAAAGCCCTAATCAACAATAGATCAATGCTTGCAGTTTTACTTTCTTTCAATCGGTCATCTGAGCTTTAATGAAACATTTGAGCTGACATGCGACTGTTGTGATTTTAGCACAGCTGTGCCATATGTTAGATTTCTGTTATTATAACAGTTCATTATTGCACTTTGAAAATGTAGCTCAGTGGATCTGTCGTCCCAAAATTTGAAAATTGTTTATGTGATAGTGTTATGCCGCTGAACTGATTCATCAACTTGAGTTGAGCTTAGACGGCCGGGAGTGGCTCCCATCCCGAGAATCCCGTGGGATTCACGAAAAAAAATGGCAGCCTCTGGACCAGATAGACAGCGACCATAGGGTCGACCTGCTTCATCATTTGCAATCCTCCCATTCACTTGCTGACTGATGAATTAATTATTAAAACAACTGAAACCCAAGTTAAGTTAATAAAACGGTGGGTCAAGTGAGATTGATTTGTTCAATATCGTCCCCGTTATTTCAACCTTTTGTGTTTGTTTCCAAGGGCCCATCTGGTGCTATCCATAGGCCTGCACCAGCGTGACCTCATCAAGCTGTGCTTACTGTGGTAAAATTCTGCTGTGAAAGCGAGTTGCACAGCTTCTGCAAAGAGCTGCTCTTGAGTCCCCTCCAAATTCATTTAAGCTGAGTATGCTTGCAGAAGGTATGCACAACCAACCATTCGATGAGAAACCATAGTTGACAGCTGATCCTTCAAAATGAAAGTTTCACGGAAATGGGTGCTTTTTTGGTGTGAGGAAAGCAGAAATACATCTTGAAAGTCAGGCAACTTTCAAAAATAGCTGAGAATGTGATCTAAGTTTAGTAAGCAAGTGAAGTTGTAATAAAGGCAGTGAGCTTAGCAAAGGATAGTCAGGTTGCACGGAGTTCAACCCCCCCAGAAATTCCTCACTTAACAACAAAGATATACTTAGAAGAAGCAATTGACTTATTGTAATTACTCAGCACACAGTCGGCTTGCCCACTTTCAGCACATCTTACAAAGAGAAAAAAGCCTCTGTCGTTATATTATTTGCACTTTGCTTATCTACCCTCACAAATTCGCAGCTTCAAGTGCATATTCGTTGGCAGTGTGAAATAATTAAAACTGACTTTTTTTTTTTTTTAACACAGCCTTTACGTGTTGTTGGTGTGTGGCCAGTGAGCTGTGACAAACTGCAGCTTCCCCCCTACTAAAGCACTGTGCTGAAGAAAAAAAGTAAATATATAGGTAAAATCATTTTAGTAAGCCAACACCACTTTTTTTTTTCATTTGGGGCCACATTGCCTGTTTTATATAGCAAAATCCATAACCCCAAGCAAGGACAACTTAAAAGGAGTTTTAATCAGAGCATTTGACACAACAACCATTAATCAGACAGACAGACGAGTGGACAGACAGACAGACAGACTCCAGATTCCACTTTGTGAAACATTGCCAAGGAAACGAGTTCTGCAGAAACAATGCTGACTGCGACATAGTCAAGCCATGATAATTAGAGGGAGGATAAGTGGTAGTAATTGCAGCTACAGTACATATATGACAGCTTGCATGACTGTGAAGCCATCTATCCTTCCGTTTAATCACACATATAATTATCAGTTCAACTGCATTAAAAGGAACCATACATACAAAATGTGTGAATGTCCATTTTTGATCATGTAACTTGTTCAGAATTGGTCCTTTTGCAACAATAATCTTCCATTTCTGTCCACTTAAACACCGAATACAAACGTGTCAATCCAATCAAAAACAATAATAGGAAACATACTGTACAGTATATCTCTCCTTTAACACATATAAGGCTTTATTCTTTGTAGACGGTAAATGCAGAAACGCTGGCCTATCCTAATTTTTGTGCAGACACGTCTGTTTGGGAATTTGGGAGACTGATCTTTCAGCTTCAAAAAAATTGGTGAGGCATAACAATCGTTACCTGAGCCCTGAGCAATTCAGCATGAATACGCATATTAATCAGAAGGCCGTGTTTATGCTAGTGAGGGCAAAACAAAATATTGAAAAGAAAATTTGGGGGTAAACATCCACAATGGAAACACTCATTTCTATGCATACACGACACAGCATCAGTCATCCAAACATCAGTAACAAAAAAATTGAAATTACACAGATTTAAAACCTCAGCCACTATGCAGAAAGAACATGTATCACATAACGTGCAAACATTGCTTTTTCTTTTTTAAATGGAGGATATGTATTAGTGAACTTCCTCTGGGGGTGATTCCAACCCTGGATGGTGCAACCATTACAACTGATAACGAACATCCATTTTATCCCCGGATTCCTGTTTTCAAAGGTTATTATGGTACGTAATGGGACACGAGGGCAGATGAGTTCAACCTTGATAGAGAAGGTACACAATTGAAGCAAACAGGTTCACTGTGAGAATATGGAAAATGGAAAAGGCCAACATGGATCAGGCTCCTCTGACCCATAACCATTGTGATGTGTCACAAACATTGACTACTGCTACTTCGTCTTTCTTAATGTGTTTGTTGGTGTGTAAATTATATATGTGTGTGTGTGGGGGGGTGGGGTATACGTGTGCCCCTAAAAGTGCTTCAGTCAGCCTGGAAAAGCAATGACAGCATATGTTCTCCATCACTGATCATCTGTGAAGTATGAGAACGCCGGCCCCATTTCCTTTCTTTGCTGGCATGTTTTCAGCTGACCACTGTGCTCCGAGTTCCCACCTCTCACCACTTATTTTGTTTTGATGTAGCATTGTTATTGTGCAACTTTTCGTGGAATACACCAACTTACTACAAAACCTTCACCTGCAGCCAAGCCTTTGAGACTAAGCAGAAAATAACCACATAACCACTAGCATATAGTAAATGTTTTTTAAATAATGGGTCTGTGCAATAAAAGAGCCTTGGTTGCTAATTTTCTATCTACAAATTGAGCTGAAATCGTTGCTCTTTAATATACATCATGTTAGTGTGCCACGTACCACTATAATATTTAAGTTGCATTTTGGACTGTATGCTGGCTAAAAAAAACTGAAGCAAGAACAGGGAAAACATGCAAACACAACTCAAGAGGGCCTGAGTTGAGATTCAGAACCTTTTAAATGTAAGGAAGAAATGCTAGCCAACAATCATGTGCTGCCTGCTTGAAAGATAATTAATTATTCTTGAATAAGCCACACAGACGGATAGCATGGCCAATGCTTTTGATACACATCTTCCTGATTTAGGGGTGGAGGGCATAACTAACAAATCACAATTATAGTTTGGGCGCTACAAAGTAATTTCATGAATCAAGTGCAATAATGTTTTGCTTTTCCAACCAATTTCAATTAATCACAATCAAAGTGGTAGATTATGTGTTGCAGCGGCATACATTTGCTTGAATGAATGCACCAATTATATTTACAAATTTGCACACTTCAAGACAGCATGTTTTTTTCAGATTTCCTCATCACGCATAGCGATATTAGCATATAGTTTTCTACTCAAAAACATTTGCACACTTGAATGTATTATTCTTGTGAATCAGTGTTTGAGCACATATTGAACAGTAGCGTTTCTCAAGCGGCTCTGCCCCTCTGTACATTGTAATTTGCACTTCTCATACCATTTTAATCACACATTGTCGTTAACAGAATGCTATTTTGAGCAATGAGATGCAATGTCACATTGAGTGTTTTTTCCACTGTGCCTATGACAACAAAACTTCTTGCATATGGAACTACATTTACTTCGATGAAAACTAAATGCAGTTGAACTCAACAGTTACGTAATATTCAAATGTTAATTGACAGTCGTTGAGAAACAAGTTCACCTTATCATGAAGTGTCGTGGAGCTACACAACATTGATTAACACTGACAACACTTTTATGTACATACGATGCCCAACACCAGCGATATGTTGTAGAATTAGAAACTCACTTACCATGCTTAGTCTCGAAGTAAGATATTATTATTTATATATATTATATTATGATATATATATTTCATCTTTAAAACCTTAGTAGAAATTTGATGCCTTCACAGCTATGGATTTCTTTTTTCAATATAGTATGATATATTGTGAATATAATACAAAATTAAATGATACCGTTTCTAATGACAGTGTGTGATCGATGATGTCACAGTTCATTCGTTTGACCTCCATGGCTTCCTTCTGCCCCAAGTCAGCTTCCCGTGACCCTGAACAGGTGTAAAAATGGATGGATGCTGAAAAAGTAATATCAACAGAAGAAATTTGACTTGCTAAAACGTGTTGTAATTTACAAAAATTACATTGAGGTGGTGAATTACCATTATTCACTATCAAACAGTCGGACACATGCATCTCTACACAGAATTAGCCTCGTTCTGATTGTAACCACCACCAGGTCAGCTAATCAATAGACTATAATTGAGGAGCGGGAGTTGGATTGATGCAATTTGTTGGCGAGGAGCCGGGGAAGCACTAATGAGGCAGAGAATCACATTGATCTGCTGCCAAAGCATAACATTCTATAACTGGATGGCTGTAGTCATGCACCTTCTCTGAACATGCTCATTAAAACGTTTTGCTCTGGTTCAAACTCATGAACCACATGAAAAATGGTTCATTTTAGCTTCATACTAAAAGCTGTGAATTTTCTTTTCTCTGTATTCAAATTCCCTGATGAGCTTTACTTGAGAGCATGTGGAATGACTTGTCTTACTCCAATAACACCCAACAGGCATCTCATGAAGTCATCAGGGATAGAGCAGATTGTGTGCGTATATACAGTGAAGAAGTCCCTCGGATTGCACCCCCTCCCCCCAAAGACCACTGCCCTAGATAATTCTGGCAATTATCTCTCCATGGTTATCAGAATATTTTACGTTGCAAGTATACATAGAACATTCTGAATAGAATCTCAATAGAATTTTTTATTTTATATATAATACAGCAGGTACCAAAGAACTAGGCAAGTCATGATGAAATAAATGAGTAGACGCTCCCAGATTTGATAAAAAAGCTTCAGTTTTGGAATGCCCACCTCTGCTTGCTCCCTTTTCTCCTACCAAATCAATGGGTTAGCAGTCAACATATACCTCATGCAGTTTGTTTGTGCAGCCTGTTCGATAGGACATTTTAAATGTTGGAAAGTTTCCACTTCAAACTATAAGGTTTTAATTTTTAAACATATTTTTTTTCGTTTAGCCTGTGTGTCGTCTCTCGTGATTCACTAAATAGCAATGCTCTCCTTTCTTGCACTCTCGTCTCTCACTATGTGCTCACATTTGTTGCCTTCACTTTTCTGCTTACTATGGACCCACAGATGCTGCTACACATCTTGACAGCCAGCTCGTTTCATTCTTCAAAGAACCGTCTCGAAAAAAGTATTGTTTGCGACAGACACAACATTAATAAAATCAAAACAAATGTAAAATATACAACTGGCCATTGTGACCGAAGGCTGAAGGCTGAAGCTCAGCATGTTTCTCTTCAACAAACTGGTCACATCTTCGGGCAGTTTTCAGTTTGTCTTTTTACCAAAAGCTCTAAAGGCTTGTCTTTTACTATCCACTCGTACCAAGTTAGAAGTTGAGTCTCTCCCTGCAGTTGGAGGAAAACATAATAAATAAATGGCAAAGAAAGTCTGCCAATTAGCTTGTTTGGAAAAAAAAAGAAGAAAAAAAACAAAAGAAAACGCACGATCGGGGGCGCAAGGCGGTCTCCAAGTGCCCATTTCACAGTGGCCAACTTTATAGCATCCGCATGTGAAGCAGTTGCTTTTAAATATACATAGATCACCTGGATTAACTCCAACGAATCCTATTATGCTTTCACTATGTAATCTGTGTGCTTCTCCTGAGTAGACTTTAATGGGAATGAGAGGAGCTAACAAGCCGGCTGTGTTCACTCCCATAACGGCGCAAACACCCATTTCTACAGGCATGAGTCTACAAAATTACAAAAAGATAGAAAGATTCACCGACGAACCGGAGTTAGACCACGCTTTGCACTAGAGTTGCGCCGGGTATTAAATCAATTCCTCTTGGTCAAATTTCACCATACACAATGTTCTCCTGTTGACTTAAGCAATATTCCTATAACAGTATCTCCTGCTTCAGAGACTGCAAGCTTATATATTCTCCTTCATCCAAGTCGTTTCATTCTCAGGGCATCCAATCGATCGCTGCCGGACTGGCCTGTTTATCTTTGAAGACGTTTCGCCTTTCATCTGATTAGACTTCATCAGTACATACAAGGCTTTGTTAGGCCTGGACCACCCTGGCCTAACCAATACTAATAATGTAAAGAGGACCTCCAGTAAACTATCAAGTGTATTTAAAATGGTTTTATCGTAAAGTCATATTCTTTTTCTTTTTTGAGAGCGACCCCCAAACTTTCACTGAGTCCTAAACACAGTATTCTGATTAAAATTGTTATTGGCTTTATTTCTTACCAAATTTAAAAACAACAACAAAACGGGCTCTCCTTCAAAGTCTAAGTGTAGCCATGAGGCATAGTAGTCGGCACGTTCCGACTGTCTGACGACACATATAGAACACCGGTGCAAAGTATTTTCACTTCTGATGTGCTTAATCTTTTTCAGGTATGTCAGTGATACTGACAATGCTCATGAAAGATGCATGCTTTCATTATTTGAAGCCAGCCTCAACAATCAATGAATCGCCTCTTGGTCTGTCCGTGTTTGTTCCTAGCTTACCCATGGTGGGTGTTTCAGAAGTCCAGGTGAGGGAATATGAAGAGAAAAAAAGCACACAAGGCCAAGCCCGTAAAAAAAACCCAATTAAGATTTATCGTACATGCCAACTTTTATGTACAGTATTGTATATGAAGACACTTTTGCCATTTTATTGTAGCAAGATTCCTCTGGTGTGTGGCTTATTTAATTTAAACAAGCTTGAAGCTCCCATCACTTTAGCCTCCAAGAAGCTTGACCAATACTGGTTCCTCCATCTCGAGTGCAACCTGGCAAAAAGGTCGGTGACATAAATGACAAATTTGAGTTGATGGAAGAATCTGTGCAGCTCGAACAGCATGGAACTTTTCAACAAATTTTCCCTCCTGCACACAAGACTAATGTTTGTGCCCTTGAAGCATACATAAAATGCTGACAAGAACAGAAGCTGACCATTTACCAGAGCTGATAATGGTCCTGAATCTATCTAAATGTACTACAGTCATTTTGTTTTTGCATTTGTTAGTGTCTGGCTGTACCCTCGTACGGTATGCAAATTGTGTCTCTGATCATTATTCACATAGCTGTATACGCGATTTATACTCTGGTATCTTTTTAGTTATAGTGAATTTTCACTTTTCCTGAATAGATATCTTCTGGCTCAAATGAAAATTTTCTATATGTATGTATGTCAAGATGTGTCCTATGATTGACTGACAATCTGTTCAAATTGTACCTGGTCATAGATAGTCAGATGGTTAAGAATTTATATCAAAGAGGAAGTTATGATGCCGCCGTTTACAAGGTTAGCAGGCCTTGGGGGTATGTGGCTCTGCTTTGTATTGATTTGGTGTTTTCATCCGAGAAATGCCATGTTTTCATCGTTTGCGTGAGATTCTTGTGCAAATATATGGGTGAGACGCTGCGAGCAACCTCACTTCACCTCAGATTGCACAATCCCTCACTAAGTGGGTTGAAGAAGCGTGTAATTGGCAAGTGCCTCTTTGGATATGTTTTCGTGTCACCAACAATGTTTTCAAACACTTTTGTTATTCACACTAATTTTTCATAGTTAGGCTTCATGTTTTTATTTCTGCAATTGTATCTGAGGACACGTTTGTTCATATTAGATTTTAGACAGAATAAGTAAGACAGAAGATCCAATGACCAATATTTTTATTGAGTTATATTTTTATTTAACAATATGAGTATTGTAGCTATAGTTTGCAGTTGCGACGATTGCACAGAGCGGTTTTTGCAATAATATTGTTGCTTTATTTACCGACATTTATCACTTCTGTGATGATGCATACTGGGAGCTATTATCTTGTAAAAGCAGGATATTTGATACAGCTTTTGTTTTGGATCGTATTGGATTTTGGAATATCAGTGGATGGTTTGTGTAGCTTCGATACCAACCTCTATCTATTGTGCACATCATACCGGATAACGAATTTTGTGCGTGCAGGTGTGTGTGTTTGTTGAGTTATAAAGGGAAGCAGGCAATGTGCAGACAAAGAACACTAAGCACCCCCATCCCCCGCTTATCTCTCAATAGTTGTTCATGGAAACAACATCAATCCATTATATGCGCAGAATGTATCAAATCCCGCAAAACGTGATCATCGACTTCCTTCTGCAATAACAAGCAAGACCAGTTGATGTGATTGTCTGATGGTGAACTTGCTTTAAAAAAATCCATACGGCTGGTGTTTTTGGACAAACGCTAAATACATTCCTATCATTTATTTATACATGTACGATATGATCCATGTTTTAAAATGGTTATGCAGTCATTGTATCACACTGAAATGATACTATCAAAACCCATTAAAAATGAGGAACACTATTTAGCGGGAATGATATTTAGCAAATCAGCTACTATGTGGCACCACATATTATTTTATGATTGCAAAATAACTTGGCTGTTTGGGAAGTGGCATTTGTTCAAGAATATGGGAGACATGGCATCTATTGTGTGGAGGCTGCCCTTCTAGGGAATATGGCAGTCAATTCCCATAGTCAAACTCATTCTGTTACAAAACTTTCCAAATCCAGAATTGACACGTTAAAATACAAAACAACAAATTTTGAGCTGTGAATTCTCTCTGATACCCTTGTGAAGGTAAGAGTACAAAAACACACATATGCGCTTGCACACACGCACACTCAAAACATAAAACAAAACCCTTTGAATAATGTAACGTGACAGCCGAGGGAACCAGATTAGACCAGCTCAGGCCCTGCTGGAAGGTTTTGGAAGTCATTTGACCCTTTTAGTCATGATATATTTGTGCTAAAAGTTGGATCTAAATTTTTTTTTTTTTGAAATGACATCGCTCAAGAAGAACATATCAGAATTAGAGACATTTTATGTCTCCCACACAGAACATTGGCCCAACCAGCCTCGCTGGTCGTGGAGGTTTTAACAAGCATATCATTTGTCTGGGTTGTCAATCTGTTTCTCACTCTCATGCTCCTGATTGATAAATGCCGTTTTGACAAGTGTTCCTTGTTTCCTGTCAGATAACAACCTCCATTCCCCTAGCTTCCATCAGAACGAATGTCTTCAAATGCCTCATCCATGTTGCATGCACAAAGATACCAGACTGTGTTGTTTTACAGCTCCTGCACGTCACTCACGCCTCGTTCTCTATTGAGTTAGTGCTATCACAGAGGGCCAGGTGCTCACTGGGCTGCAGCCCACCACGTCTCTAAAGAGTAAATTAGAGGCTGTGTCACTACGTCTGTCTTCTTCGATGTAAATCAACAACCACGCGGACTGATGAAAATGAGAATGACCCAACCTCAGTTGAATTAAATTACAACAACCCTGTCAAATAATGCTCTCTTTCCCTTTACAGCTTGCCTTAATGAAACTAATATGTTAGCCAGGCAATCTTTCTGCTATTGTAATCAGAAACACACTCCAGATGTGTGAAGCACTTCTTTTATTCATTATCATCATTTTTGGTCTTCCCTCTGCTTGGCTGTTTTAAACCCAAATATATTTCGTTCCCTCTCTGACTTAATCTGATCAAACAGAAAAGTATTCGTATAATGCAACTCAAGATGGGGAATATTACATCTGTCACTCATTATTATATTACGACCGAATGGTTTAATATTCTTGGGTTTTATTAAGAATGTTACTTATATTTTCATGTGCATCACTCTTCACTGCTTGAAAATGCCAGCGCTGTCAAAAATGGTTTTACGAGAGTGACAATTTGATTCCGGAACTGAAGTTTTCCATCAGCCTAGGAACACATTATATGGTGGACCAAAATGGATTGTGTAAGTCATGAGACGTTTTACTACATTTGATTAGCGTTGGTTCTAGTAAAGCGTCTTATCTTCTTTCAAGGCTATCACTATCTCGATGAAATTGGCACAGCATCTGAATGTATTGTTCCCAGTCAGCAATGCAATTAACCTAGCCTACAAAACAACCCTGGGCCAATCTGATCTAAATGGGTGGACTTGGTGAGTTTCCAAGCTTTCATTGTGGTAGAACTGGAATATTGTATGGTTAATGCGTTCATTTCAGTTAATGTGGGGGACAAAGGAGAGAAGTGTTGGAAGGCAGAGGAGGACTAGGAAAGCAGGCTGGAGATGAGCCACTTGGCTTGTTTGGACACATTTTATCACTATGGCATAAAAGCAGTAATGTTTTGCCTCCTGACTCTTTGTGTATTAGAAAACCTTGCAAACGTATGAATGGGGGAATGGGAAGCTAGGGAAAAAGAAAAAGGACAAATGAGTTTCAAGAGAAGAGAAACCAACAAAATGTGAAGAGCGATGGGAATTTGTAAACAGAGGTCTTTTTATTTTATTTTTTTTGCTTGATTTATGGAAATTCACTAGAGGTCAAATTCAAGTCGTGGTTTGGTTATATTTTGCTTGTTTCTCTCTTTTTTTCTTTGTATATGTGACAGGTGGTGTTGCTGATTTACATTCACTAAGTAGCAGCAGGGCACACTTGATTCTTATGGCTACTCAGCTTTTTCAGAAACAATGGCACTAACTCACTCAATCTGCCCGACAATTTTTTCTAGTATAGTAATGTCGAAATTTATCTCTGCTGGTTTAAGCTACACTTTTTTTGTGTTTCTGATGACTATTTTGGCATCCTGGGGAAATTGATTTCTGCCCAAATTTGTAAATACAAATATTACTGTGGCTTCCTACTACATTCAAAAAATATGTTACACTGAGTAAATCATTTTTAATTAAGTAAATCTAATTGAGTTTCAAAATTCAAAAGTCCTAATGTTCGATTGTTGCCTACCAGTTCCAGTGTGTCTCCATGTATCCTATGATTGACCAGTTCCAGTGTCTATACCCTTTATCTTACCTGAAGTCAGCTGGAGTAGACTCCAAATACAGTCACCGCTATGGAGGGTACTAACACTTAAGGAAGACAGATGAAATGTTAAATGTTAAGAGACCCCCAGAAAACAACTCACACACGTCGATAAGCATATGGTATGTCCTTCAAGAGTATTAACCAGACACCGCAAGTTGAACGTAGACCTCATCCGATTCCCCTTGACCAGTGCAATCTTCCAGATGGTACTGTTGACAGCTACGGTAAATCTGTGCTCATCACACAATTTCTTGAACGATATGTCAGCTCTAAATATAAATGCGTTGTTTGACTTTTCACCCGTCTTTGTAGTGCTACGTGTAATGATTTTTCTCAAGTGTACAACCTCAATTCTGTCTGACTCGCAATAATTAGTAGGTCCGTGAGCTCTCGCTTCAGAATTATTTACTTTCAAGAGGTCCTATGCTGAATTAACTAAAGGAGTTTACCCCTGGGGTATGAATAATTTCAGGCTTGACTATGTACTGTATGTGTACATTCACGTGGAGTATACAGTATATGTTTGGGGGCATCTTTTCAGCCCCCCCCAGACTTTCAATATCTCTGGTAGGGAAAATGAATGCTGAAAAAGAAACAGCTTGACACGCCATCAAGATCAATGTGCATTGTCTGAAAGTAAACAACATCCAATCATTTATGCTCATAATGGAGAATAAAATGGCCAAGGATAGCAGTTCAATGACCATAAATCAAAGTTTTGAGAGGTTTGAAAAATGAGCAGCTTTTGTCAACCTCGAGTGAGTGTCACGCTTATCTAATTGAATACTGCTGGTGGCCATCCAATTAAGAAGTTGTCATGCAGCATCCCAATTTTAATATGGGCCACAATAATTCATCTCACACGATTACATCAACAAACCATGACACCAACATTACAAACTGCATCTAGCACAAAAATAATGACATGACCGTAATTTCTCGAGGATATATATCATGTATATCATGCCCTTTCAAAATCACCCTTCAAAATATGATTTTTGTTTTTGCTCATGTATTAGATTAGATTAGATTAGACATCCCCCAATTTTCTATTTGTTACCTACTCTTTCAATACTTTCAATCCGGACCGTAGTACAAGGCAAAAAGGTATGGTAGATTCAAAGGTGTTGTCACGCTCATTTAACTTGAGGATTAATTCCATTGTTCAGAAGCACTCTGTTGATCAATGACTCTTACACACACACACGTTTGCGGGAACTTTCGTCTTCTATGGCTTTTCGTCCCTCACACACATATAACATTTTCGGGGTTATTCTCATCATTCAGGTCAGTGTTATGATTACAATTGTAAACAACTCTCTCCAGATAGGATGAAATGGTATTCATGCTAAAAAAAAAATCGAGTATTGACTGCATATCACTTGTTTTTCAGAGATAATTTGCTACATTTAAACCAAAAATTGACTGTCACTAGAGCTTTTCAAGCTGATGGATGTATTTATGTGACACAAACAGGTAGGTGTCATCTGCAAAAAGAATTTTGCAAATATTATAGCGATTTTAATAAACTACTCCGTTGACAGGGTTTTTTTTATGACAAAATATTTGGGATATATATTTGAGAAATTATGGCCATTATCAACAGCAACAAAAAGAATGACTGCTAACCTTTAATTAACCATTAATATTATTGCTCCCCCAGTAAACCCCGAAATGATCGATGGACCAAGACCAGCAAGAAGATAAAACAGCTGACACTAGCATGATAGTGACAATATTCTTTTTTGTGATGTGGATGGATTAACACTAGCTCAAAGATTGTATTTGTTTCATGTCATTATCTTTTTTTCCGCATTGTGGACGAATGGTGCAACCGCCTCTCACTTAAGAGGTTGTGGGTTCAACTCCGGCTCCTTCCCGGATGGAATTTTTTATGTTCTCACCATGCTTGCATGGGTTTTGTCTGGGTATTCCGGTAGTTTCTGAGGTGGTGCAAACCTGAGTAAACGCACAGTTAGTTTAAATGAACCAATCAGCGGAGGTGTGTTGTAGCGGAAAAAAAAATCCACATCTTATTTTAAAATAAATATTTCCAATGCGAAAAATATGTTCTCCCTATCCTTCAATGTATCCTCTATTTGATGGAAGTGTTTGATGGAAAAAATTGGGCACTGGATTTAGAATGTTAGCTTTTTAGGTAGAGCACGCTCTGAGGTCCTAGAATTTCTCTCCATCCATCTTGTCTTCAAGCCTCATTTACTCCACTCCACTTTTCTTCATCTTACTGGTAGATGGTTGAGATAAAATAACCTCTTCAATCTGCCATTGTCCTGCATGCTGCTCAATCGTTTTTGCCTTCCCTAAATGCCTCTTTATAACTGAGCCTAACCAAATTTTATAGTCAATCTCTCCATTTGACCTTAGCTGACATAGCTTCTGTCAATGGCCACCTCGCAGCCTTTATTGCCATCTTTGCATTCCAGCTCATTCCTGGGCTTTGATGTCTCTTACTTCCTCGATGAGAGTTTAATAAGATTACTTTTCTCTTTTTCCAAACCGTCATTGAATCTCTCCATCTCATTTTCAAGTTCCAACCATTTCATAATCGTATCATTTGCTCTGGTGAGCTATACCAACTGATGGTGTAACGTCACCGGAAAAAAATCCCGCTTCCTACTAATGTAGCCAGATGGAGGATGACATAAAAGTGGCCAGTGACAACGTAGTTTCACGTTTACATTCTTTCTGAACTCTGTTGCTTCAGACACTGTGTCAATGTATAATGTCAACAAAGCCCAGGTAGACAGTGTAGCAATGCTTTTTTCTTTAGTTACTTCACTACTAACTTGTCAAGCAATTATGACAGCGATCAAAGGGAATAGGATAACTTGTTGGGGGACGCCGGAAGGCTCAGGTAAGCTTTGTGCCAACTATCAAATAAGACTATAGATATATCTCCATCCGGGGTGGCTCGTGGATCACTGGTTAGCACGTCCGCATCACAGTTTGAAGGATGCGGGTTCGATTCCACCTTCAACCCTCCCTGTGTTGAGTTTGTATGTTCTCCCCTGTGCCTACGTGGGTTTTCTCCGGGCACTCTGGTTTCCTCCCACATCCCAAAAACATGCGACCGTCTGTCCATCTGTCCGTCTATCCATCCATCTATCCATCCATCCAGCCACCCATCCATCCATCCATCCACACGAAGCTTGCTGGCGTGCAAAGTCCACACAGGAAGGGCAGAACTGGAATCGAAACCTGAACTATGAGGTAGGCAGTCCTTTACTTACTTTCAGTCCAGTCTTCTATCGTTCCAGTTTATCACTTGCTCCAGTGGTCCACGGTGTAAAACCACAGTGCCAGATAAGCTAATGCAGTATCCACTCTGAAGTGTATACATGTATGTGTGTGTGTGTGTGTGTGTGTGTGTGTGTGTGTGTGTGTGTGTGTGTGTGTGTGTGTGTGTGTGTGAGCTGAGTTGCTGAGGCCATAAATTAACAAATAAGGATGCAGCCCGTGCAGGTTTGCAGCTCGTCCTGAGCCAATGTTTCTCATATGCATGGTTAGTCCAGTGATTTATGGACATATGTGACTGATGGAGAAAGACGTGGCAAATTACACAGCATCATTTGACTAAAACAAAAGTAAGTGGATACATGCAGGTCCTTTTATGAGTGAAGACACAGTACTCAAGTGGTTGCCTGGACTAAATTCAGGGTACGGCTCTATTTTGATGGACAGTGACATTGAGGGGAGGTTAGGAGAATCATAGTGGTATTTTTGCACACAATCCACTCTCTACCTCTCCCTTCTTTCATCTGCTTCATCCATTTCAAAATGACCTCTATCTCCTTTTTATGATTTTCATTTTATCTCAGTTTTCTTGCCCTTCCCTTTGCACTGAGGAGCCTGAACTTTTAAATCATATTTGCTGCGGATCTACAAGGGTAAATTACACGGTCATTCTCAGTGTATTCCTACAAGCTACTCCTGAAAGTAAAAACAGAATGGCCTACAATATAAGAGTACATAAACATGCTTTTTTTTTTTTTTTAAATGGGATTTCGTATTAATAGAAAACGAAGAGAGACATAGATTGTCTCTCTGAGTGTTTTACTTTAATCATATAAAGAGGAAAGAGACGCCTCGGAGACAAGAATAAACCGGGACAGAATGAGATGAGGAGATAGAGCGATGTGGGTGGATGTTGGAGAAAAGACAATGGTAACTACATTAGAACCTTGAAGCCTTGGGCACAGGCAATATTGCATTTTGTTCAGAGAAAAACAACAACAACAACACCGTGGTCACAATCCCAATGACAGGAGGAAATTTTTCTCAATTCTGAAATACACCATTGTTATTCAACATTATAGTTGAGTCGGAGTACTGTGAATGCTGAGATACAACTCACATTGTCGTTTGGGCATGTACGTGTCACCAGAAGAGCAAAGCACTTACTAAAATCATGTACCAAGTTTGATTCAGGTTGCCACGGTACACTTTGGATAGGTTAATCCTGATTAAGCTTGTTTAGGATGTGTTGTGACAACTGCATCTGTGTGTAACTTGCTACTGAATAAATCTGCTTGACTGTTCCTGATTACTTTGTTTCATTATTCTGAATAAGGGGAACATTGCTGTCAACATAAGATGCGTCATTTTCTCCTCGTATTTTAGTAGGTTTTTATTTTGGATATACCAGCTTCCTCCCATATAAAAAAGGAAACATGCATGAATCTTAGGACTCAAAGTGCCCCTAGGTGTGAAACTCAAAGTGCTCTTAGGTGTGAATGTGAGCGAGAATAGTTAATTATCTTTATGTGCACTGCGATCAACCGGGGACCAGTCAAGGATGACGCAGCCTCGTGTCCAAAGTCAATTGGGATAGCTTGCATGTCATCTGTGACCCTCACGAGGGCAAGCGAGATAGAAAATTGCTTTGTGTATGGATGGATATGAGAAAAACAAGGAAAAAGATGGGCAGCAAAAGTATGCAATAAATATACTGAATTATGCCATACATACAAATCCCTGCACCAGTGTGGTGTGCTTAATGTTTACATTCGGTTTTGCAAAATCTGTTGAGGTGTTGTCTTTTTCCTGCAGCAACAGTATGTGAAAGAAGTACAAATTATATTAGCCCTTAATCATGCGATTAAAAAAAATGGCGGCATTAAAAGGCGGTTGGATTAATCTCGTTAATAACTCAATTACCTGACACCACTAATACGTATATACACATACATATACGTACCGTATTTTCCGGACTATAAGGCGCACTGGACTATAAGGCGCACCTTCAATGAATGGCCCATTTTAAAACTTTGTCCTTATATAAGGCGCACCGGACTATAAGGCGCACCATTAATGCATCATGTCAGATTTTTAATCCAAATCAAATCATTCTCCATTTCATCTTTTTTATTTTAACGTCAGACCCAACAAATTACTTTATAATCACAAAATAATGATCCATAATCTTTTTGATTCATGATTCATAGTCTTCAGCGGCCCACTTATGATTGATTTCATGACACAATGCTTCGGGCCAGTTTAAATTTAGGAATTTGGTCAATATTTAGGGCGCACCAGACTATAAGGCGCACTGGCGGCTTTTGAGAAATTTTTAGGTTTAAGTGCGCCTTATAGTCCGGGAAATATGGTACATATATCACCCTCCCTACATAGTTTTTTTAATGCTCTGTATATTATTGACATTTTAATTAGCTAGCAGTAAGTGAAGCTGCATTTTTCAAGAGGTGTGGACATAAAAGTAGACTACATTGCTCATGTTTTCCCTGCAAAGCAAAGTAAAAGGCATCATCATACTAGCAGGGGAATTATGAGACTTGTGAATACACAAATACACTTAATGAACGCGTCAGTTGCAAAAAAAAAAAAATGTTATTCCACTCTGCTGCACACCTGTGATGCTGGATAATATCGCTTCTGTTTAAAGCGCGCAGGAGCAAAGATGCTGAACCGCTCCCTGAGAGAAGCTCTCCATCTGGTTTCACATTGCTGAGGGATGTGTGGGAACAACACTGCAACGGAGGTGTTAATGTTCCATTTCATGCTCAGAGCTTCTCCATGGGAGCTTGGAATGGCCGCCTCACGCTGACAGAATTTCATGTACGACAACAAAGTCGTCAGTGTAGCCAGCTGAGGCGAAATCTAACAACCTCTCAGAGGAAGCAACACTCGGTTGTAGTGATTAATTACGGTTAATTCACCATCCAAGCTACTACAAAACATGTTGTGACGGTATTCGGAATCCAGTGGAATTTTTGTCGCTTAATGCACGTCCAGTAGTTAAAAAAACAAATGTTGTTTGTATGCGAGCGTCTAAACTCGTCACCCAGGCATCCTATGGAGGAGACTCATTTCACGCTTCAGTGGCTGCAATGCCCCTCTTCATAGATCTTAGATTTCCAAGATATGTAAGGTTTGTAACATGAACGTTGTAGGAGTTTCCCTCTCACAAACTCATATACCATATTGGTTTCTTAATATTATTTACTGCAGGAGTCGCCAATCTTTTTGAGAGTGAGAGCTTCTCCTGGATTCAGGCGAACACATCTGAAATAACAAATTTGCTTAACACAATGGTATTTACGTACGTGATTAAAAGTACAAAGTTCAAAAGCATTTAAAAAAAACAACTATAGACATTTTAGTAATATTAAAAGATTACTAAAACCAACTACTAAAATAACATCCAATCAAAGACCTCAATCATATGCACAAGGGGACGATAACATAGGATTTAACCTAGACATTAAAGTATTCACTCTGGTGGCAGATTATTCCAATTGTGTGCAGCTAAGAAACTAAATGATGCTTTTCCATGATTGCTTTGAACTCTGTGCTCCACTAATTGACCCGAGTCTGCAGACTGCCTGGGTTTTATTCCATTGGTATTACTTTAATATATTCAGGACCTGAAGCTTTCAAATCAGGAGGACAGAGAAGGAGTATAAAATAAAATAATAATAATAATGATAATAACATACGTGCATAGTATGACTGACTGATTCAATATGTACGGAAGTGGTGTCAAACGAATTTTTACTGAACCTAACTGTTGAAATATGGTGGAGGGGGCATCATGTGTTTGTGACTGCTTTGCGTTCATATCCAAGTTTCCCCAAGAGACATTTGGCAGGATAAATTTACACAATTTGTCTGCCAATGTGATGGAGTAAGACAATGACCCATAGGACGGAAGTCAATCAACAACGTGAATTCATCAGAAATTGCTGCAGTGGCCCAGTCAGAGTTCCAATTCCAACTGAATTGATCTTCACTCAAGAGAGAGCAATTCATGCCAGATATTCCAAGACTGCCAAAATGTATTGATGTGATCACCCCAGTGGAAAAGATTAATATAGATTTTTTTCAAGCATCATTTTTAACTACTTGGATGAAAGTACTTTGTAGACAGGATGCGCCCATCTAAATTAATCAACAAATCTCAGATTCTCACAAGAGATACTCACAGAAACATCAGATGGTTTTGGATGACAGCTCTAAGACCAAAAATATCTAACCTTCGACGTTGACGGGAGTGTGCTCCTTGCATTTTTTCCCAGTAAGTTTATTTTAAATTAGTTTTGCATGCTTTTGATTTGTCTTTTATAATTAAGCCACCATCTCCCCCAACTTTCAAAATACCAACTGGAACTCTTCTGCAGAACCATTTCAAGGGACCTTCAAGCATCTATTGGGGTGGTGGATAGGAAAAACCATACAAACTCTGACACACAGTAGGTTTACCATATTTACAGGAGAAATGATGCGTTCACAATTGAACAAAACCTGTTTAAAGCGCTTTACTTTGTGCCACCTGGCAGCAAGTGATTGGAAATTGGAAAAATTAAGAGACAGCCAGAGTTGATCTATCTGTGTTAAAGTCCTGGATTAAATTTCAAAGTCTGTCATAATAACTCATCTATATTCACAACACCACATCGGCAGTATTATAACCCACTGTCAATTATTTTTTAAGATTGGAGCGTTTTATTAATAATTATTCCGCATAACTCTGTGATATTGCTTCTTCTTTGCTTGAGCTTCTAGCTTGAGTATGTGTGCTAGAAAATACACAAGTGTGTGCTTGGTTTTACTTGCTGAGTCCAGACCAAATGTGTGCAGAATAACAATGCCTGCCACTCCCGTGGAAGACTGAGTACCAGTAAATGCATACTTTATAATTTTTCCATTAGGCGCAAATGTAATTGAATTAGCCGCAGCATGTTCATCTTCAGTGTTGGAAGCAGCAGGCCGTGTGTGTCCATATTTCTGTTTGAGTCTTCAAGAATATGTTCACTGTGCATGAGGAAAGCCGAACCGGTGTGCAATCATGGTGAGCAACGTTTAAGAGTGCCCATTCTTGCCACGTAGACCCGCTGCATGTGTTTTTCTTCTTGTCCCCCTATTTACTTTCAATGTGAATTGAGCTCATCTGTTCCAATTCATTTACCAAAGTGCTTGCTTATTGATGGCGAACAGAACAATTCAATAAGTGGAAACGCCAAAGTATTTTTGCTTGCGATTATCCTCCTCGTCTTTCCGCTATCCTTAAAGGTTAATCTCTTAATAATGAATACTCCTTGTCCCCGTTTAAATGCAGTTTCCTTGTAGCATTTGAACTTGTAATGGCTCCTCTTTCAGAGTTAAGCATTTGAAGATGTATTTTCAGTGGCATTTACAAAGAGCTTCAATCTTCCAAGCAGGCAGGGGCTTGCAGAAGGAGGGCTCAAGAAGCCAAGGAGGTGGCAGCCTGAGGTGGTGCATTCAGAGAACCCCCCAAATTTCAAGGGCAACCCAAACTCTGGCCAGGCAATGCATGTGTATCAACTAGTAAAATGTTCCATCTGGCGCTATGGTTCTCATAAACCATCAACTTATATCAGTGGCTTTCAGAATTATTGGTACTGCAGGTTAAGATGTGATAAAAAGCAAAAATGTCGATGGCGTTCCTCTCACCCTATTCCCGATGACCCTACTGACATTGGTCAGTGCTTTTTTTCGCAGCCAATAATATGACTCGTTGTAACTCAACTTCAAATAAGGTTTGGTGATGCTTGTGTTGACGTAGTTATTTAGAGCTCTGTGTGATAGGAACAGAATCTAAAAGCAGAGACAAGCTCCATGCGGGCAGTAGGAAAATATCAAACCCTTGAGAAATATAATCTATTTCTTTGTGTCTGCTTCTCTTTCCAAGCATAGTTTGCTGCTGCGAGTCAGTTCTCAATGTACCAGCTAGTATTTGTAACTGTGAGCTATGAGTCATTGCAAATTTTGTTTTTGCATTGTCGATGTCTTTCATTAGTGTGTGATGGTGAGAGCAAATTGTGTGATTTAGGTAACATTCTAGTTGAAAAGTCGAAAATGTTCTCGTGTCTCACTGGAATAAATATTCTTGTTGTCTCACTGGAATAAATCAACTGTCTCAAAGATGTTGGGTGCTCAGAGAAAATCATATATTTGGATAATGGAATATTTGACTTCTCTGACATTCCATTAAATCATGCAGTTCTGTCTATGTAATGTAGGGTCTCATACTTTTTCTTAACATATTGCCCCAAAATATTCTGTCTGTCAGATTGAAATAATTTGTGGGTAACTCTAATCAGGCTGTACTTGGTGAGTTCACGAAAAAGCACTCTGGGTTCTTCAAATTGAGAAATGGCCCAAAACTGAGAGAAAAAATAAAATGGCTGATCAGGACTTACTTCAACAGATGCCTCCTATACTCTCTGGCGCATGGTTGTCTGCCACTACACAAATGTATGTGTGCGTGTTTGCATGCATGCACACAAAAGTGCAAATAAGTGGAAATGATGATCATTTCCACAGCGGCTGAAATGTAACCATTCAAGTTGAAAATTTTAAGTGAAAGCTCAAAGGTAAAATCGTTATTAAAATCCATGAGTGCTGTCACAACCTGTCCATTGCACAAGCTTAAAGGATTTTTTTTCTGTGAACAAAGGCAAAGTTGGAATGAATATTAAAATATAGATTTTTTTCATGGAGCAAACTCCAACATACTAAAGACCACATTAAAAAACAAAGCCTCCCTAGAAAGCTCTAATAAAAGGATGCAAATATAGATGGAAGATGGAACGTTTCAGGGGACACAAGAACTGTCAAGACAAGGCAAGAAAGCGTGTGAATAATTTACCATTTGTCAACAGGCGTGAACAAATGCAAGCTTGATCACAGTGGAGATTAGCACACAATTCAGTCAGCATGACAAGTTAATTCACTGTGAAGTCAAAGCGTACAAGTTGAAAATTGTTCATGGAGGCGTCGCCATTTCCCTTCGCCCCTATTGCTCAGTTTGGGCAAATACAAGCTCTGCCATACTCAAGGACATATAAGGACAGTATCTGTGGCAGGAATAACTCAGTCCATCAGGACTTACGGGTAGAATTGGGAGCAGAGGGTAAAGTTGTTGGAGAGACAATGCTCTTGACCCTCCCAGTATTGAGCTCAGCTCCATTTACGGAATATTTCTACATGTGTATTTTTCTCCTTTTGCTGCTATAGTGTAATGTAACGGAAAATTTGTGGAACATTTTGTGCAGGGATTAAATCTGTTTTGGCAAGCCACCAAACAACTGTTAAATAAAATGCTGGGGGGATTTAACTGGTGTTAATCAGATTCCTGACCGGTCATAGAACCTCTTAGCCCTGTCACAAGGTTAAAAACACCTCTCAATTGGCATTTGAGCTAAAACAAACAAGTGATTTAATAAACAAAACAAATACAAGCGGGGGAGATGTGAGACATAAGGCAAACACTCAAAATACAATTGTTGTGTTAACAAGTAGTCAAACAATCATTGTTTTTATCCCTTTCCAGTTAAAAACAGTGATGTAAATAATTGGTCCTTGAGGATTTAGAAAGCACACCCTTGACTGATTACATGTCAATCACAGGACTGACACACAATCTACTCACAGTCACATTGAAATCTACGGAAAATTAAAAGTGCATTTTTTTTTGTATGGATCGAGTATCTGGGGAGACCTCACATGCAAACTGTACACAGTGAAACCCCGAGACACAACTGGGACCAGCAGTGAGATGACAGTGTTAACTAATGACCCTCTGTGCTGCCCCTAATGGAATGAAATCCCCCATCCAATTCCCACACTCGCTACACTCCTCTCATCCCTGCTGGAAATGGTACTAGAAAGAAAAGGAGTCAGTGGCAGCCATATGACCATCCAGCCAAGGAGGTCTTTTGTTTTTTTCTATATCCTACCTCTACTGTTCAATTTATTGCCAACCTGCCTTCATCCCCCCGTCTGTATCCCTGCCTCCCTGGTCCTTATGTGCTTAACAGTGCGCATTTTGGCATCTGGTAAAATGATATATCGACCTGAGTGAAAATGGGGGAGCTTAGGTGGAGTTCAGCTTACACATGGGTGCATTGCAGTGAGCTTCTGTGTTTGTATGGAAAAAGCTTCCTCACTGATGTTTTAGTTCTCTCGCTCATAGTAACTCGGCACATGCATCGACGATGACCAGGACTCATGATTAGTCGCTGGTTTAAAAGATACTTTATTTGTAGCATATTTCCTATAAATAAAATAACTTCTAAAGCTACCCAAAAACGTAAAACAGGATAATTTATAGCACTGGAGATGGCAAAAACAATAAATGGAAACGTGTGCACCCAATTTTTGAATTTTAAATTCATTGATGATTGATCTTACATAATCATTCCTCCCTCGAAAAAGAATTGTTAGAATAAATCATTAAAATCCCCAAATTAACATTCTTGTCCATGATGGGTGTATGTAAACTTCAGATTGGCTGCATGTTCAGGATACTATATCTCTTTGTCCTTTTCCCGTTGTCAAATACTAACTTAGTAAAAGTTTTCACAGCTAATCAATCAGGCTCTCCCGTTGTTTGATCCTGACATCAATTCATCTGGCTTTCCAGGCTAAAATGTGACCACTGAGCGAATGACATATCGCAGATGGTAATTTTTCTCGTCAATCTGGTGTGTAAATCATAATGTTGCTGCTAAGATGGTATAGTGCCAGGCAAAGTCTACTGTGTCACGTTTCAACATGTTCCTGCTGTGAACAGTTCTCAAGTTGTCTCAAGTCTGCCTGTTTGTAGCAAATGTCGCTCAGATGGACACAGTTGAACTTTATCATATAATATTTTTGGTATACTTTTTATGAGAAATTTGATCCTTGATTGAAAATGATTTGTTACCATTTCTCTATTGTATCCAATTAATAGAGCCGTGTTACATAAGATGATCTTTGTTTTCTCTGTAAGAAGTGTTCACATATACAAATGCAAAAGTAATGAATATATTGAAAACAAAAGGTTAGTGCGGTGCAAAAATGGAAATGTGGCAAAAGCATAATTCTGACTTGATCCAGAACACATTATGTGATAGACTTATATAAATAATGCACTCAAAGCAGCTTTCCAACAACAACAAAAAATGAATACCTAAAATGAGGTGACGTCAAATGAGCTTAACCAGGCTTTTCTGACAATTCTAAGATATTAGATTTTTCACCCAAAAGTAATCATAATAAATAATCACATGACTGCCATACAAATGGCTTTATAAGCAGTCTTCTAAAATAATCACGTGCAAGTTACAAATCTATTTTTAAGTGTCTTTCTTTAATTATCAATGATTGTGAGAGTCAATGTTTACAAAATTTATGAAGTAATTCAAGTTTCTTTCACAAATTTTATTCATCTGCACAAGTCAAATAAAAACAAAGCTCATTAGTGTATCGTTTCAAATCAAACAAGATGGCCTACTGTGTTTAGCACTCATCAGATAAAGTGGCTTGTGTCAGATGTCATTTTCATAGTTAATTGCTATATTCACTTGGGAAACAAAAAACAAACTCAAGACAAGTGAATGTGGACAATGTGATAGCATCTCTAATTTAGAACCTCTGCAGTGTCTAGGACATTGTTATTTGGGTCCACCCAGTTTGTGCGTGGAGATAAAATAACTCTGTTTTTACCATGATACAAATGCATAGTACCAGTTTGTAGCCATAGCTACATGGTTGCTGATTAATTCAAGGAGCAATAGATGAGGGGACCGTGTACTCTACGTTTTGAAACCACAGCTACCTTCCAGTGCCTTATTCCAAAAGCCAAGAAACTAATAATGTTGTCCTCTAAAACTGTTGGAGCGTAGTATAACTCAAGAACTAAAAGGTGACCTATTTTAAATTACACACACAAAAAAAGAAAGAAAGAAAAACATAAATTAAAACATTTTTGTACTTATATACTACTTTATATACTTTTCTGTGCTTTCGGAATACATTTGTAAAAGAAAGAATCTGTGTCTGACCTTAGTCGCCCGCCATCTTAAAATCAAATTGTAGCCCTCAGGTCAACATTAGGAAGATTCTAAAGGTTCAAGGTTCTAAAGACAACCTTGTCTTAAAATAGAGATCCTTTAGAACACCCTGCCCTTGAGTCACACTGGTAATTCCATTGACACAAAGTTAGACAATAGATAAATAAAACTTGTGGCAGTGACAAGATGTTTGGGCCGCGGTGGGATTCAGAGCTGAGAGACACATAACACAAAATCAAAGACTTTGGTACAAAGTTAGAAAGAGTGGGAGTTGCTGCCTTCCAAAGTAGACTACGAAAGTGATTGCGGGGCATTTTATCTGACTTGGAGTTCAGGAGGCTAGAAGAAAAAGACACCACTGTTCTGCAAGGGGATGATAGAAACTCCTTTGGGCTGGATGCTGCTTTGCTGAACTGTTTGTTACATTATCTACACAGTAGTTGTCTGCTGAGGTTGCATGGCAATTTGTCAACGTCAACTGCAGTCACACTCTATTGTGGAGGCCCAGTGAGAACTACAACAGTATACAATCTTTGAAGTCTTATGCTGTTGTCTAGAGACCTAATTCATTAGCGGTATCCTGTATTTTAGCACTTATTCGTCCCACCTTTCAAAATAGTTCATCTTATTGAACTTTTCACTGTTTGGTCTTAAGCGTGAGATTTTTCCAAGTCAAATATCACAAAAGTCATTGAATTATTAGGTAAAAAATTTTTTTCCAGGCCCTGATATCCATTTTCCCCTAAAAACCCTAAATGAATAACTTTATTAATTCAATAATTGAAAATGCGACCTTCCACAGTAAGATGTATGATCTGATGCTGTTATTCTTCAGCGACAAATTTGTTGAGACCGATTTGTCAACATCTAATTTGCCTGCAGCTATTTCCTTCAGACACAATCAAGAATCTGATCAATTAATGAATTATTACATCATTAGTTTGTTAATTCAAATGCAGACGAGTAATAGAGCAGTCTGCTTTGTACAACAGCCGCTATCGGACCAGATTAGAGAAGCGTAAACAGTATAAAGTGTAATATGTGGAAGGTTTTAAGAGTCAGTGTATATAAATGCTTTTAAGAGTTTGCAAGCCCAAAAGTGGCCCCTGGTTCGCCGAAAGGAACGCTTTATTCCATCAGAGCAGGTCACAACGTTAGCAAAAGAGCCCAGTAATAGCCAAGATCACTCACTGTGGTCCCAATTATACGGACAGAGCAGTGGCCCCAGGGCAGGAGTTAATGATTATAATAAGGCTTGTCTGTCTGTTCAAAATCAGCTTAGAGTGCACCCACACTGACCGGCAGCATCACTCCAGCCGTAGTTGGATTTAAACGGGCAGTATGTGAACGAGCAGGGTGTTTTTGGGATGGGGTCCTAGGTTTGTTTCCCGGGCTGATGAACCGAGACCTCTTTGGCCCTTCTCATTACATCTCACAGCTATGAAGAGGATCAATTAAGACTTTGGTGTAAGAGCGCCTGCTATTTAATTCAGTACACAGTTGAGCAGTCTGTGATTAATGACAGGTACTTAGCTCTGAGACATGGTCAATAAACGTACTGGTCCGGGGAACCTAATGCCAGGCTGCAATTCTCTAGGCAAGTCCACCTCCAAGAGCGGAAAGAGGTTAATGGGAACATTGGGCAGAGGGGAAAAACAACTTCATGAAATTTTCTACTGCATCGCATTACTTACATGAGCTTGGCTTTAACCTGAAACAATCCAACGTTATGACCGCTGGATCACTGGCAGTATATGTTGTAGAAAAAAAAACATTTGGGGGACAAAGACAAATAGAGCACAGAAAGTGAAGGCTGTAAGACAGATGGGGACATTTAGGTTTTGCTGTAATCGTTTATGTGCTGTGCATGCATGTGTGCCCTCATGGAGCAGGAACACATAAATAAATGAGCACCTACCTGAGATATCCTTTGGAACTTACAACTAAGACAAGATCAAAAATGACTGCAAAAAATGTGCACATGTAGATCTTGCGACACAGGAGACAACTTCAAGGATAGGAGAATAAATGAATCTGACAAAAGAAAATGTTTTGACTAAGATATGATGCGAGTGCTATGCACACATCACAATGAAATCCAAGATTTTGTAGCCAGCTTTATAAAGTCACCAGCATCATCCCATGACAAAAACAATGTATTGTCTTTGGAAAGGAGGCTTCCCCATCTTAGTGGAGTCAATGTGCCAGGATATAATGAAGCTGTCTTGGTGGCTGAAAACCTGCCAGAGGTGTTTTACCCTCTAGGTAGGAGAACACAGATGGTTGATTCTGTATCAACGTGCAGTCAAAGCTGCTCCCATATAGTGTGCACGTTGGAGCCGATAACCCCAACAGCTGAATATACATATCGTGAATACTCCCATTTAATCCACTAATCCTCTTATGAGCACAATTACCACAAGGCAAACATGCCACCAATTAATGGGAGGAGGGCGGAGGAAAATATGTTTCCATCGACAATCAAGGTCACTATATGGAGCTTCCACGGGGTGCATGTGAATTAGTTCTTTAATACACTGCGCGTAGAAAATATAGACAAATGTACACCACCACTTGTTTGTTTGAATGAACCAAGGCCCAAAACCTTGGAATTATGAACGTAATATTTTGAGCAGATGACAGTTATCTTTTCATTGAATTTGATTGATGCATGCAAATCAAAATTACGTTATGTTAAAATGCAACACACTGTTGTTTAACCTTGGTGTCATGATACAAGGTGAATTTGTGGAAATCCATAATCACATTTATTCTCACATGGATGCACACGTTATTGTAAATCCTATTGTAAAATAAAACAAGATTAAAAATAGGCTTATGTTTTAGTGTGATGGTTGCGAAACAATACATTTCCACGACTTTTTGTTTTGATGAAATAAATACTTTTTTGTAAAATGATTAACAAATGTCATTGGAGAATGATGCTAGATTATATTTTACTGCCTTTATGAAAACAAATATTACCGGTAGGCTAGTAGTTTGTTTGTACCATATTTTAAAAGTAATTATGACTCCAGTCAGTGGTGCAAATTGTAGGTCATATGTAAACATGTATATTTTATTTGAGAAGATTGAATTAGCTTCAGACAGTCGTCCCACTCTATTTGAGCGCTAGAATTTCTTTCTATGTTTAGTCTGACAGAAAAGTATGGTGGCCTTTAATACTCTATAAGCATTTGGACAAAGCACATCACTGTAAATATTGATTATGATTTGTCAGTCCTACAATAAGTCTTCCACCTGTCACACCAATATGCTCAGCAGTCCTTGGGGAGCAACATTATACAATGATGACCTTTCCTCATCGTCATTGACTAAATAATCTGTGCCAATGATTGTGTGAATGTGTCAGCCTTTATTCTGAAATATTTTACACACTGCTTTTAGCATATCACAACAAAAAATCTGGGGGTGCCAAAATTAAAACCTGGGACAAAGTCATGGGTCAGACTCAATATTCATTGAAAAAATGATCGCATTTGTGCTTATTTTCCCCTTGGTACAGCCATCTCACCTCTGGCATGTATTCAGAAGCAAACGCCTCCATAAAAGACCTCGCTTGTTGCTGTGGAAGCAGACTAATTTGGATTTGCACTTCTCCTTTTCATACAAGCCCTTGTACTTGTTGAGGTGTTTGTTTTCATAGTGTGTATTTGTGTTATTCTCTTTCATTACAGCCACATTGGCATCGAACACAAGACAAACAGGTCTACCCTTTACATTTGTGAAAAGATAAGCTGCCTCCTACCTGTCTTGATCGCTTTTGTTTTCCATCTTTCGTTTGGCCATTTTTGGAAGGAGAGCTGAACGTTTACCTGAGGAGACTGGTAGCATGGTTGCTGAAACTGCAAAAGAAAAGAAAGGGGCTCTTATTGGTCTCAACTGACATGCCACTTGCAAAGCATTCTGGGATTTTTTGTATTACGGTGGAGGAACACAACTGCACATTTGATATGATCTCATGGGCCAAATATAATTACCCCACGAGCGAACTCTTGCCTGCCGGCCTGATCATATGTGAAATGTGACAGGGACAATATACACAATTGCATTAAAATTTTCAATAAGCATTAAGTTGTTCTGTCGCTCACTATATGTTACTGGCATAGATAGATGAACAAAGACACATTATTTGTAGCGAATAGAAAATAATATCCGGACCTAAGTAAATTTTGATAATTGATGATCTTTCATGACACACCAATGTGCCACAACACAGTGATTTATGTCCTACAGTAAATACCCTGATGTTATTGCATGCATACAAGAAAGTCAATCTATAATTTGTATGTAGGTTATTGCACTCTCTCACATATGTTACAAGCATGATCTCTCGGGTGCAGGCACAAGGCTGAAACTACGCTTCTGATTGTGCGCCTTCACAGTTATTGTATGTGACCTCCAGTGAGGACTGCCTGCTGACAGTCTTTAAACGCTCCCTACAATGACTTCAACGCAAGCATTGGCTGAAAAGCGCCCCCCTCGGCGACAGCAGCGTGCGCGCAAATATTAGCAACAATTTTCCAATAAAAGGCAAGTGTGAGATGAAAGTAAGTACTGTTTCAGATTTCCCTCCAATTATTGCACTCATCTCGACGGTGGAGCGGGTCCCTCCTTTCTCGTCGTGTAAAAAAAATAAAAAAAATAGGACACGTGGTTGTTTCGCGCCCTCTCAGCCTCAAACGTTCCACTGGGGAGCCAAGGAAGAGGAGGAGGGGGAAAGAGGAGGAGGAGAGATGCAGGAGCAGGCAGGAGGAGAGAGAACGTGCTCAGAGGGGTGTCTGCTTTCTAACCACGGACACTGAGCTGCGGAGCATCCTGCGCACATTTGGAATTAACACTTATGAGCACCTCTCACTTTTTACTTTTCTTTTGATTTAAGAAGAGACTTGCAGGATGTGGAAGATGAGCCAGTGGAAAGAGAAGCAAAAAGACATGCTGGATGTATTTTTTGACTCTCAAGTCCTAATGTGACATTGCTTCACGATATGCATGTGACTTTTTAGGAGAGTTCACCATACGCCAAGATGGATTTCTTAAATTTCTCCTCTTTAGAGGAAGGGATGGAGGCAGACAACATCTCCACTAACAACACCTCTCAGAGCAAGTACACCCCTCTCGCCATCTGGAGTCTAGCTGGACTTGTCAGTTTTCTAATCCTGTTTACGATAGTGGGCAATGTCTTGGTCGTTATCGCCGTTTTAACGAGCAGAGCTCTGAAACCACCCCAGAATCTCTTTCTGGTGTCTCTGGCTAGTGCAGACATCCTGGTGGCCACGCTGGTCATGCCCTTTTCTCTGGCTAACGAACTTATGGGCTACTGGCTTTTTGGTACGATATGGTGCGACATCTATTTGGCTCTGGATGTTTTATTCTGCACCTCCTCTATTGTGCACCTCTGTGCCATTAGTCTGGACCGCTACTGGTCAGTGACACAGGCGGTAGAGTACAACTTGAAGAGAACACCAAAGAGAGTCAAAGGGATGATTGTGGTGGTGTGGTTGATCTCAGCTGTTATCTCCTTCCCACCGCTGATATCGATGGACAGGAGCAACAATGAGACAACCCCACAGTGTTTTATAAATGATGACACCTGGTACATCCTCTACTCCAGCATCGGGTCCTTCTTTGCCCCCTGTGTCATCATGATTCTGGTCTATATTCGGATCTACCAAGTGGCAAAGACCAGGACCAGAACCATGTCAGAGAAGAAAAGGGACGTGGATTCACCACAGGAGAACGGTCGAACCGACACGGACAAAGCCGGTTCGTTTAAGTCTGAAAGAGGGGGAAGTGTTAAAGAGCTTGATTGTGAAAACGGCCATTGCAAGGAACACACGGCCAGCTCGTCCGTGACAAACACTTCTAAAAACCGGCACGTCAACCACCACGACGATTTCGATGACAGCAGTTCATCGGACGAGAAACCCAAGAAAAGCTCCACGTCGTCCAAACATCACCACGATGACCGAAAAGACAGGAAGTCCAGCAGGAAAAGCAGTTCCGCCTCAAAATTCTCCAGCAGGAAGTCGTGTGCCAGTTCCAAGTCCATGGAGCTGTTCTCATCTCGCCGCAAACGCAGAAGCACAGTCAACAGGAAGAAAGTGTCGGCAGCACGAGAAAAGCGCTTTACGTTCGTCCTGGCTGTGGTCATGGGGGTTTTTGTTTTGTGCTGGTTCCCCTTTTTCTTCTCATACAGCCTGTACGGAGTCTGTAGGGAGAAGTGCAAGATCCCCGAGACTCTCTTCAAGTTCTTCTTTTGGATCGGCTACTGCAACAGCTCTCTAAATCCGGTCATCTACACCATCTTCAACCAAGACTTTCGCAGAGCTTTCCAGAAGATTCTCTGTAAGTCATGGAAACGCTCTTTCTGACGAGCTTTAACAGACATTTCATCAGGCAGATTACCGTTTAAGCGGTTCTTAGTTGTAGAGAAAAGTGGGGAAGTCTTCCCACCTTTTACTGTCAGGGATTGTGCTTGAAATGAAGGGATGGCGACGGATCAAAGGCTAAAGGTGCAGGAAAATGCACCGCTTTTATTCCCAGTCGAAGCTTTCACTGAATGCTAGGCAGCTTTTTACACACACATATTTGCCACTCACATTGATTTATGCTCCCTTCATCGAAATACAATAAACTGACTCATAACATCCACTGTGATGCACACGCAGGGCGACAATTGCAACTGGATGAACTGCTCAGGAGACGAAGGGTTTATTGAGACACTTTACCCACATGATCATTGAACATAATGCCAAGACCTTGACAATCTCCAATTGTTATACATAGATAAGACAAAAGACAAGACAATATCGTCTATGTCTCTAAATCTGTTTTTCCTTGACCTTTGTTGTACGTTTCACTCAATATGAGGACCAATGGGACGAAGGGGCTCCTTTCTTACTCTTACAGTGTCAAAATGAGGGAAAAACAGAAACACTTAAAAAAATCTATACGTGGAATCTCATACAGAAGTAATATATCTGCCTCCGTGAGAGGTTCCTGCCTGTTCATATACTGAGAATGAAGTGCCAACCTCATCAGAATGTGTGACTTTTTATCCCGTACAAATTCTGTGGACTCGGTGGAATGTAAGGCTCTGTGGCACAATGGGAAAGTCATTCCGTGCAGGGCATCTCTCTGGAACTACAAAGTCTCATGAGTCTGAAACAATAGATGGATGGATCACTGCCTCCCTGCTGCGGCAGATGGACATGCACCGAGGCTCCTACTATGTGTGTGAAAAAAATGTCAAAGAGAGGTGAAAGTGTGGAATGTGGAACTATATTGTTGAAGGCTGTTAATCCACACTGCCACTGTGTGTGTGCGTGTGTGTGTGTGTGCCCACGTGTGCGTGCATGTGCGTTTGTGTGGTGCAAGCCTGAATTTGGCACCAGGACTGATCCTCTCTGCTCAAGTGTCTTTTTGTCCTCCTTGTCAGGCAGATTTGATGTTTTCCACCACCTCACCAAAGTCAGACACATTAAAAACCTCTTACAAAAATATTGCTCGCTTTTATCATCTGCTGCTGGCACACATAAGAATGCACATTAGACACTCTTCTCTTTTACGATATATTCCTCTTGACATGTCAAGCATTAATAGCCAGGAGGTTAAATGATTATTTTCCCTTGTAAATATGTGGAAACAGTACCGTATTATTGTGTGGTGCTTCATTATCACCCACTTATTGCTATGATCAACAATATGTACTGTTTGCATTATGAACAATGCGCTCATGGATTTTCACGCCACATCAAAGAGTCCTTTTGTAATGTTTTAGAAGAGAAACAAGAACAAGTGTTGATTTCTCTGCTTTGTGCTCATTCTAACAGATCAAATAAATCAAATTGAAACTGTGTATTGGTGTATTGGCTGTATTCTTCATTCATGTGAAATTTCTCTGCAAGTGTCAGCTGAACAGGACATAAAATGACTGCAGATTAACAATTTTGCAGTATTTTTTGCGTTTTATTACACTCTTATTGGCCATTATAGCTTCTATGCTTGCGTCGATATTACATGCATAAACTTATGACTCCTCTGACAGTATTAAAAAACAAAATCAAATTATAGCATTGACTTAAGACCGATTGTCAATTTTGCGCCGGTTATGAGGCAAACTCATTAGCCTTAAATGATGTACATTTATGTATGTGCTTGAAAAGACTAATATAATACGTAGCCTCCACTTCAGTCACCGTTTAGATCATTACCAGTGACCCTGACAAGGTTTAATACATCCCAAACATCCTCCACCTGTCTCATGCCTATTTATTTATTCCCTGAAAGCCGAGTGGCGTCACTTCAGTGACCAAGCAGAATGAATTCTGTCAAAGTGTTTATAGCCTGCTGTGTCAGCAGGTCACATTTCCACACCACTGACACTTCTGATAGCTACAGTGCTGCAAATTGGAACGAGATCCCATCAAATGTCCACTTGAATGGCCAGACTGATCACCTCCATAAAAATGGTCCTTGGAATAAGTTAACAATTGTACAATCTTATGATTATGTCAGCGGTCCTATTGCACAACAACCTTGTCGAGTATATGCAACCATTGATTTTTGCTAATCCCAGTTGTCACTACTCAGGGCATATACAGAGATAACCAACTAACCATTGACTCAGATTGATGTCTTCACTGAGTGGGAGCTGAACCCATGCTGCCTGCAGTGAACCGACTTCAATTCTATCTGCTGTTCGACATCCATGGGCTGTATTTTTCAGACTGTCACTCTTTTTTGGTACTGCGACTGGGTGGTTCTTTGATAAGGTGGGCCGAAATTGTGACATGAGAAACGAAATCTTTAACTTCTACAATTTTTTTTGTAAAATTTGCAGCAGATTGGCATATTTTGGGTAATGCGATTGGCTGGCAACCAGTTCAGTGTGTCCCTTGCCTACTGCCAGAAGTCAGCTGGGATAGGCTCCAGCACGTCCACGACTCTCGTGAGAAAATAGCACTTCAGAAAATAAATTGATTTTTTTGAAGCTCCTGAAATGTGATAATTTTGGAGGTGCGATGATTCCGTCTGATGCAGCGTGATTTAGAGTGGAGTCAAAGACAGTTCTGCTTGCTTTCTTTGATTCTTGACTACGTTTGTACTATAAAATACAACTGTTGAACAAAACACAACATAACTGACTCAGCTTTGCAAGCATCTATTTTATGTTCTTCTTCTCAAATATTCTCGCTTACAGGTTTAGTTCTTTCCACGACTACCATACTTCAATATTTGCGAGGCCCCGTACAGCTAATAAGGTAGATTACTTGAATTTGGCTTTGCAAAGTGAGAACATTACTCAGGATTTCTTCAGCAAGGATCCAGCAAGAAAAACTGATTTCAAAATAGTATACCTCTTTGAGCATCTTCACACCAGTGACTCCTCAAAGTTTGGCTGCACATATATCATATGCCACTACAGGGAATAAACAAAACTGTGTTAACTAGGTTAATTTAGTTATAGTTAAGACATATTTTAGTGTCGTACGTAAATCCTAAATCCTTGTTGTGAATGCTGTATGCTAAAACAGAGATATGTCACACATTGGATGCTGTGGATAGCAGCATTTCTATTTATTCTTTTTCCTCTTCTACTCTGTTTTTGCAATTGGCAAATACCGGCGCATTACCGCTGCCATTTTTAGCATGCAGCATCCGCCACAAGAAGGATTGACTATTTACAGCACCTAAAAGTGCAATAACTAACCAGGATTCTACCGTTGGCCACAATACGAGGTAAGGCGTTTAAAACTGAAAGGAAAATGATCCCACAATTAGAAGTGGACATTTTAAATCCAACTGGAACTGGCTCATTGCCATCAAGAATTGAACAACAGGGATTTTGAGTCTCTGACCTAGACCGGTCTTGGTCTCTTTTTTTCCAAATATTTGTTTCAAAAATGTGACTAATTGTTCAGTATGATACATCACAATGAAAGTTTGACTGGTGCGACTTATTCTCTGAAGCATTTTATTTTGTTAAAAAAACAACATTTTATTTGGGGGGGGGGACAGAGACTATTCTGAAGATTATTGTTTGACTGGAAGTCATGGACATGATAATAATCATTTTGGGAGGAAAACTAAACGGGAAAATGACAGGGTGGATTCCGATGATCAATCACACAAACAATGACGCCCACATCTCATCAGGACAATTGGACAGGGAGGGAAATGTCGGCACTTGAAGCTATGTGCTCAACAACAAGCTGCAGGAAGACAACGCCTTTTTTCTGTACGGTGAGAGCCATGTAACGACAAAGTGCGACATGCACCAGAATGCTGGCCGAAGTTGGGAGGAGGAGGATCAGGTAATGCTGCCGATGGGTCCAAAATGAACATTAGTTATTGTAGGTTATGGGTCAAGCTGGATGGTAATGCACTGCATTTATACTCAAATATCTTTTGGTACAAACTACTTACCAGAGTAGTTATGATGCAACATATTTTTCAGTTTGACTTGAGTATAAATGCTAAGCAGTAACAATATTTTATTCAGTTACATTGAACTGCTCGCTACCTTTATTTCTATCAATTTAGTAATTTATTTCTTTTGCAATCGACTTTTTCTCCTTTCTGTCAAATAGTCAGGCATTCACATGACCGCACACAGTCTTGATGAAATGACTCAAGGTGATGAATTTTCAAGAAGAATGTCCCTGCACTGACATTAAGGCAATAATGACATTTCAGTTTTTGAAAAACAACTGCTTTATATTGAGCTGTAATTCATCTGCCTAAATGTGAAAATTTCAGCATACAAAAAGTAAATTGCAGATACATTTATTTATTTATTTTTAACTCGTTTTGGCTGTTCATGGTCTTATGTAGCCCAACTGTCAAATATGCATCTTTTGGAGAGCAAGAGGAAAGCAATCTCAAAGGATGGATGGACACCCTCGCCTGGCCATCAATTTACCATTTTGCTCCGGGACACATGATCACATTAGCAAATTTTTGTCATTGAATACGATCTCAGCTCTTAGATCTATCCACTCTTTGCTTTTGGGTCCACATATAGAGAATTGTAGTTAGCCATAACAGGAGGACAACTCTGCTTTAATTTAAATCATGTTATTCTGAATTAACAGTAGTGTGAACCCCAATATTTGGCTAACCCAAACACCTCTGGGTATAATGAGGAAATTATTAGTTAAAGCAACTTTAACAGTGGTGCAATGGTAACGGTAACTGGTGATGGTAACTACAACAGAGCCCGGCATCCTTTTTAAATCCCTCATCTTTGCTGCCTCCCTCACACATGTCAGAAGCAATTTCAGCAGATCTGCATGAGTGCTCAGTGGGCGAGAAGTGGCAAATCAAGTCAGGCTGCATGGCAAAGTATCTCATTTTATACATTATGTTGCTGTATATATGAAGAAGAGGTTCAATTTCTCAGATAGTATGGAAAAAAATTTTCTGGTGCTAGATTGCTGCTTATTTCTATCTTCTTATGGAATAAAATAAAACTGATTTGGATTACTCTCATTTTCCTGAGCTGTCCAATTTCCCAAATGTTTTCTGTTTGTGGTTGTTTGTCAGTCAATCAAATCTTTATTTATATTGCAGTGTTTATCATATTTGATCTGCAATGGGGTTCGCTGGCATTTTTGGTTGAGCTCAGTTGGCAGTCACCTCGGAGGAGGACAATCAACCAGTTTTTTTAACGAGGCAAGCCATCTGTACTACTGTTGGGTTGGGGATTCTACCCCAAGAGACTGGGGCACGTATCTTAGGGTATTGTTCACAAGTCAAGAAAGGATTCATACTGGCGGGTGTATTGATGCAGCATCAATGATGTGAAGAAGCAATGGAGCCAAAGAGCAAAACTCTGATGATTACTTGCCATTTATAAATTCCCACTCTCATTTACGGTCATGAGTTGTGGGTAATGACCGACAGAATGTCCCGACTAGCCTGGATCCTCCCGGAAAAGCTCAATGAAGTCTGGGATTCCCTGCTGATAAGCAAAAGATCGATTGATTGATGGATGGGATTTTCCATAATGTCTCCTCATTATTATTGTACAGGCAACTAGTACAAATAAAATGAGGTGTCTGTTTGATGGATGATGCTCTTATTTGTCTGATGAGTCATTTGAGCATGACGTCAAAAAGAAGGATTGCTACTACAGTATTTGTTGAAATGCAGTAGATGTAAATTATGAGATGAAAAATACTTAATGAAACGTTTTAAGGGGAATGCCAGATGCACTTTATGTATGATTATATTTGGATGCTGTAGTTTTAGTCAAGCATAATGAAATAAACCGCACTTTGCAATTTTACGTGGCCTTTAGTCCAACAGTTTCCTTGCAAAGAGATGAAGGCAAAGCTGTCCACATTTTTAAAAGTCTGCATTTGCGTATAGTCTCCAATTGGATAACTTGTACGGTTAGAAGGTTGAAGTAACCTGACATAGGACTATTGTAACCTCTGATCGCTTGGCAATAAATAAAGCAAACTGAAAATATATAAAACTTGCATATTGAACTTTTGACTTTTAAGATGAATTGTGAATCATAAATGGTCATCGCTCACCTATATTTCTGTATTGGTAAAAAGCAATGATGGATGGATAAAATAAATGGATAATGCAAGTGATCTATTGTAGACTTACTGCAGTGTTAAAACACAGATGAGGTGGAGACATTGCGCCACTCCATTGCAGTGAAAATCAATTATTTAATCGATCCCTGTGTCCTTTTATTTCTTCTGGCTCTCGACATTCCGTCCAGCAATGATGAGAAAGAAAAGGATTCTGTCTCTTTTTCGTCATCTGCCATCACTCTCACAGTTCTCATATCAACCTTGGTAGATCGTCCTCCTTCATTCCCTTCCTGTATCAATCAACTGGAGACGTGCCACAAGTCATCTGTGTTATGAACCACCTTCGTCTTGGCGGAAGACCCAGCCTCAAATGTCAACACCACCATTCACTAGTTGAAGTATTGGAATTTGGTTCTCATAAACTATCTCCCAATAAAATATTGGCTGAAGGTGAAAGAAGTCACCTGTGTGGTCTTCAGTCTCAAAGTTGTTTATGAATTTTTACAAGAAAAATCCCAAGCACTTTCCAACAGCGTTGCCAGATGGTCATCTTTCATCATTCCCCCCTTAGTGCTTTTGTATTCATAACAGCTCAATGCTCACAAGCTGCAAATAACAATCCGTCAATTACCTTAAAAATAACTTCAAAGTCATTAGGGTGCCCAACTGGCTTTTTGTAAGTGGAATAGTGGCTCTGCTGTTGCTATAGAGACCTAAAGAAACCTACCATATAAGGTCTATAACGTTTGGTTGACCAGTCTGGACAACTTTGTATGATATTGTGAGTAACAACACAAAGTTTTAGCATGTTTCTGCTTTGTAACTCTCTCTTTTACACTGTCCAGTAAAAAAATGTATGGCTCAGAGGGCGTACTGGAGCCTATATCGTCTGACATCGGGCGAAAGGCAGACTACACCTTAAAAATGGTCGCCAGACAGTCGCAGAGCACACGTCCACATGCACACCGCCACTGAGCAGGAATCGATTCCATGCTATACCCACACAAGTTAGGCAAGTGTACCATTACACCAGCAGCGACTTTAATATATATCCTTTCAATCAGGTGTATTGCAATAGAGAAACATATATAACACGCAGGACACAATACCCAGAGGACCGGAATTGGTGACCCCTACTGTACACTGTAAATTTTCCAGTAATGTTTTACAGTATTTAAAAAGACACTTCAGAATGCACACAGTAACGACCAGGTATGCTGTGTTCTGATTCAATACTATCTAAATTAAATTGTGTGGTCCTGCTGTAACGTTGAAAAGAAATGCAAATAGCAACACTCAAGTTGAACCATAAACTACAAATGAACTCTCTTTTTTCATTTTATATTACAACCTAAAGCATCTAATGCCCAAGAGTATCTTTCAGTTAGTCACATCAAACAAGAACTTTACATCCAAACAGCCTGATAATGTACAGCTTGGCAGCCCGGGATATTACCAAACAGTAACAAATGATGAATATCTCGTAAATCTGCTGACTGGTGTCATTATAATAAATAAAGTGAGATGAAATTTTGTCTATGAAATCCTTCACTTTACTGATATGTTTACAGTGTGCTTAGAAGTGTGATGCATGAAAACAAAACATTTTTTCAATTTGTAGTCACACTGCCATTATCTCTTTTTATTAACCAGGCTTTGCATTTTATTCACTCTCTGCTTTATGGGTCTGAGAGTGTTTAAATTGAAGCAGTGACTCATTAAGTGCAGCAATCTTCACTCATTAGTCAGTTAATCTGTCTAATTAATTTGCATCTTGAGTAAACGGCAGCATATAGATAGTCTCTCTTGAAGGCGCTACACACATCAAAGCATACACATTTATAAACATGCATTTTCATAAAAGCATTAAATACGTTCTAAAACATCTTAAAGATTTTGGAGACCAACCAATATATTTTATTTTCTAAATGTCGTATAATATATTTTATTATATTATACAATAATATTATATATTATATTTTTTCTGGCTTTCTTTTAGTAGATGCGTTCAACATGTTTATGATTTTTTTTTTTTTATTGCACCTTTGAAGATGTTTGAGTCGTCACCAAGAGCCATCTAACTCTGCCTTTGGTTGACTAATGTCTGTTAGTTTACTTCCTTTGATTTACACTCTTTATATTACTGTTGGATTAAGACTTTTGATTGTAGTGAGGATGAAAGACATACAGGGCAGATCTTATCCAGAAATCCGGCACAGCGTCGGGGTACTTTAAACCATCAAAGTTTCTTCAAAAGAGCAGGAAAAGAAACTTTCCAGGCAAAATTGAGAATCCGAAGAGGGCCCATATCTCAATCTCTGAGCATGCCTCAAATCCCTCTTTAAAGATGTATATTTGGTCAAAGGTCAGGGCTCATGAATGAGAAAGAGGTGCTTTAAAACTTCTTATTAGCACTCTATATAACCTGCACGTAAAATCGGAAAACTGACTGCCAAGTGCCAGACCGATAAGGAATTTCAAATATCGGAGAAAAACAAAAACAAAGGCAGTAGTTTTGTCTAGATCACCGTCATGTGGCAGCAGTCAAGACCTTAAACTATGTGTCTATATCATGTTGGTCTTCTCAATGCACATTAAAAGTTGTTGACAGCTGCTTAACATCATTTGCCTACAGTTTGCAATGGAGCTCACAATCATGAATTTAAAAACATTTATGTAGTAGAATACGCCATTAGATCAGCATAAAAATAATTCCTTCCTTGGCAGACAAAAACAACTATCACACTAAAAATTGTGAGTCCTCCTGGAACACTCTCTGCAAATTTGGCAGTTACAGACTATGATTTAAAGGATGAGACACAAAAATCCACCCATCTATTTTCCACTACTATTTCTGTTCAGGGCTGCAGGAAAGCTGGAGCCAATCGCAGATGACTTTGGACGGGGACTTGTCTCCAATCAATCATCGACGATCAACAACTACTACTACTACTGTACACCATCAATCACTTCAACTGCAAAATCAGTATCAATCAATATATAGGAATAATTTCATCTGATGGTGCATGTAGAGATGTTTGAATGGTAATTTTCTTGTCCATTCCTTTCCTCTGATTTTCTGTCTTTGCCGCTTGGTTACCATGGTTATCATTTTTTGCTACTTTTTGGAGGGGGGCACTCAAATGCTGACATGGCCACAAATAAGATGCTGTGCAACAGCCTATATAACATTCAATTTCAGGGGTGAAGTTGTATTTTACATAAAAAATGTGTAGTCTGTGTGATACGTAACATTTGTATTGGATAAAATTGGATCTTAAAAAAGGCACGTAGCCTTAAGGGAAGCATACTATCGTTTTTCTTGGATATAGTTTTTCAGGTTGCACAGCACTATTTTTTCCTTCTAGAAACACCTGTGGCTGAAATACGTAGGAGCGTAGCATTAAAGATTTGTGACTGTGCACAAGATGTTTTTTTTTTCACATTTCAGGCCCTCTCTCAGACAGTGTTGACCGTGAAATTGTTATATCTGTACTGTTCATGCAAGTTGAAAGACACAAACCAGACGGCCAAACCTGTGGGTGTATGTGTGGGGATAAAGCTGAGACCGTAAAAAAAGCAATCAATTCAATTTGAAGTTGAATGGGAATATGAAAAAAAACATGACGTGTCCGTCTATGAAGGGTAGACAATATCATGTCAATGACACATTCTAAATTCCTTCATTTATTCCATTCTATAAATTACGTGAGATGACACTGTACCATCTGACAACATAACATCAGGACCTGTCCAATGCATGTGAGTAGATAAAGCGAGCATTTGTTGAGGCACAGGTGGAGCAGATCTGTAAAGTTTTGTTTACAATATGGTGTCAAATTGTTCAGCATGAGCTACACACGTAGTGAGAATCGTAACGTAATATTTTGAGGAGTTTTGATGGAATAGAAACACATTTTAAATACGTCCAACTCTAGCCTGAAAGCAAAATCATATTCCCATTAGATTGTATTGGATTTTGTTGATCAATATTTTTATGTCAGCACTTTTGTCTCACACAAACACTGACCCAAGGCAAATTATCTTGAGCATTTTCTACCCCCTTTAAATTCATTTTCTACGTCTGCGGTGATGTGCTGAAAGGTCCACAACTGGTCGAATCAAATAATTTAACTGAAGAGCTCCCGCAGTCACTACAAGGGAGCATCACAATGGAAATCTCAATTTTTAAACATCAGCAAAATGAAAGAGGTTTGGCGGTGACTAACGGTAGATAACGAAGATCCGTGACTATAGAAAAATACCAGCATTGAAAGAGGGGGTCTCCGGTTAACAGGAGACAAAAGAAGATAATGGGATGTGCAAGTGAATGATGAAAGATACAGTTTTGCTTTCAAGGCTATTCCTTTAAAAATGTAAAAGATTTTTGTGACCCATCAACAAGAGCAAAGATTTCAGGCATTTAAACTAGTAAATGGAATAAAGAAGTGAGAAACACTATGGCTGTTTTTTTTTTTAAATCTTAATTTAATAGCAATGTTTCTTGTTTGCACTTTGACTTTGTAATGGTTTCCATCAATACTGTCTCTAAAATAATTTATGCTTGCTCAACACCTCCATCACTCTTTCTACAAACTCCAATCTTGAACAGAGTGCTAATAAATAATCTGCCTAATTAGTTTTGCAGAAGTAATGAATCGTTTCATTTAATTAATCGACAGAGTTGGCGCACTGCTCTCAAAAAGCAAACACTCTTCAAGCGGGAGACCTGGAATATAATGAAAATTTAAAATCTTTTTTTTTTAACTTTATCTCTCACAATTTATGTCCTTAGGTATTCACAAACAAAATGAAGGGACATGCCTGCGTTGAATTATGCTCACTTGTTGACACGGGCAGATGTGAGAAGACAGGCTGGATCTTAATCAATTAATTGGAGTGTGTGTGAGCGTGCGTGTCGAAAAATATCCTGTAAATTGAGTAAAGCATGTATTTTCAATGAGAATTCTGTATTTGACAGTGAGAGCGTGTGTGTGTGTGTGTGTGTGTGTGTGTGTGTGTGTGTGCGTGTGCGCGTGCGTGCGTGCGTGCATGCGTGCGTGCGCATCCATGGATTCGCCTCAGGTATTTTTAATCAATGATCTCTCATTTCCTCTATCAGCTACATATTCCAGCATGCAAATACACAGGAAAAGCATTTTATTCATCTTGATTGAATATTTACTCTAAAATAAATTGCTTATTTACAGCATACATATTTTCAAGTTACTCGAGTCCAATTGGGAGTTAATCCCTGCAGGAATGTGACTAAACAAAAGTGCAATTTATTTATTTCAACCACTGTATAAACAAATTCCAACACCTCTTTAAGATTCACTGATAACATAAAACAGCCTTTAATCCAGTCAGAAGTTGTTTGCTCAATTAACAGTTTCCTAATATTATATTAATTATTATATTAATATGATATTTAGTACAGATGGCCAACTGAGTATACTGTCCATTTTAAACAAAGTTAACAAAAACTGTGTTCTTCTTAGAGAATCATTACACATCCTTACTTGGGACCAATGTGACAAAATATCTAAATAAACAGAGGCAGTTATTTTTGTTTTGCTCTGGACCCTTAACAATAGAAATATGGTCTGTTCGATTTATTTTCCGTCTCTGCTGGCCTCCGTGAAATGTCTCAGTGGTAGTTTTAACTGCAATAAATGTCCGAAGCCACATATTTACAGACAAAAACAAATGCGTGCAGATAGTTGAAAAATACAATGTGGCTGCTAAATCTTTTTAAATGGCGGTAAATCAAGCTCATAAATATTTGATGGAAGCTGGCGCTGAAGCAAACATTTTGACTGATTACTTGAAATATTAGCAGAAGTGACATGAATTCGGAAAAGCACATTAAATATTACAGAGATAGTAATGTAGTTGTTCTGGTATGGATCCTACTTTAAATTGGAATCCGTCCCTCCAGTGAATGTATAAATATGAAATCTGCCATTGACTGAATTATAATTTGACAGGTGGATGATACCTTGTCAAATATAAGTTTTGTTCTCTTCTATTGAGATGAATATTTATTGGACAGTCACACAGTCATACATAAGGGTTGGGGGGGGGGGGGGGGGGGCAGGCGGACAAAAGAGAGACCGTCACCAATGACTTTTTACTACAGATGGATAAAATCTATAGATAAAGTAGAAAGGCAGTGCTACACGCTGTGATAATTCAAAAATGGAACATAATGAGAAAGGGCATGCTAAGTAGTGATGGGGTGGCTATGGAAGTGCATGTTTAAAGAATTGAAGAAACTGTTAATTAAGGCCCATTAAAATGATTGATTAAAAATATGCAAATGAATGGGGAAAGTGAAAGATGAACTGTGCTTTAGGACAGTATTAAGGTTTATGCAAAGAAAATACAGTAGTACAATAATGCCAAACCAAACATTTCAAACAAACAAAGCATTACCCCAATTTAGAATTATAGCATCCAAGTTCATTTCCTACCTGTTGCGTGTGACCAGGAACTGAGGAGTTTCTTTGGGGGTTTTTTTCTTTGCTTTCCTTGTTTAAGCTATTTTTCTTTCAGTAACAGGCTTTCCCTTGTTTGTTCCCCCATCTCACATGTTGGTCTGTAGGCAATATGGCCATCTCTGGCATCTGACAGGAAGTTTGGTGAATTGTGATGTGGCTTTTTCTCTGCCCTCTGCAGGTCAGGAGGAGGACTAGTGGCTATTTTGCCTCAATGATATTGATTTTTTCTAATACCAATACTGATGCTTTGCATGTGATTTTTTTTTAACATGACATGGAACAAGTCAACTCAGAGTGGGGGATAAAACTTTTTCCATTGCCAAGCATTCCCTACCGCTAGACATTAGGCATGCCCCATCTTTGAATACTTTAAATCTGTCGAGCTTCTGTATATGGAGGGTGACTTTAGATTTGCAGACTTTAGTTGAGACTGTGGAAAGAAATTGAGTGTCAGCGAACGTAACAAGAGAACAACGGTCTGCAAGAGCAAAATTGTGGATGCACTTTACACAACTTTATACTCCTAAGGGTGCGATAGTGTCAAGTAGAAGATGAGTGACAGTATGTTTCATTAGGATGCGACTCGGGTTAGCCAGGCTGAAACGAGCCTGGGGCCGTGTTTTTAGTCAAGGAGCAACAAGGCACAAGTGGGGAGGCAAATATGTGTGAAGGCACAGCACTGACTGCTCCTTAGGACAGTGAATCTTCAGGCTCTGGACAATGCCTCAAGAACCTAATGTATAATATATTGGTTCACCGAGTCAAGCGAGAAGAACTCACAAGTCGCATGCCATATGATTATCAGGATTCTCCATATAGAGCGCATCTAATAACTGTACAGGCTGAACTTAATAAAGTATATTCACAGAGCTCAAGTTAACCTTCAGTTTTATTTAACATTATAAAACATCTGCAGCCAATCTCATACTGGCCTGATTGTTATGCACATAAGGCATGATTTTGTCAAGTATGATTTACTTTGTCATTCACCTATTCTTGTTGAGCAGCTATACAAACTAATCCCATTAACTGACTGATGTAATTGAACCTACATATATGTCAGTGATTGTGTGCAAGGTGAGATTTAATTGACGACCATAAGGGTGTATAGTTCTCAGCAGCAATCTCCAGATACTATGTACATGGGAAAACCTGAGAGCAATTTAATTGGAGGCTTAGTAAGTGGTATGACCTTCTGTTGATGCCATGACATCTTGTTTCTCTCGGTGATCTTTCTTCCCTGCCAAAAGAACCTCCAATATTCTGTGTTTTAGCTGAGAAAAATTATGTTCCAAGATGAAGTCTTTGCCTTCGCCTTTTTACATGTATTAAAAAAGACAATCTGCCAATTTAGGCATGCCACGTGGATGACATCATTTGCGCTTCTTATTTTCCACCACCATTAAAACACATTGTATTCATATCACTCAGCACCTACCTAATTGTGCTTTCTGTCTTCTGCTTCTGTCTTTTGCCATATTTATTTACCACTGCTTGTGTATTTCCAGCAAGTATCCCATCTAGAAACCTTTGACAATATGTCATCAGTTCCTGAACACTAATTCATCATATCACAACATTTCCCTTTTTGTGCTTTTTGAGAATGTGCTGTAGGCTTCAAACTATATATTTCCACCTAAAACAATAGCATTGATCAGATTATAACATTCAATATCTTAAGTGTACACAATTAAATAGAATTTGAAAAGTATTTGCAGATCATTGTATTCTGTTTATGGTTACATTTTACACAATTTTCAATTGTGACTGAAATTGTGGTATGTAGTACATGCAAACAAAACATTGCATGTGTGCATTCCTATTATAATGCTGATGGTGGCAGAGAAAAAAATTCCTCGCTGAGGTGCTGTGTGGTTGGAGTGACAGCAGACACTTGCTTCTCTCTCCATATCTGGTTGTCACGCTTTCCTCTCTTCATTTCATCTGGGAACCCAAACACTACTCACATTTCAAGGACAAATAGCGTGCTTGTTGCAATTTACTCACCAGGGCAGCAAAGGGGTCATGTTATGCCTCCACAACCGACAGGCACACTTACTGAAGTTGGTGAGACCATACTTCCTTGATTAACTTTACAGCATACACAATTAACCTCACCCTTCATCCAGTCAGCATTGAAATAAATTGTTTTTATCCCTGGCTCTGACTTCCAAGCTGTGCTATTTCAAGCTATTAGTATTTCAAAAACAGGACATTTCCATTTTACTTCATGCTGTATTATGTATATCCCATGTCCATTTAGCCAACTATTTTCTATTCCGCTTGTCCTCGTTGGGGTTTCTTATGAGCTGAAGCCTATTAGAGCTGACCTTGGGAAAAATGCAAGGTAAACCGTAGACTGGTCACAGATAATATACTGTACAGTTTATAAGTACATCTCTTAGCATTTGTATTCCACTGACTTACAGAAAAAAAATAACAAAGGCAAAGATTAATTATATAAGAGACTGGGGAGGTCAAAGTGCCGATTCAATTATTCACCTCGGTCAACGGTGAATCTGTAACAGCAATAACATACACACAATTTTCAACAGTGATGATATTCAGTATGAAAACAATATAAAATAATAGTGCAAGGGGATAAAAGGGAATATTAGATATTGCGTAATATGGTGAAATAGTATTTGCTGCGGTGCCAAACTGATTATCAAATCCTCCTCGCAGCTCAGAGTTCATCTGCAGTTTGTATGTTTTGCCTGTGTGGGTTTTCTCTGGATACTCCCGATTCCTCCCACATCTTAAAAACAAGCATAGTAGGTTAAAGACTCCCAATAATCTGTAGGTGTGAATGGTTGTGAGTCTATGTGCCCCATAATTGGTTTAGGTCGTTCCCTGCCTCTCACCTAAAATCAGCTGGAATCATCTTCAGCACACCCGCGAGCCCCGTGATATTATGAGGGCTTTCGGTTCTTATTAGAAAGTCCCTGTGACCCCTCACATTACCGGAACTCCCCCTTAGTTCACTTCACACCAGCCTCTAGTGTCCCCCTGCTTCCCCAACCCTCCTCTGAAGGAACAGTGACAGATGAGACAGAGACAACTGAGAAGACAGTTGGATAAAACACATCATCACCAACACAGGCTGCAGAACTTGATTGCATTAGTGATCGGGGTCGTGAAGGTTTGTGCCTATCAGCAGGAGCTGCAGAAAATCGTTTTGTTACTTTGAAAACTTCTTGCATAGTACCGTACCAAAGAAAGCTATTTTGTCTTGCCACAGCAAATACAGACTGGTTGCTCTGAAAAATGTCACAAGGTAACGGAGAGGGTGATACTGGCCCATTTACAACCACAGATGAAGCATGCTCTGAAGCCTTCAGCAATTTTCCAAACAGCCCCATCATGGAGAGGATGATGCTGTCACCAATCTGATGCAGCATGTTCATTCATACTTGGATGATAGTGAAGGCACTGTCAGGGTTATGATTTGTTTTGTTTTTCCCTTGTGGTGCTACAACATTCCTGATCACAGCTTCCAACAGGGTGCAGCCTAATTTGACATTTTTATTTAGTGATCCAGGAGACACAAGTTGATAATATACCCATCCGAAGCAGCTTTTAACCCAGCAGAACAGATTGGATGGTATTGAAAGCACCAATATGGATGCTGTTCACAAGATTGCCGTTTTTTGGTGTTTATCGGTGTGTGTTTTTTTTCTTGCAGGTGTTTTATGAATTTAATATAGGTGCCGAGCTGAACTATGGTCACCTCTGGTTGGAAGCAATTTATGCACACGTAGTGAAATGAATTTCACAAACATTTTAATATACACAAGGTTCTCACACAATCGGCAATTTGCAAAACACATTTTTGTCTCTTTCTACCTTGAAAATTCTCCGTTTGGTTTATTTAAAAGAATCCATCTGAAAAAGAACTGATGAAAAGTTGTTTTTTTTAAATGTAGCCAGACGTGTAGCAGCACTTGTTTGTTTAATACAACAAGCAAATCAGTAATGGGAACTGTTCTGGTGATGCTTTCTCGATGGCACTCTGCTTCCACTTGCAGAGATTAGCAGCTAGCTGCAGTAGCACTCGGAGCTGAGTGAATATGAAGAGGAGACGGCTACACGTGGGCAGGGAAGGAATGGTGTGATCCAGCGCTCTCATTGTCATTCTAATGAAAGGCATGCTCACGACAGGCCCAGCAGTAAAGGGGCGGGATGAGACAGTCCCTCCAAACCGCCACTAACAGGAAAATAACAGGTCGGATGTTTTCGTGTAAAAACAGAGTTCGTCGTGCAGGGACAGGGTTGGTTTTTTTTGTAAAGTAGGCTTCTGTAGTTATAATCATGGTGGACTAGAATGAGCAAATGCCATCCAGTCATAAAGTTCTAAAATGTCTAAAATGTTCTATCTTTGCTTTTAGGACGTTGTTACAGGTACTTTGATCTTAGAGGGATGAAAGCCATTGGAGTCGGACAGTCACACAGAAGACGATGATCCAAAATACCTGCGACTCCTCTTCCTTTCATTTATTTCATACGTTTTCATCTTCTGTCTCATATCAAGCATGTTCTTTGCATCACTTATGGATTTCCTTCATCTTTCCTCCATGCTGTTGTTGACATTCTTTTGGTTAAAGCTATTTCTGTCACTGTTGTTCACCTTTAGACTTCTGTTCCATCTTCTTCTCTCCCACAATTCATTGAACTATAACAATCAGCCAATACGATGTTAACTATTAGAGCCCCAATTTGGTAACTGCCACAACTGCAATGTTAACAGAGCCGCTTTACAAAAGTTGAACTGTTCTCATAAATTAATCATATCCCTGTGTTTGACTTTGTATGATTTGTGAGCATCCTTTCTACTATCTTAATTTCCCCCATTTGGTGCTTTAAACATTACACAAAGCTAAATCACAAGCTGAGAACGGCTACTGAACTCATAAATTAGACTTAATGATGTGTCAACCATAAAGTCTTTGAACTAGTAATGGACAAGCGCTTGACTTGACTTCTCAATAGAGCTACTGTTAAAGGGAATAAAATGCTTAGAAATTCAAGAGTTGAGTCTTGAGATTTTAAGAGTCCATGCATCATTAGCTCAGTTCCTCTCAAACCTTCAATCAAAAGTGACATTTTGCATCAATAATCCATTTGGGCTGCTACACCCATTCTTCTCTTGTGATTACATTCAGAAATAATTTTTAAAAAAGACTGACATCTAATTGGTTATCATTTACACAAACCTCTCTGCAGGTTGGTGTGTGAGGTAGGCATGGCAACAGGCCCTGGTAGCTGAAGACAATAAATGTCACAAAAATTAAGAAAATCATTTACGTATGTGTTGGAGGCAGTGCATCACAGTGAGGAAACATTTCAAATCCAATATTATATTCACGTTGGCTTCACTAAACTCAGTGTGGCATCGCGATTGTTCAATCACATTGAAAAGTAGACTCATGTACAGCGCCATTTGTTACCAAGTGGCATTCAGTAGCGTGACAATTCATACAGAATCCTGATCTCTGGGCAGCAAAATATTATGAATAATGCAACAACAGCGGTGTGGTCCAAAGAGCGCTTATCCTGGCTGCATGTGTGTGCTCACCATAGAGGGTCTCACAGCAGACGGGGCACAGGGGACTACCTGCATGAATCCAAAGCTGGGCTGTGATGGTCCGTGGCAGATGGAGCGGTGATGGTGACAGTGATAGATTCGAATATTGACCTGTTTCGGTTAGACATCATTGCTTCCTTCACATGCTAGAAAACACCATTACTGCACTGGACGACAAACTCTCAATGAGCTGCACTTTCATTATTCCGTAGCCTACACGAGGGTTCTACACAAATATTGGCTCGGTCTCCACACTGTATGACATCTGTGGCATTCGTATAATGAGGTTCCGCAATAAAATTGTAAAAATTCTATTTGGGATTACGACGCATCGCCCTATTCTTGTATGAGTGGGGCATCTGTGAATGTCAGACTATTTCTCTGTGTGCAACAGTGAGATGAGACTGTCATTGATTGTCCCCTTTGGAGTGATGCTGGATGGAAAGAAGAATTCTTAATCACTTCATTTGTCATCCCAGTGGTGAAAGTAAAACCCAAGCAAGCAAATTAACCGGCATAGCTGTGGGCTGCTAAATCTCGATGGCTGCACAGAACAGCTGCTGTGTTCCGATTGAGATTTACACGTAGCTAGAGTTAAGAGACGACACGCAACTTTAAAAACTACATTACGTTTGTCTGCAGTGCCTCTTTGAAAACGTGACGCTGCATTCTTTGAACACAAGTTGCAGTACTGTTCGCTGTAGTGCAAGTGGATTTCACCACACAACACGCCTCACACAAATGAGCTCCTATCTTGAGGCTTGTCTCACCATCTGTAGTTTACAACACAAATTGGCCACAGCAATATGTCCACCTGCAAGAGGAATAATGTTGCCATGGTATCTTCCAATTTTTAACAGTAGTTACAAAATTGAGTTTAAAATAAGAACATCTCTGCACAGGAATTAGTCCCAAAACCTCCAGACACAAAGTCAGGGTGGTACCAACTGGACCACAAAGACAGTTAATCAGTTTTGGTTTCTTTGACTTCTGCTCACGTGAGAACACAGGCACATGGCAACCATGCTGACACTTCATCCGTGCATGTTGAGCAAAGTCAAGTTGAGGAAATAGAGTAAGATATAGTTTTGCGTTATGGATTGGATTGGTTCCAATAAAAACAATCCAATAGCAATCCAGCCAGTGTGACCTGGATCAGACTCAATTACCTATCCAGTGGATCATTATCAAACCATCTATTTACCTATGGTTTATATAGTACATACTGTAATACATAGTACATAGGTAAATTATGCAATCATAATATAAATTAAAAGACAAATTAAACAATTTTACCTCCATCCATTCATGCAGGTTAGATATCCAAGCTGCACCAGGCTTCTATTTCCTCAGTTACAAGAAGAAGACATTCCCAAAGAGGGCGGAAATCAATTTGTAGATGTTAGGCCAGAAATGTACACATGCACTATCAGGAACCTGGGGACATTCATTAGGAGGTGTCAAGTTAGGTTTGCTGCACACAGCAAGTGTCCAGAACAGTTCCTTACCCTTGAGTATCAAGAAGAGGAACTTATACTAGCCTCTTTTCATTTTAAAAGACATTGCGCTGTCAAACTAATTCTCTCATGCGCATACTGTGAAAACATCTAAAAAAACAAGTCACATCACAGACGCTGAAATTCTAATTGCCTTTTTGAAATCACTCCAAAATGTGAATCTTAGGTAAAACTGTCTTTCATGCAACCCTCAGGGGGACAAGGCGGCTTGGCATCTGAGCCTTTTAATTGAAAACTGACCCACGTGTGTCTTTACGCATCACCGCACTGGTCACAAATCATCTTCATAGTTCTCCTCTGAGCTGTTGTGGTACAAGCGGTGAAGGATTTGAGTCATGTGGAAGAAAGGCAAAAGTGGATTTGGTCGTGCACACATCATTCATCCATCCTAAATATTCTCACCACCTTTCCCATTTATCAGAGCATATGTGTGACCACCTCTATTAATTGCTTGGTCAAACTTCAGAGCACAGAGTTTGACAAACGGCCAAATCTGCTCACTCAGACTGGAGGCAGTTCATCTAATGCAGTGCTGTGTGGTCCCCTTCAAAATAACAGTAATAGGTCTGAAATATCACTGTCTCTTGCAGCCCCAAGGGGAAAAAAATGATGTAGCGCTTGATGGGCTACCATTCTATTCAATTTCCTCTTTTCTGCAAATCCCCAAAACATTGCCGTATATCAGCATATTAGAAATGCTGCTCGTCATTCAACGCACATGCCAGCATTACCTCTGTGGATTAGGTCAGATTGCAGAATTGGGCGCCTGGCTCCAGAAAACAATATTTGTAAATAATGCAAGACCATTTGAATTATTTCTGAATCTCACAGGGCAAAAGAAGGCTGTTGAGAGAAGTGCGAATGAAGAGTTTCCTTCAAACCAACCCGTTCAGACGCTCATTAGAAGTGCCATTTTGACGCCTTTGAATGTAACGAGAGTTCAAAGCTGTCATTGGAGGTCACACTCGAGGATTGGGTGAAACGCCGGCTGTCATGATGTGAGACATTTGTGTGTGTGATGACTCATCCGAGTGGACCCAATGCTTCCAGTTAAAATGTCAAATGCTCGCGCAGGGATGTGGAGGATATTCAGTCGTAACTCCTCCTACTGCTGCCTACAACATGAAAAGAGTGTACTGTCTTTGATACATCTCGAAATAGTTCAAACAAGTAGGTTAAACTCCACATAAAACATACTTTTATATTTGTTTAATATTGTATATTATTATTATTAGTAGTAGTAGTAGTATTATATTATTATATTTAGTGTCTTTGGCTAGTGACATGTCCATGGTTCATTTTTTTACTAATGTCAAGCAAATATTGATTTATTTATTTTTTCTCACAATTCAGACCAATCACACCTTTGTTTGACTGTTTCTGTACTTGCACAGGATGCAGGTGCAAAAAAACAAAAACAACTAGAAATGACCGTTCGATATGTTTCCTCCATCAGTCATGCTGCCTTTACAATTGTAAAATTCATTTTTCCTTATCCTCTATACATTGATTTATGAACCGGGCACATTGTTAGTTACTGGTGGAGAAACGAAAGAGATTCACGCTGCATAAAAAAGTTAGAAGTTTACAAAGATAACAATGTCCAGTGTGATTGACGTAACACTATTATTGTAGGTCAGTGTTGAAGAACTGTTCTGCATCATACTGAGGGAGTGTGTAACTTATCTACTACTTTGCCACCTCTACTAACTACAAGCACTATAATAAACATCCCATGAGATGTGCAAATGTAACTATGTCATGCTAATTCACTTTGCCCTGTTTTAATCACCAGCAGCCAGACACGGATCAATCTCATTATGTAAGTAATTGGACTGGTGACATTTTCAAAAGATGCGTTGCATTTACATTCCCTTCGCAGATTAATCAGACCTAAAATATATCCCAGTAAGACAAAAGGACATCACAAATTACTTTGAACTTCCTTTTTAATATTTGAGATGTGGACATGTAAGAGGACAGCATGATCCGTCAAAGTGAAGTTTGGAGCCATTAGCCTTTTCCAAATCCAATCAAGGAGGTGAGAGGGACCTTGGAAAAGGAAACCAGCAGGAGCACGATATAAGAATTATTTAATCATCCCCGTTGCCATGTCAACCAGTGAAAAGAAAGCACGAGAGTTGCTTTCTCACTGAACCACCTTAAGTTTTACTCTGCTACCATCTAACGGTACGTTTGCACTTACACACAAAATTTAAGCAAAATAAAATCTTCAGTTTTTGGTTGCAAAAAAGAAAAACTCAATTATTTAAATATGCACGATTTAAATAATTGGCAGCCTTCTCGGGAGTAAATTACAAAAGCCTCAACACACAGTGCCTATGTTGTTATTTCACTATTAAAGGAAAAGTAAGAGATTGGCGCCCCCTTGTGATACAGAAAGCGAGAGAGAGAGAGAGAGAGAGAGAGAGAGAGAGAGAGAGAGAGAGAGAGAGAGAGAGAGAGAGAGAGAGAGAAGAGAGAGAGAGAGAGCGAGAGAGAGAGAGAGAGAGAGAGAGAGAGAGAGAGAGAGAGAGAGAGAGAGAGAGAGAGAGAGAGAGAGAGAGAGAGAGAGAGAGAGGGATGTGGAAAATGAATTAATACTAAAATAGTGTCACTATAAGGTGTAGTTGACATTCACTTGGCAAGATTCAGTTAGCAATCTAACTTTGCACTGTACAACAAATATTTTTCAAAAGCAATTTTCTGAAAGCATGTTATCCACCCATCCTGAGTGTTTATCCTCAGTAGGTAGGGGTGCGGGCATGAGCTGGAGCTGAACCGGCATAGGCTGAGAGATGGGGTGTACCCTGAAGTGGTCACAAGATAATCACAGAGCACATATGTAGATGTTTAAAATTACCAACCATTCATACTCAGGTTCATATATATGGACAATTTAAAGTTGCTATTTAACTAAAGAAACGTTTTTGTCACTGCACTATTAATTATGAGAATTGAATACACGGTACTTCATCAAAAGGATACATTTTTTACCAAAATAGCTTGTTGTGGATAGTACAACTATGTTGATGTTGTTTTTTAAAAGTTGACTTAGTATCATTTAACTACCTATTAGCCACACATGGGGCACATTAAAATAATATACAGCCAACTAGGAAAATTGAATTAATAAAAGGGAGCATTTTGTTAGAAATGGCCACTTAGACAGCCTAGTGTTTCATTATTCTGGTACATTTTCATGATGGCTGAATGAGTTGGACGAAGACACCAAAGAAACTTAGACTCAGCCAAACTTTGGAGGAGGAAAACAAAAGGCTTTTGTGTAGATAGAAGTTCTGTTTTCACACATTCACTCATCCAATTATAAATCTAACAACACAGTGTTGCAATTGTAATTGACAGATGGCAGCACCCATGTTTGCTGTGACTGGTTTGTCTCGCAGGGTCCATCATCATCATGATCATCATCATCGTCATATCTTAAATGTTAGGCAAGCACCCTTTCTGTCCATTTTTAAAACTGGTTTAAAGGCCCATTTTTATTTGTTGGCGTTCGAATGACTTGCGACTGTTACTCTTCTGCTACTGTATATTCGTTTGCGTGTCAATTTACAGTTTTCACTGTCTTTGTGGTTGTAGCGTTGTTGTAGGAAGCGCTTTGTTAGGTTTGCAGCTTTTGTAAAATACGCTCTATAAATGAAGTCTTCATCATCATGTTAGTGGGCATGTGATTAATGTAAGGATAAAGTAAGGTTTGAGAATGTTTATGGGTGAAATGCGAAAGAAGTCTTTGGGGAGTATTACTTGTTGTATATTAATGGTTAAAATGACTGTATTATTATCAACAATTAAAATGAAAGTAGGCCAGAAATGATTTGCAGAAATTTGCTATTTGGGGTCAGGTGGCATCCCTATATCACCAAACTGCACCTCTGGCTTCAAAGAGATGACAGTTACGGCCCCTGTCATTTATAGACATCATGGGCGAGGCAATAAGACCTCAACCTTTGCACATTGAGGCTGGATGATAACCACTGCAGTCATGCACAGATCGAGCTACTGAAAATAGGCCGTGTGTGCAAGTGTGTGTTTGTGTGTGAGGGAGACTGTGGAAGCCTCGAAGTGAAAGATGGGCGGAGCTACAAGAAACATTGCGTGACAAGACTGAAGAAAACAGGGTTCTCTGGTATACAACACGCGCGCGCACGGACACACACGCACAAACACAGTAAATTGCATCGACAAATGTGTGCATGTCCAAAAAAAATTATGTACCTTCAGGATGTCTTAACCTGCCTCCTCTTCACTCTGGCAATCTCTCCGGCTTTTCATTTATTTCACTCCAAGTCTTATTTCTGATATTTCTGAGTCTTATTTCTGATGTAAAATGGAGGCAAAATAAATGCTTTAACCAACTAAATATATATTTAAATTAATTAAAAGAATATGTATGTATATATTATGTATTAAATATATATCACACGCACACACAAAATTGAAATCGATACATTCTTCCACAAATATTAGATTTGTTTTAAAAAACGCAATCAACAAGATTACTTTCTGAATAGATTAACTTATTATAACGAGTTTTACTTCGGTCTTTAGCAGACGATCAAACGTATAGTTCTCGTTTAATTTATGCCGCACCGAAAATGCAATCCATCTAATTGATACGTGCACAATCGATTTGTAGTTAAAAAATACACATGCGCGCACACACACACGTTATAATACGGTGTTATATATTTGAATAAACGATGCGCATTGTTTAATAAAATACTATACAATATAAATATACTGGAAAAAGAAAGAAGAATGTGGCTGCTTTAATTTAATCGTCTCAATATATCCACCTACATTACAATGTTTATGACAAATTTCCTTGAACAGTGGTGATTGGTAAAATCGGAAAATTAAAAATGAATACAAGTACCTTGTTTACACCAACAATTATATGGGCAACATAGAGCGGATGGCCAAAACAAAAAACACTTTTAATGATAACGAATGAGACGCAAACGACAACATTCTGCAAAGATGCTTGTAAATAAATAAAAACACGGACCTCAACAGAACAGTTCCATTGTCCCGTAATTCACTTGCATGAGTTGCGTTCGCAAAAATAAGCCATTTTAATTGTGATGGTATCCTAAATCTTTGTCCCGCTACTCGCAAGTTTTGCACGTTTGGTGCGATGGAGGTGATTGTATCTTATTGCAAAACTGTGGAATGTGAATGTTTTGCCGCGAGGGTGCCTGCGTGTCCCCGCAATCAGCGAGTGCCAAAATAGACATCAATCATCCATGTCCAGCAAAACGGGCATTATTGTAATTCATGTATTTAGATAGAGATACTGCTTTTTTTTTTTTTAGCATCAATTGATCAAAACGAATATTTTTGCTTGAAAACATCCAGTAAAACTGGAAACAATTATATCTAAAAGTATGATGGTAGAGCAAGGAAAGTGGAGAAAAGAGTAGTTTTCGGAGTGTTTGCACTGAGCTGACGAGAAGGTCGTGACAGGGGTTAACGTGCCGTGAAGGGGTTAAACAAACGGACATTCCCCTCACAAATCCTCCGCGCTCATGTGGCCTTATAAGAGGAGCAATTCTATTGAGTTTAACCTGCCACGAACTTTTCTCATTAAACCATTTATACACGTTTAGCTTAATGATTGCTGTACATCCTTCCACGAAAAGCTGATTTGAGTGGTAAACATGGTCTTTATTTAACCTTTGGAAGTGATACGCCTCATATCAATCTCAAAATGAAAGCCTGACCCCCAAGAGGATCATCAATGTACCAATAAGTGTCACATTTTATCCATAACGTAAGGGGAAAAAGATGACAAGTCTGTTTCAATTCAGATATGTAAAGCAGAATTTTGCAGCAGTTCTAATGAGAACAATGAGCAGCATTAAGACATAAAATGGTTTTCTTCTCTGCTTCTAATAACTCTGTCTTGAGATCACAAATTTAACCATAGAAGGAAAAGAATTTTGTCCCATGGTGTTATTTTGCTTCCTGAATACATGACTTTAAATCTGAAAACAGTGGAGCGGGTGTAAAAATCCCTAAACCCTCTTAAATCCTTTGATTTGTGAGTTGAAAATCTCCTCCAAGCATTCCTGCTTTGTGAGCCTTTCGCTGATATGGAGTTAAAACTGTCCTGCTAAGGTCTGGCATTTGTAGGCTATAGAAGCTGTTGACTTGCACTGAGGGGAAAGAGCACGGTAGAGATTATGGGCAATTAAAGCCCACTTTATGCCGGTCCGCTGGCGTCACGGAGTCTGGCTGAGAACGCTCACCTCCGCTAATACTATCAATGAGCACAAACTCTGCGGCATCAACTTATTATGCACAGTGAATTATTAATACCAGAGCAAGCGCATTCCGGCTCGGCTAGCTTGATAAAGCGGCACAAACAAGATTTGGTTACCTACTGAAGAGCATAAGAGTACATGCTTTGTTAAAACAGATGGAAATGTTCATCGAACAGGTTAAATGTGAAAGGTGGACATCACTTAGATTTCATGAAAACTCAAATACTGGATGTATAGTCAGTGTGTTCATGCGTGTGATTGGTAAGGAACTGTACAAAAAGGAACGTACTGTTCTCCATTCAAACAGGAGTTGATACCATGAACATGAGGATATTTTGCTTGCGAGACCTCTGTTCATATGTTTGAACCCCTGCAGAGCAACACTTCAAAACAAAGGCGTGGCATGCAGCAATACAATCTGCAAAACATAGCGGACGTGCAGAAATGAAACCTTTGAAGTGAAATGAGTTTGGAGTTCTAACATATCCGCCAGGAAAATTACACAAACACAAAAACTTGCAAGTTGAACGGTCATACTGAACAACATTTGCAAATCGAGCTAACTTCAATAAGTTCCATATTGCTGCTTGGTGCAATAAGGCTGAAGAGAATATAATGGCTTAAAAAATATATACATCTACAATAAAATAACAACTAACTACGTAAACCATCAAAGTTGTTGCTGTGTACATATTTTGAAATTTATATGAACCTATGATTACTTTACACTCATATATCAATTTAGAAAGTTAAAGATGAGTAGTTAATGCGACTTCAGCAATCACCAATCTTCACTTTCATGTCTGCAGTATTATGTAAAACATTGCAATCACAGATTATTTTGCCATAATCTCTAAAATGTGTTTGGGTTATTACTTCTGCATCATAAATATATAAATTCAGTTCATACTAGTAATGACATGACATTTTGTCTAAAATCGTACTAAATTCCTAACAAAACAGTTTTGGTGTTTTGCATGGTTTCCACTGCATTTCACTTTGTTAGCCATCAGAGGGTCCCCAAGAAAGAACAGACAAATATGTTTTACAAGTGTCATACATTAACCACAACAAGTTGGAGGCAAATGTTGAGTATTTTTACGCAATTTGATGCAATGCTTCTGCTTCATGTCAAACAGGTTAGCTGAGTTCGATGCAGTTGAGTGAATTTGAGTGTTTTCGTGTAAAGAGCTGTGAAAGGCCCAGGAGGAGATTCTCCTGTCTGTGTCTCTCCGCCTCCAGTGGAATTAAGTGGGTCAAACTGTCTCCACTTTCATTGACTGTACGAGTCAAAGAGCAGCAAAGCCCACAGCCATTACAATCATACTCGATTGACTAATGGCTGGTATGAAAGTGTAATTAGACATGTGAGTAAAGGAAAGCTGCAACCCCAAAGAGGAGCAAATGGAAACAGTCGGGGTTGCCAACTTGACTAAATGTTTGACTCTGCTTCAAAGTAAGATTTGCACAAAAATCTCAGGCAGTTTTCAATTCACTCTTGGTGTTTTGTCGGAGCAGATGCTAATCCACTGTGTCCATCATCAGGAGCTGGTCATCAAAACAAGAGAAACACGCTCAATTTGCTCCCACCGTGTCCCGGAGCAGATGCCGATGATATGATTTTGTGTGATGAAACATGGAGCGCGGATGAGAGCCGATGTCACGAGCTGTGGCGGCACGGAGGGGTCGTGGCTGCAGAGCGAGCCGGCAGGCCATGAAAAGCAAAGGGCACGTCAAGATGGATGAAGATCAGAGGAAGAAGAGAAAACGAGTGTAGAGAGCAAAGTGAGAGGAGCCTCTGGGTCTGTGGGGCCCCCCCTGTGCAGGCGGTGTTGGCCAGGGAGCAACATCACTCACATGGCCCAATGTACACACAGAAGACTGATCTAATGTGGGCGCTTAACAAGCACACCCAAATGAATTTCACAGATGGCAAATAAAAATGTCCTGAATTTAAGCACCGCTTTGAAAGCTTCTCTTAGTTTGTGCATTTGCCAGGAAAAGGAAGGACCCCCCAGCCCCCTATATAATAAAATTGTCATTAGACATTTAGGACTCGTTTCAAGAAATGAAGAGACACAAAAGACAAGAGGGCTACACTTGGGCTCCTCACCGAGAAGACAGGTGGAATACTCAGTTGTTTGGCGCAGGGCTCATGTTACCGATGTCTGCGCCGTGTGCTAGTTTGAAGAGCAACATTACCGCTGATCCTGTGTCAAAGGCTAAGTCTAACCTGCGGGACTGTAGGAGGAGAAGAAAAAGAGACTCAAGTTAAAGGTCACAGCCGCTGACTCCATTGAGGGAAATAAAAAGCTCAAATGTCTTGCCATTTGCACTAAAAGGGTAAAGACGCCCGTCAGCACTTATTTCAATCTTTCAGATGATCAAACGATGAAAAACTTATCCGATGAAGTCTTAATAAAGTGATTTTCCTTGGAAACTGTATATGGGCATATCCAGTAGTTGAATTTATGGACAGCATTTTAAAAACGTAGCCTACTTTAGAAACATATTTATATTGAGTCTTAACTAAGTAGAAAAACCTTTAAAATATTCAAGTTGGCAAGTATGCTAACAACCATCTGACCAAAGTACAGTTTTTTTTTAATATACTTTGGTGCAATTCTTTTTTTTTTTTAACTTGTTGGGAAGTATTTCCTCAATAGAGGGACTGGGGGTAGAATGCTGTAACTAAATTGTTTTGGGGATGTTGATTTGGAGTCAAACTAACTGTGGCCCAAAATATGTAAACAGGAAGTTGTTGACAGACTCCTTGGCCCCAATTTAATATAAAAATCAATACAGAAACTTCATCATATATATGCCTCTGACACTTATCATGTGTACTGTACAAGAGTTAGAACAAAATATTGTAATGCTCAGTTTTGACTGACATTGTGAGAGTAGTATTAGTTGAACAATTATACGATTGGTACGTATTTGCAGGATGGAAAATACACTGCATACTGCTGAAAGATATTTATAACATCTTGGGATCTTATTTAGCGAGTGGGAATATTGAAATATTAGCCACAGCTCTCGATAATAAGTGTCGATTAAAACAAATCCTACTTGCAAAGAGAGAATTTTTATACGGTTGTTTCACTGGATCTCATTAGATTCTGCAAGAGCAGTCGTCAAACTGCACAAATTTGTATAACGACACAGATACAGGTATCAAACTCAAGGCCCCCGGGCTGGATTTGACCCTCAACGTCGTTTTATGTGGCAGGCAGAAACTTTTTAAAAACTACTAATAAAAATGTTAATATTCAAATTGAGGGGAAATCGTGTAACGTTTTGGGCCAATTAGTGTTCCCACATATTGTTTTATCATCACAAGTGTCACGGGTATAAAGAAGTAAGGAATAAAAAGTGTCGAAGGTGCGTAGCCCAGTTTATGCATGGGCAGCACACATCGTGACTGGCTGTATATATTATTTTAAAAAAAATGTATGCTACAGTTGTATTTTAAGAGCCTCTTCTTGGCTCTTTTAAAGGAGCTAAAGCAACAACCAATGTCAAATGTTTTCATGTCATAATGTGTTATAGTTGCACTTTTCTACATTGCTCACTTTATGAAAAAAAGAAATTATTGCTGCTGCACTTTCATAAAAAGAAAACAATATCGCTTATGATATTTCATTTTATACTATTGATTTTTTTCAGAATTTTGTTCCATAATTAACTAATATCGCACTCTTACGCAGCTTTTGCAATTATTATTATTTGCGTTCACCATTATAACCGGGTCGGCCATTTTCTTCATGAAAAAATTAGGTATGAAAACTTGGAATGCTGTTGCGCAAAAACTCCGACTATTTAAAGATCTCAAGGCTGCCTTGTGTACACAATATGTTGGAGAGATGGATGCTTCGTGTGGATCTTCATTCGTGATTTGGATTCTAATTGACCCAAATATGGACGGAGCAGAGCCTGCGGGGGCTTTTACAGTAGCAACAGTCACTGCACAGTGTAACGATACAGCGACTCGCCTTTCCTCGGAAAAGCCCATTTGCTATTGTGCTCGTCCAATCACTGGATGGCCCTCAGTGCACGCCAAGCGCGCGACTGGACCTTTCACTGTACAGTAGTGCTTGTCCGTCGCCCCGTCCCTGCAGCGACTCTCCGTCCCAGCACAGCAGAGATGCTTCACGTGCCTTTTTGGACTTTTTGGACGCTGTTTTAACGCTTAATGGACTCGGGATCGGTTTGATTTTTTTACGAAATTTGGAAAACATGCAGAAGAAGCTGATGGACACCCACACGCCTCTATTGTCATCACCGAGGGCGTCGTCTTTTTTCATTGAGAATCTACTGGCGTCGGGGCCACACGAGCGGGATTCCCCTTCCGAAAGCAGCCGATATGGAGCTGCGGCGCGCTCGGAGTCTGCCAGCCCGGTCTCGCGGCCCGGCGTCATAAGCGCGGAGCCGCTGATAAACTGGTACCCAAGAGCTTTGACTACCCCGTGCAGTAAGTATCGCTCAAAACGTCGTTTAAGATGAAGCGCAAAATGAATGTAAGGATGGAGGTTGCAACAAACCGTATTGCACACACACACACGCGCACACACACACACACACACCGCTGATAAATTCTGAAACAGCAAAATAATCGCTCCTTCTTGTACACCTATCAGAGAGCGTCCCAAAAGATGAAAATCAATGCATAACTTCTATCACGTTTGCATCAGAAGAAACCAAGCCAATCAATAGCGTAGAGGTATTTTATAAAGGTGACGTTGCATGTTGACTTGATTGCTCATGAATGCATGCATGCGCCAGGGCGAAAGGTGTACAAACCGTTGCATTTTGGTCTCAGGTCCATCTGTTAACGCGAGGTCCGAGGACCACTGCTGCTCGGTGTCGACCAGTGACAGAAGTTCTCCCGCCGTCTCAGAACCGATTACAGACGACAGCTACGAGTCGGACAGGAAATTAGGGGACGGCAACCTGATTGATATCCACGACGAAGCTCAGAGTGGCTTTGATGCGCCCCCTGATTTGAACACCACCAGGAAGAAGAAAACCCGAACTGTGTTCAGCCGAAGCCAAGTGTTTCAACTGGAGTCCACCTTTGACATGAAACGGTACCTGAGCAGCTCAGAGAGGGCCGGCCTGGCCGCATCACTCCACCTGACAGAGACCCAAGTCAAGATCTGGTTCCAGAACCGCAGGAATAAATGGAAGAGACAGCTGGCGGCGGATCTCGAGACTGTACACATTCCCAACCCGAGCCAGAGGGTGATAAGAGTCCCCATTTTGTATCATGACGGACCGCCTGCAATGGCTTTCAATTTGAACGGACATCAGGTCTTCTCGAACTCTATCGCGTATCCCCTGTCCTCCCTGGCCCACTCCATGAGCATACTGAGGTCGCAGATGAGCGGCTTGGTGTAAAGTACAGTATCAAAGTATTATTTCGATATTTCTACTACAATAAGTGCAATAACACGCAATGTCACTGGCAGTCGCAGATAGCATCCGAAGGAATCAATATGACACAAAGTCATGTTTGTGTGTAAAGTGTGTGTTTGTCTGTTACTGCCAACATAAAATAATAAACCGAGTGCCGTGTACTCTGTTTGATATGCAACTATTTTTGCCAAAATTTTATATTAAAAAGATATACACGTTTTCAATGTTATCATTTTTTTCACTCAATAAATGGATACAAATACTAATTGTTTTTCCTCTGTGTTTTCACTGCTTAAAACACAATTTATTTAATAGCAAGGTTTAGGAACTGTCAGTGAACTAACTTTCAAGTAAATCTTTTATTATTATTATTATTATTATTATTATTACTTTACAAAGTCAGAATAATTGTTTTTCAAAAATATTTTTGACCGCAAGGTTAAATAGAAAATTTACAAAAAAGGTTACGATTGTACTGCTCTCTTTTAATTAGGCTCAAATGGGTATATAAATATACTGGTGTTTACAATAATTATGTGTATTTAAAGCTGTTGTGTATAAACGGAGTTGCAAATAAAAAATACCTTTATTACCAAATAAATCAAGCAAATCAACAAAAAACAGTGGCATCTGAATCGGGATTAATTTTTATCCAAGAAAATCTTACATTACAACCAGTCTGAATAAAAAGTTTAATTATGTCCTAAGGCATGCCACGTGAATGAAGTTTAATTTCCTGAAATAAACCACATCGGGCACATCTGCACAACCAAATGGGATAAGGTGAAAGATCAAATGTCTTTCTGGGATAATTCTGTTTTGAATATCACCATGCAGTAACACATATGACCACGTTTCTAAAATTTTGGGTGCCTTATTTAGCAAAAGTGTTAGAGAGCATCTGTTTTTCAATTTTATATTTGGAAAAGTTGAGCAAGTCACCCATACACGATCGCACGCATAGCACATATACACTTTAAAATATATATATTAAATGGAAAAAAAATCCCTACTGAAAAGCGAGCAGCAAGTTTTGATAGGGAAGATGTAGCTTGGGCAAAGCGAGGAGGGGAGCTACAGTACAACGCTCTCGTTCTTGTCGCATCCCTTTGCTGTGATTGGTCTACACCGCTTGTGGTTTGGACCAATCGGCGAGAGCCTGTAGTTCGCCCCATCCAACGTGATGTGAGCGCTGACATTACACACTGAGCCTCTCCAGCCAAGCAGCGTGTGCTCAGTGGATGCTGCTATGGTGTGTACACCATCGACACCTTAGTGCTTGCATTTATCGAAGAGGAGAAATAAACAAAGGGGGAGTTTACGCATTGGAGAATATGAGTAAAGTGGACGCAACATGTCGTCCCAGCGCCTCTCTCAAATTCACCATTGATAACATCCTAAATCTGAAAACAAGCGGGCGCGCCAGTGACAGCTGTCATCCCCACGGAGAGCACGATGTCTCGGCCACGGCGAAGTGTAAAGGCCGCATCCTGCAAAGCAACCTGGAGGGACCCGGAACCCAGCACAGGCAAGAATCGGACGAAAGTGGTAAGTGATTATTTGATTCCGATCACAACAACGCATCACGTGTTATACGCACAATTTCGGATGACACAATCGGATAGGAGGTTCAAGTAGTTGTTGTTGTTTTTTCTAGACTTCCCCCACGAGAATAACCGGGCCAGCGACTCGGCCATCGACAACGGTCGGGCTGCGGAGGCGCGCTTCGAGAGCGGAGACAGCAGCTGCGATGACTGTAGCTCCACCACCACGACCACGGAACCTCTTAAAGCGGACAGTCCCACGAAGAAGAGTAAAATGATCACGAAAAAGAAAACGCGCACCATTTTTTCCAAGAGACAGATCTTCCAGTTGGAGTCTACGTTCGACATGAAGCGCTACTTGAGCAGCGCGGAGCGCGCCTGTCTCGCCAGCTCTCTGCAGCTCACCGAAACGCAGGTGAAAATATGGTTCCAGAACCGTAGGAATAAATTGAAACGGCAAATCTCGAGTGAAATCGACGGACCAGTGAGCGACTTCCCGGAGACGGTGAAGCCCGTGGTGGTGGGTCAGCTCCCCGCCTTGTACAAGGAGAGCACCCTGCTGGGGAGGTGCCTGATGCCCATGCCATTGCCCGTCGTGTACCCGGGTTCAAACACGCCTTACCTCTGTTTCTCCAACACCAGCAAGTACTTCAGCCTCTATGATGGGGACGTATGACGCTGTCATCAAGCCTGCATGTGTAAACAGACACTTTTGTTAATGCCAACTTAAGCATTTATGGCGTTAAGCCTACAGTATACAGTTCAAAGGGTCGGACACTGGCCCTTAAGTGTTTAAAAGAAGGCTGTAAGTAGTAGGAACATATCACTTTCAAATGAGCTCTTTTTTTTTTTTTTTGTATTATTTATTTATTAGCCTGGCTTTGGTGTAGGCCTAACACTTAACACCCGAAAAGAGAATATAGCAGGCCTAGCAAATGGTAGCCTGGCCGTGCATGGCCTATACATTTTCTTGTTTACATGATAGTCCACTATCATTGTTATTATCATTATTAATATTATTGTTATCTTTATTATTCTCAACAACAGCCTATGCCACCAAAGAAATTAATATACCTTGCATGCATTTATAATATCATAACGACTTTTGGATTACAGAAATTATATGTATTTAAATGAATGTCATTAACATTTTATTCACGCATGTCCATTTTTTTGTCCTTAAGTATCTTACACTTACGTTATTTTTACATTCGCCTTTAGGCTCATTACAGCATTTACTGCAACTGTAATTAAAAACTCTTTATTCCCCCAAAACATTTACCACTGATTCAGTAATTTCAGGTGACTTGTTGTCTTTAACTCAGCTCTTAATTTTATTATGTACGTACATCAATTATGTTTTCGATTTCACATAAAGACAGGTGCAAAATATGGTTTTGTTCTCATTTAACAGTAGTGCAAGCACACGTGAACTTGGCATTCAGTGAATAAGAAAGAAAATGTTGATGTGGTTAGGTTTCATTTAAAAACCTGTAAATTAGATCGACCTAAATTTTGGCTAATAGCCAACCATTACTTGCATGTGACACATCTGATCATTTTCTTTTATTTTGATGTATTTGTAAGGAGGAAAAAAGGATGAATATTATGACAACTATTTGAAAGAAATGATTGGCAAAAAGTAATGATCAAAATCCATACAACTGCATTTATAATAATAACAATAATAATAATAACAATAATACATATTGAAAAACACTGCTCTTATTTTGTGTTGAATTAATATGAACGATTTATACCATCAAATGAAGCATCTTGGAAAAGAATTATCCAGGTAATCTTCACAGACATCCACTACTGTTCAAAGGTTTTGGGTCACTTAGAAATGTCCTTATTTTTAAAATAAAAATCACAATTTTTCAATGAGGATAATATTAAACTAATCAGGAATACACTCATTGTTAGTGTGCTAAATGGCTATTGCAAATGTTTGTTTTTTGATGCAATATCTACATAGTTGTATAAAGGCCCATTTCCAGCAACCATCCCTCCAGTGTTCTAATGGTCCATTGTGTTTGCTAATTGTGTTAGAAGGCTAATGGATGATTAGAAAATCCTTGTGCAATTATGCTAGTTTTCATGGAAAACACTAAATTGTTTGGGTGACCCCAAACTTTTGAACGGTAGTGTATACTACCCCAAATAGTATAAATACGTGACACAGGAGAAGTTGACTTCTAACTCTAATGCAAAGCTATTCTGTAGGAAAACTATGAGCTGTACAGCTCATAGTTTTCCTACAGAATAGCTTTGGAACATTATCAATTTAGCTCAATTAACTAGTTCTTAGCCAACAAGAATTCTGTATACATGAGTATAAGGATACAATTTAAACTATAAATCCTACTCTAGCAAGCTAGTATGTATAACCTATACAGTAAATTAGCTTTAAAGCACAACATTAAAAGAACTTAATATTTTATCTCTACTTTAAACAACACTCAAGTACTTTTTAATGTTGTCCTTTTTTCCTGAAGACCTCCTGCCTTGACTTGGAAGTGCATCTGACCCCATCAGTGCAGTCCTCTGACCCCTAGTGCACTTTGCCACAACACTTACACTCCACATGTGTCATGCTAGCTCCACTCTCTTCGATTGTATATGCAATCAATAGACAACAAGCATGCAGGCAATATAAATGGTGCAATCATCCTATTTATTTTATAAAAAGGAAACATCTTAATGCATTTTAAAGCTATCAAGCACACAGTACATCATTTGTTGTTGATGCAAATGCATCTAAACACTATTAAAGTGACAGGGAATATTTCTGATTATTTTAACAAATTATAACACAACTTTTATAAAGATGGCGAAGTAAACAAAGCTACAATAACACTCACCAAGGAATAAAAAAAGTGCCAAATGTGTGCATGTGTGAGGGTGTGTATAAAGTGGAAAAAAGGAGGTCGGTTATGTCCGGCAGGCTGTCTCCAGTTTAAGAGCTTCACTGCTCACTACCCACAGTGCTTTGAGACTATCCACTTAGACAGCAAGAGGGCAGATTTTTTTTTGTTAATATAATATTCCAAAATATAATATTCAAGCATCTTAAAATATGCATCGCAATAATTTACTACACCAGGCATGAATGACTATACTCTTCTAAATGCTGGGTAAAATATTACCAAAATGCAATAATGCTTAATATTATACAAGCACATATTTTCATTATTTAATCATTACATCCTTTTAATATGAGTTTGTTTTTGTAAAGTGTACTCAGAGCCCTAACTTTATATGTACTGTATGACTCAATGAAAGAGCAAAAAAAAAGTGCATAAGGGAGGGGGAGCTCAGTCAGAACCATTTGATGAGTGTGTGTTTGTGTTGGAAATAGCACGATCACGTTTGTATTTCTACACGGGTCTGCGCCTCTGTAAAGATGAAGTCTGGCTTCTCAGAGGCAAGGAAGTGCTGTTCCTAATGGTTGCAGAGTGTATCCAAGAGTGACCAATTGAGTGTGTGTGGGTGCGTGTGTGTGTGAGTGTGGACATTATGCCCGTGTAAAAGTTTCTGGCAGCCTCTTTCTGCATGACTAGAGGGGGGGGGCCCTCCTCTCTCTCAGCTCGGCCGTTTCTTTAACCTCTGTTGACCTCTTCTAGTCATCTGACAAAGGTCGTCACCCAAGACTAATGGAGAGACTGTCCCCTCAACATATGTTTGAGAGACAATAATATTCTCACCACAATCTTACAATGGTCTACCCAAAGCAAGCAAAGCCTAACCTTTTCCATCCACTTCACAACAATGGCAAGTCTTGTTGCAACACACTGTACAAACATGGTGGACATGCTGCAGTGAAAACATTTGGCTTAACCTCTGACGTCAAACACAGTCTCTTTCGGCATGCTGCTTGAACCTCATAATTAGAATCCAATTTTCCCAATAGGACTAAGGGAAAATAAAATAAAAGGTTCCAGGGTACATTGAAGTGTAAAATTAAGTTAGATGTTTGTCACCCACCAAAGTCAAACACCATATGTTCAGTTACATGGTTGACTCCCAAGTTGTTGTAGGACAGTGTTTCCCAACCTTTCGTGAGCCAAACTACACATTTCACATGACCTGTCACTATACATCACTGGCATATATGGAGCAAATAACTCATATTTGATGAATCAATTGGCTGGGTATTTTTAAAACAGACCCTCAGGTTACTCATGTCGTCCTTTGAGGCTACTTGGTGCCCAGCCACCAAGTCAATGATCCACGTTCTACGGTAATGTTGATTTGTCTCCACATTGAAAAAAAATATATTTTGGTTTGATTGAATTCAGACATGTACATCGGTTTTGTATTATTGATGATCATTTGAGTGTGAGGAAAAGAGTAGAAAATTACGTCGGTTGACCACATTTTAAACGTACAACTGAAAGCTAAGTACTTATTTCTTCTGTGTAATTGAGAAAATAATCAGTTACAGCTGGCTGGAAAAATGCACAAAACAATCCTCTCAAAAAACAGTAAACTAGTTGCCCGCTAAAACCAATTTTTTTATGTGTAGGGTGAAGTTTAGCCAACCCCTTACCTGCTTCACTCTCAGTTCTTGACTCACAAATCGATCAGCAACTGTGTTAGATTTGTGATTGACATCCAGCAGAATTAACTGGATAAAATAGCTATGAATGAACTAAACATGACATCAAAATTAGTGGAATGTGTTGCAAAATGAGTGTAACAAAAAACTATTTAAATTGGAAAATCAGTTTTGATTTAAAAAGAAGCGAGTGCATCAAATTGAACCAAATCACATGACTTGAACCAAATCATTCTGATTTAATCTTCGGAGCTCCCACATTGAGGTCTCGATCAGTAAAGAGAGCAATATTGTAAAGTTAAAACAAGGACATGAGTTAAATATTCAGCTGGCTATCATTACACAGTTCCTCTTTGCCTGGTAGTCATTCATACTAACCAATAAGTCACTGATCAAACAAATTTGTCTGTTTTGTTGAAAACGTCAAAGCAAAACAAAATTCTATTATACATGCTTTGGCTGCGCTCACAAGAATCCGGTTAAATGCATGAAAGGAATTTGACTTGTGGAAGCAGCTTTTTCTATAGAAATGTGATAAAGAATCTAATTGTATGACTTCAGGAGCATTTCCATTTGCAGGCTTCACCGTACTATCTGGGGTAGACAATTTTATTCTCAAAAATGTACATCATGTGGATTATCTTCTAATTATAGCGCATAGGATATATCCTGCAAACTAAAAAGAAACATATCTGAAATAAGAAGTGATTTGGTCTATGTGTGCTTTATCAAGCATGCTATGGATTCTCTGGTGTGACCCAATACACCAGAGGGCAACCCGAGAACGAAACGACATGACACAGCATATAGTAAAGTAAACAACAAGGCTATTAGTTAGAGGTGGAAACCTGACACAGGAGCTCTGCGTATGTGTCACACTTAAAGACTGTTTGATGGCCTATTGATCTGCTGATTTAGGAGCCCCCTCCACACACACACACACACACACACATGCCCCCGTTCCCCTTCTCCATAATGCAAATTGCTTGAGGAAATTGAAAGATAGCAGACGGAATGGATTTGGATGAAAGCAAAGTGATACAGAGGGGGATTTGGACCCTGGCCAAATGCTAATTGCTGAGCTAGCTAAGTGAGAAAGGAAAAATAAATAAATATAAATGCTTTTAGAACTGAATGCAGTTGTTGAATTATAATAAATATGATAGATCATGGATGTAATTAAGTAAGTGTGGGTTACGCAAATGTTTGGCAGACATAAGGCAAAGTGAAACATCCAATTTCACAGTAAACTATCCCAAGTGTAAATTCACACTTCAGTGAAGTCACAGGATCTGCAAAATCAACAGCGCCCATCTTCTGGGAACAAAGTGCATGTCATGACAACCACTGTGCTCCTGCACCCCTATGCACCTGCTCGGTGGCCCCTTCTATGAAATTTTTAATAATAATAATAATAAAATATAGGTAGTATAAATTAAAATTGAATTCAAGTTTTGTTTCCCTAATTAAAATTATGTTTTTCTATTTAATTTCCTGTCCCAGTGTCAGTGACACGTGGCGCATGCGCACGCATACACACACCAAAGCCGTGTATCAATTAAACAGCATCGTGTTCAATGCCCTCCCTCATGTCCTGTCCCCTCAGACACCCTTGTCAGGATAATGTGCCATTAATCTACCACTGAAAACACATTATTGGCCAATCAATAGGTGATAGGAGGGGGGAAAGGGAACAGAGGAAAGAGGAGAAGCAAGGAGATGCACAGGAGGCAGGGGAGGAATGCTCTAAGTCTGGGGGGAGGCGTTTGAGCTCCACTATACGGACATGGAATACTCTGTGCGGTTTCATACTGAATGTCAATACAGGTCCATTAACAACAGATAGAGTTGTCAAAGTGCCCAAACTCTTACAAGGATTGGAGACAGGTGGGGCAAAGTGCATTAAAACCACTAGACGAATCAGGTTTTTGTAATAACCAACAAATTAGTACAAATGATATTCCATCAGATGAATAGACCAAGAATGGCACATCATATGCAACCAAGAATACATAAAGACAAAGGAGACAACAAAAACCTTAAAACTAAGTAACAAAATTTAAGTGATGGTACGCATCAGATCTTAACCAGAAAATAAAAGGGATATAGTGTTTGTTATTGAAGAAAGAAAAGACAAAAATAATCACTTTAATCATGTAAGACTGATGAGACAACATGTGACAAAAATCAGATGGACAAGCCACAAGCTTAGACTAAGAGTTTAACATCACCAAGGTCGAAGAGAGCAAGACGGTGGAAGTCCAGTCATGAAGGCGTTCTTCAATGTGAGGGATATCCACTGTGAGTGTTTCTCAAGGCCAGATAATCAACCAACAAATCAATAAAGAGGTCCTGTTTGTTGCTTCATTCTTTGTGCAAGAAGAGGTGAGTGTTGTGGCAGGAGCATCTGACAGTTCCTGGCTGAGAAGAACATTGCTATGGTGGACCAACCTCCTTACGTACTCAACTTGTCTGCTTGTTTTTTTTTTTTTTTTACTCTTTCCCAAGCTGAAGGGATTCTCCACTGGGACCCATTTTGAACGTTATCAAGATGGCCAAGAAAACAAGTCCTTCCTTCAGCACATGAAGGCAGACAAGGTTAGGAAACAACGTTAGGCTCCAAGGGCATTACATCGAAGGAGAACACCTGCAGTTTGTATTTTGGACTTCAAACATAGCATTTGCCAGGTCAGTCCTGCAACTTTTAAATATAATTTGGAAGCATGTGAAGAGAACCTTCATTTTTGTCCCTAATTTAAAATTGTGTAATTCTATTGGACCGTAAAAACAAAGCAATGCCGGATTTTTATCTCACAATATTGATTACATTTATTTTCTTTGAATGACTTTTGTCTGTTTCAAGTTATTTCAGTGACTGTTGTGAGTTTTCCACTTTAAAGGAGGGGCTGTATTAATATACCCTACATCTGTTCAATACTTCTGAAGAGATCGAAGTGCTTTACAGTAATGCCATGCAGCTGGAAATATTTTTGAAGCATGATTTCATTTGAGGGTTAGCACGTCTGCCTCACAGTGCAGAAACCGTGGGTCCGATCTTTGTGAGGATAAAGCGCTTCTGATAATGGATTAACTTATTTTGACCCATGAATGATTATAAAACATTTAGGCTTGTGATGGCCGATGGACTTTGACATCACTAAAAGGACCAATGTAGATAAATGAAACAACAAATATATTTGGAAATGTTTTTATCATATTTTATATTTTTTTCTTGATATTTTATTCATATTTTATTTTTTGTTTTCATAGCAAGTAATATAAGACCTTGTGTAGTGGTTAGATGCCCTTAACTGACCAGCACTACTTACTCGGGTTGCCAGCTCAGCACACAGCGCTACTGCAGGACCAATGACAGAGTCAGGGGAACATAAAACAATGCATGAATACAAAAATAAAATAAAAAATCAAGAGAGTTCCTATTGGTCCACTAGCAGTGTCTTGATTTCCAAAATGTTGGGCCGATCAATAAAAGTGACATCAAACAAAGCACTAAAAGCTAGCTCAGGTACAAAATGCTCACAAGCATGCACACCAAAATGGCAACTTACAACTTACAGTACCACAATTCACACCTCGTTAGCCATGTCCTACGGGATTCGGTCAGCCAAAGATAAGGAGGGCAAACCAAGCAATGTGCATGCATCTGAGCTGACCTGCATGCCTCTTTAGTGAGATGACAAACCGGAACACCCAATGACTCTTCAGGGAAAACAAGCTGCACCGAATGCTAGAGCCCAAACAGTGCGATGCAACTGCTACATGCTGCACAGGTGACCCATGAAAGAAGTTCCAGACAGTACCAAAAACAATTGCCTTAACAATGAGCACAGTTGGTCACTAACATTAACCAAGTGCATATTACAGTAACTATAATAACTCCCCCAGGAAGTGCTGCAGTATGCTTGAGCAAGAAAATGAGCCTCTAATTGCTCCTGATGAGCTCCACAGGGCTCTGTTAGATGGACAGCAGAAGGATCAAGCCAGCAGTGTTTTGGCAGATAGGTCTTGTGAAACCCAGGAGACCACAAACTGATGTTACAGCTCTTAGGATTATTGGTTAACTAGTAGGTTGGAAGGGAACGTATTTAGCCATAATTGGTGGATTAGTGTACGTTGGGCATCTTTTTTTTTTTTTTTTTATTCTATTTATTTTTTCTTATTACAGTTTAACAAAGCTTCTACTCTTCTGGACTTTGGACTAAATTTGGTATGTTTTTTCATCCAGAGGTCAGAGGTAAGATAATTTACGCAAATACCATAATTGCTGTGACGTATCCTTCGTGTCACAAAATGGTGAATGACAGAGAAATAGTAGTTTGTTTAATTCAGCATTAAACTTAGTTTTAAATAACTAGAAACACACAGAGTCAGTCATTAAAATCCCTATGGCAGAGGAAGCATTTATCTCAAAAGAAGTCGTGGATTTTTTTCCTCTAGGTCATGTCTGCTCTCCACTGTCTGTTTGCTCAGGTTTGATTCGCCTCAGAAATGCGCATCGAAAGCCAACGGCAGTGCAAAATATCTCAGTATCATGCAGTCTCAGTATTGCAGTATGACATAAATTCAACCCTGATTCGCTTCTATGAACAGATAGGATAATGCACTCTTAGGCAAATATGATAAGAGAACTTCACAAGCAGTTATTGAAATTATTGCTATAGATGAACCCCACCCCCACCAATAACCTGAAAAAAAATCAATTTGTGCATTTATGTTGGCAAATATTGTTACATGTTTGTATTCCATAAGAGTGAGGCCCAGTGACCAATTCAATGAAACCTGGACGACAGGTGAGAACCTGAGAAGCCAGGATTTAGATAAGCTGGTCCACATGAATCTTAGCAAACAATGTTATAAAATGATACATAAGGGCAATGAAAACTGCCACAACTGAGATTTTGTGTGGTACAGTGTTGCCTCGCTACTTTGCGATTCAGTTATTGTGGATTCACTTTATCACGTGTTTTCACTGGTTACCATGACAGCCTGCAGTTTTACGTCACAATTTTAACACTTTTTCTTGCTATTTTTCTTCCTTTCTAAGTCGGACCAGTAAAAAAAAAAAAAATTTTTTTTTGAAGGGAAATTGGTTTTACAAATATTTATACCGTCAAATATATATAGTATGTAAAGTAAAACTCTTTTTGTGGAAATTCACTTGGTGGGTCTCTATCTTGAAACGCACCACCCACAAAAAGGGAGTGTATACACCTTGACTCAGACCTCACCTGTGAAGTCAGCCAAGCAAGGACTGCAGCCAAATGAAACCAAGTGCAACGACCTTTCATGGAAAAGTATTCATTCAATAAGACATGATCCGTTTGAGGTAAACTTGTGCAAAAGCGTAACAGAATTCATAATTAAGTGTTAGTTTAGTTCGCTCTTTCACTCCGCAAGGTCTGTGTGTTTTTCCCACACACTTCCTCGTACACAACAAACACACCTCTTAGCCCTGAAGTGAGTGGATCTCTCGAGAATTGTGCTCCCCTCTGGCCAGTTCTGGGGATGCTCTAAGTGCTCTGTAATAGTCAGCAATCAGCGCTGATGGATAGAAACCAACGTCCAGCCCTCAGGAAAGAAATATAAATAAGTAAGATGAATAAATAAAAGCCTCATGTCCTCACAACCGCATATTGCATTGGGCATGTGTTTTATAATGAATATAGATTGAGAGGTTGAAATATTTATAGTTCAGGGGCCGTGTGTGTGCATGTGTGTGTGCATTTGTGTGGTAGTGGGGTGTGAACAGACATCCTAAGTGGACAGGAATGAATAAAGAAAATTCTTCCTGTGGAAGCTTCCAAGCAATATTTGTTTGTGATCGACGCTTGGGACATGCTGTGTGGGACATGCACACACACACCTTTGGAATTCCGATCGTTTAAAAACCCAGAGTGATGATAATCTTTCTGGTTTCATTTGAAGCTTGCTATTCACCTCCAATGATGCCATAAATAATATAAGTTGTCCACTAGTCAATTGAAAGGTGTCTGAGGAAATATGGCTGGTCATGAACAGCCTGGGGCCCAGGTGAGGAGTAACTGCAAGAGACTGAAGAGAGATGAGACATTGTCCCCGACATGAACAAACATGAGCAGAATTACCAAGTGTTTAAGAGAAACAAAACGAAAAATAGTAGTGGAAGTGGACTTAAAATGAATGGTAGAGTTATAGAACAGGATTCACCAACCATTTTACATTGTACATGGGATCAACTTCGGGAGAATAGATTGAAAATTGTATTATCTTTTTTTCTCTGTCATACAATTTACTGGAGCAAATTCATAGTTGTGAAAAAACAAATTATTGGCAACAAAAACATATGTAACCGGTTCTTTTGCAGATGTGCCCACCTCTTTTATTGCTTATAAAAAGTCTACACACCCCTGTTCAAATGCCAGTTTTTGTTGATCTATAAACATGAGACCACCACTGATCATTTCCCACAACTCAGAATTGAAAAGAAAATTACATCGTTTTGCTAGGGCGAGTAAAAATCATCAACTGGCTTAATGTGGTTGCACAAAGGTGCTCATATGTGACTGAATGAACTGACCACATTACAATTAATGTTAACTAGTAGTCATCACACACCTGCCAGCATTTAAAGTGCCGTTGATTAACCCCCAAAAAAGTTCAAATGTTCTGGTATGGCTTTCCTGACATATTGGTAGTCACATCTTACGGCACAAGCAATGGTTTGTAAAGACCTTCCACACCATCTAAGAGATCTAATTGTTTAAAGGTGCCAGTCAGGAGAATGGTAGAAAATAATTTCCAAGGAATTAAATATAGTAAAAAAAGTGAAGAAATCATACAATATGGCTCTAAAATGACAAGAACTGCCTCTATATTTGATGAAAAGGCAAGAAGAAATCTGGTCAGTGAGACTACCAAGAGATCAACAGCAACACTGAAGACGTTTCAGGAATTTCTGGCAAGTACAGCCTGTTTAGTAAAAGCGACAACAACCTCACATGTTCTTCATAATGTATGTACAGGCTATGGGATAAGGTGGCAAGATGAAAGATTTATCTTATAGAAATAAACCATCCAGGTCTGGCTGCCTTGAGCAAAATGTTTGAGAGCTTCCAAGATGTGAATGGTCTAATGGTTCAACTTTTCAAACCATAATTCCATTTTTGTTTTTAAACACATCAGTTCATCACCAAAAGAACGTCATACAACAGCAGCAGAGGCAGCAGCATCTGTTGGGGTTATTTTCTTAAGTTAGAATTGAAGCAGCAGTCAAGGTAGGGATATTCTGAACACTTGCCAATAACAGTGTCAACACAAAACCTTCCGACTTCGAGTAGAAAACAAAAAAAGTAACCAATAAACTCAAATCGGTAAACGAGTTAAGTTAATCCAAACATCCCTTCGGCAGCTATCGTAGAGCACCGTACAAAGCCAGGAACCTTCACAACCTCCCAAAGCAACCTGAAGTGCCATTTTCATCACTCTGTAGAGCACTATTACATGAACAGACTAGAGAAGAACATGAGAGCTACGTAAGTTGACGTTAACAACTTTTTGCCCTGAAGCGCTGAGATTGTGTTTCAATAATGATACACATCACTCATGAAAGCTACTCTGCGCTTGTGGCAATGACAAAAGAGCACATCATATGAGATCTCTCTTTTTCAAGGCTGTAAAACTCCCGGCACTTTCTCTACTTAAGAGGCATAAAGCTAGCTTGTTGTCACAAAGAAAAAAAATGAAGTAAATATTTTGTCCTTCATTTGGGGCCAGTATCAAGACTAAGTGTTTTAAAGTGCCGTTTGGGGCTAGGGGCCTTAGATGAGTGCTCGAGAATATTTAAAAGTGGCAACTTCTGGCAGCAAGTGGAATAAAAAGTTGATAGTCTGTTGGGAGGGTTTAATAATGAAACGGGAACATGTGGAGTTACTGGAGTTAAGTACACTTAGAAGTGCACTCGGAAGTGTTATGGAAGAGATAACAGATGACAAGATGGAATGAGGAGGTGCCAGGATGATGGTTAACAAACCTTTGAATCTGGGTCGTCTCTTGGTCAACAGGAACAGATTTACTTTTGGCGGAGGTGAAATTAAACTTGCATTTGCTAAGACACAATTAAGCGTGAGGCTTTTGTACTACGACATAAAAATCCTAGAGGCACTTTATATGAATGTATTACTTTCATAAGATTACGTACACAGTGAAGGGAGAGCGAGTGTCTGGTTGTGACAATGCAGCAGACTGAACAATGTGCTCAAGTGCATTCACCTTATTTGGGTCTGAACATGAACGTGCGTGTTTGTATGTATTTGTGTGTTTGAGCGCATGGATATGTGCTCACGCTCTCTTTGCCATCAGGAGGTTTTAATAGCGTAGAATATTCCTTTGCATTTTACATGACTTTAGGGCAAGCTACTCTCGCCTGTCTGCTTTGCTCAGATCAGATGCTAAAATGGGAACACAGAGTGGACTGCAAGTCTTCAGATCTTGCTCTGCAATCTTTGTGTGTGCCTCGATGATATTTTATATATAATTATACACTTACAAAGCTCATGTTGTATTTGTCAACAAGATCAGAGAGCTCATTTAGCTTCATTATTTAGGTTGGGTGGGTAGTATTGTACACTGCCATGTGAGTGATATTTTTGCTCTGTATATATGTTCATAAAAACTACTACAATTTACAGCAAAGTGGTTGATGGCATTCAACTCAACAAATTTGGCAACCCTCCTGAGTTTTTCACATTACCTTTCTTCTGTAGCTCTCTTGTTGGAGTCTCTGTTTGATTTATTGGTTATTTTTTCAGTTTCCAAAACCTTAAACTGTACAAGACGATTGCACTACATACGTACATGAGAAATTCAGAATCTAAGGGTCCTATTTTCTTGAGCAGCACAAGTCTAACTCAAAGTGTCTAACACACAGAGCTGCGTCATCTACATACATGGCGGAAGGACTCACTGAAGTCATGCCATCGGCGTGCGCAAAATGTACTCAGTAAAACGGAATGCTAAAATGTGCCACACATGTTAATCAAGCTCAAAATGTGTCTGCCTGCACCTTGTTTGAAGCAACCAAAATCGCTTGACACCACCTGCGCCACAAGTTAGACCTGCTTTCTGGTAGTCTCAATTCTAGTCTACTTTTGGTCAGCAAATCGCCAGATGCATTAGAATATGTCAGAATGCCTATCACGGCGCAGCGTAGTCAACCAAATTCACGAACACAACTGACAAAATTACAATCAAATAATTATTGCTGTTCAAAAGCTTTGTTGGATGTATATCTGCATCCTATTCTCTCAGTATGCAATTTAGTTGGTGAAACGCAGTAATCAAGTTCCACCCGCAATATTTGTGACATCTTGACCTTTGCATTTGACGGTAGCATTTTTTCACTCTTTACAATTTAAGCATTGATTACTGCAATACATACAAACATTTTGCGAATTTCACGTTGATGAGGATAGTTGCCTGGTTGAAAATATTTGTGAGTACCCCTTGCCTAAAAACAAAGTTGTAGCATCAGTAGAATCTAAGAAAAGATGTAAAAATATCACAGGTGAACGCTTCTCTCCATCTTCTGCATCTTTACTAAATTGAGATGCCAGGCGCAACTCTGCTCAATTCAGAGACTCCAGGATGAGTTTGGCTAATAAATATTAGATGGCTTACTTTTATTTCTAGAAGCTTGTCGTGTTTGCTGTTGCTTACACAGCAAATCACCGGACAGAGAAAAAGGGGGAGAAGTAGTGAGGATACAAAACACACAAATAGATAAACAGTTAGAGTAACACACCACAACATGGATACAAGAGAAGAAAACAAAATGCTTTCTGGATTTCACCTGAAGCAACCAAAGGGGTGAATTCCATTTTGTAGCTCCAAAAAGCCTGTGCTGTGGAATCTTCTGCTCCAATCAATATTTCAAGCGTGCTGTGGGGATAAATAAATAAGTAAATAAAACACATTTTAAGTCTGAAATGCTCTTATTGCCGGAGCGCTTCCATGTATGCCCTCTGGCAAAGTAGTAGAAGAACATGTGTCCCATCAAGGACTTGCACTGAGTAGACAAACCCATCTGTTGTGCAATAAATGAAATAGATCAATAAATGGTGCATCAACCCTTATTCGACAATTGAGCTGGATACACCTACACTTTCCACGGTCGTTCTTGGTGGCTCGCCTTTAAATTTCTTGAAATAAAAATTACAAAATGAACAGATTTTATTTATGTCTCATAAATGTCTTTGTATGTCAAACCCAAATGTCTATGGGGGAAAAAAAAATAGCCCAACTTTTCCGCTACTTTTGAAAGGGGGTGTTTAAACAAGTATGGTATACGTGATTAAAATTTATTCAGCCCGACTCTCGGGTATACCATGTCTCTCCTCCTGTGAACTGGCAGAAGCCTTTTGGCTCACTGGCCATCTGGGTTTGCTTTTTTTTGCCTCTTTAATATTTGCGGTTCAGACATGTTATTCCATTAAAAAAAATCCTTTGGCCATTGTATAATATAACAGTTGTTTTATACATAAGCTTCTATGTGTTAAAAGGAGTGTGATTACATGTCAACACAATAACTATACTCAAACTTCATGTTACAAATCTTTATTCTACACACACAAGGTCGGTCATGCGGGTGGGCTGGCGGTCATGAGTGTGTGCCAGAGATAACATGTATGAGCCTAACAGAAAGTTTAGCACTGTGTGCATGTTGATTTATGAAGCATTATTGGTAATCAATACGTTCTTTTTAATCATTTAGATACAGTGATTGATACTCGAAATGGTCAGCATATGGGTTTGGAACTCGAGCCGCGTGTCTGACCATTCCCATATGAGTAACACTATCTTCACTTGAGCCAATACATTTATTGTTTTGTGCTCAAGCAAATTAGTAAGAAATAAAAACAGAAAAGAAAAGAAAAAGCGGTCATGAAATTTGTCTGCTGAAGTTGAAACTTTGACTTTATTCAATTGAACCCCATAGTTGTGCACAGTTTGTTGGAGAAGATGTTTCTCTTCCCTCCATTATGTGCAGCTTAATTTGACAGGAGGGCAGATGAAGATTAGAAGAAACAAAGCCCTCTCTTTGGTTGTCTGTCAGCACAAAGAGACAAGAATTCCTCCAATAGGCATTTCAGACAGCGATAGGCAGAGAGGTAGCTTTTTAGGGGTGGGGTGGGAGGATTGATTGATCTTTGATTAAATGCTGTTAACAATGCAGAGTACAGGTTTTGCCCTGTCCTAAATTGGGGGTCACATGGGTCAAGACATGATGTACAAAAACTACTAAGAAATTGCAATAATGTGGGGGTTAAAAAAAAAAAAAAACACACATTTTTATTATTTTTCAAATTCGTTCATCCCTAAATACAAGTCATGATTTGGATCTACATTGCCATTACTTTTATCCTTGTACACTTCTGTTTGGTCTTCTGAAGAGCCTCTAAGGTTGATCCAAAGTATTAGGAAAGAATGTTTCATCCAAGGTGATGAGAGAATTCACCTAGTCTAGTCTTCACCTACTCTAGTCTTATCAGATCTTGGTGATTTGGACGTAACATGAAGGATCAGGCAGGACATTATAATGCCATGACTCTGCAGACGCCACATTGACGCCACACACACTCGCAGAAACACACACACACTCACACAAATAATTCTAAAATAAGATGATGACAGACTAAATAAGCCAGAGGAGAGTGCATCTACCACATAATGAATCTGTTGATTTAAAAAACGTCTTCAGTTGAGTGAAGGCTTTTGATTGACCTCGCAGTTAACAATCATCAATATGGCATTGTGATTGAAAGTTTTTTTGTCACATGAAAATATCCTAAACATACAGCCTACCTGGAGCCACGGATTATAGGCAGAAAATAAGATAATTTATTTATTTTTATTTATAAAGAGCAACCAATATTTTTTTAGCACCACAGAGAAAGACAAACGTTACAAAGATTTGATGCTCCTCTTTAAATTGAATCTTTGTGCATTTACATCTACCAAAATTTAAAACTGCTTTGGGGTGTGTGTACAACTTTAAAAAGAAACAAAAAACTAATATGCAGCACAAACAAAGAAATCATAATCTTCACAAATATTTATGGGTTTTAATTATACTTCATCCTCAACGTTTAACTGAAAATCAAATGTTGCACGCACACACATGCGCACACGTCTTCTTACACATACACACCTCGGCTGTGTGGTGTGTATTTCATCTCCAGTGCTGCAATAGATTTCAGATGAGGATCAACACTTATGACCTGAGGGCAGAAAGACAGAAAAAAGCATAAATAGCACAGAATGGAGAAACAGTTGAGCGAAACCAAAAATATTGGGTGTTTCAAAATCTACCGTTCGGCGTGTTATGTCTGCATGTAATAGGAGTCACATTAAATCATATAAATAGCCCTGACACATTCACGCCTGGTTGTGTGTGCAATCGAAGAAAGATGTATTCATTACTTAGCGTTCATAATCCAATCTGTGACTGATTTAGCTGTCTGCTGCCCAGGAGCCAGGCAGGCGCTATGGGATACCCCATCCAACACTCTATTTTCCCACACCAGGAGAGCAGGACACTGGGATACCCCCACGGGGCCACAACTGGGTCTGAGTGGACCGATCACCTTAGTCTAAACTGACATGTCTGCTTAACACACACGCATACACGCTCCAGGTAGCGTGCAGCACAGAGATTTGGAGGCACTACAACATTAGGAAAGATATGTGCTTTGGCCTCTGGTATAGAATATCATCCCTGAGGGGACTCACAATGTGTTTGTTTGATCTGCTCTATGTAGATTCTCTGAATATGTCAAATTGACCAATATGTATTTTGGCATGTTCCCAGCATGTAACGGAGACAGAGGAGCGCAACACTAACGATACACACACACACATACTGTATGTATATGTGTGTGTGCGTGCGTCCGTATATGTACGTATATATATGCTCCTTTTGATAGTAGCTGTCATAGCGGGACAGATATTTTAAGTCATCACTTTTTCACTTTTCTCAACCCTGGTTTGTTTCTGTCCCACTATATGGAATGATTGAATTGTCATTCAAGGTCTGCAAAGTTAACCACCAAAAACCAATAGAAAAACATCCTGTGTCTAGAGGTCAAAGTAACTAAGCAGGTATTGTTGTTCCCGAGATCTCTTGGCTTCTGCCCTTCGTAATCAATACGCAAAGACTAATAGACCCCAAGTCTGACCTCCAATAAGTGCTCCACACTTAGAAACATGAATTGCTGCCTTCAAAGCAGTGCCACTTCCTGAATGTTGGCCTTTCATTAAACATGTAGCGTGAAAAAAGCGAGTGTGTGAGAACTTCAACACACTTGAAACCAGTGCAGAAAGGTGACTGGCCCCTCTAGCAGTGAGTAGAACCAGGGGAATTCAGACACACACACACACATACACACACTTTTCAACAGTCACAATTATTCATAATTGCAGAGGAACTGAGTCTCTCTCTGTGTATGTGAATATGTGTATGTACATGTGTGCATGAAGAGAAAGTTCAGTCCCACAAACTGACAAATTCAATGAAAAGTTTTGAAAGACCGGAGAAAATTGCAGGAAAATACCCAAAGCACCACTGAAGTTTAGAACACAAACTAGACACGAATCTCAGTTCCCATTGGAACTTTTACAAAATAAGCCATATTTATTGAAGAAAAAATATACACCATAAATCAGCGGGACAGAATTTGTTCTGATAGATACATATTTGATTTATTACCAAAACCACCAAAACTACAGAAACTCTCCGTGAAAACATTTGACATTCTGAATCAGTGAGTGACTCATACCTCGAGTTCTAATAGCTGCCAAAAAATGCTGAATGTGACATTTGACAGGTAAGAGCATAATGCTTTTCAGGGGACCCCAAAAATGGCATATTTGTTCAACCATTAACATTGCATTATCAAAGAGAGTAAGCCATTTTTAAGACTTTAGATTGCTGACTAATTTGTAAAAATAACACCAACTCATGTGGACTGACCATTAGTATAGATTGGGGAAATATATTAAATTTACCAAATTGATATGAATTCACATGTATTTATTTTATGAAGCAATAATAATAATAATAATAATAATAAAAAACAATGGAGTTCCTTATTTTATTTGATGATTTCATCATGCCAACAACGCATGGTCCCTCACCGGACGTTCCTAAAAATTCAAAAGGTGAAAACTGACACAAAGAAACAAATACACTAACATAGAACCAAACAAGCGAATAAAAACAGTCTTCCATAAGTGGAGATAGAACTTAATGTACTGCATTTTAAACATGACTTAATCTAAGCATGTACTTTTGCAGGCTTCCTCAAACAGGACACAAGCAAAGGCAATTAATCTGATCAATGGAATGTTAAATGGCGTACAGGATATGCCGCGGCAATACTAAGAGCCCTCAAGGCCCATCGAGGATATTCGACCTGATGGAGAAAAACCATGTCCCCGTTTCCTTAGGGGGCTAAATCTCTCCCATGTTAGATAAATTAGTCTGGCTTAGTACCTGGACTTCCTATAGTCAACTCACAACCTTTTGATCTCTAACCACGGCAAAATGGATCCAGGCTGATGAATTTGTATTCCCCGGTTATGATTGATTATCTGGGTGCTCGGGACCGAAAGGGCTGTTTGCCACGAGAGTGAAAGTGGCTTTCTTTTAATATTGAAGTATTTGGAAGGAATCCCGGTGAGAGAGAAAAAAAGGGAAACAAAAGCAAAAACAAACAAAGGCTGATCATATGTAGTATTTTCTGGATGCGTGGTTTTTAGTTGTGTCTGACTGATGAACCAAAGTGAACCAGACAGACATCTAATGAATCAGGCCTGTAATAATCTCAGTTTCCCATACAAGCCAGGGGAAAAGAGGCGAGCTGGAGGCCATCACACACAACTCAAACGGCATAAAACAGAAACATATGGTGAGTGTGTACATGGTGGGACACACAAAATAGCATGCACACAAAATGACTTCACACCCACCAGTCACCACTGGACTCCTTTTTTTACTTTAACACAACAAACAGCAGTACGTCGCCTTCTATCACTGGGTCTGGCATGTGTCTTTTTCATCATCAGAAATGACAAAGTTTTAGGATCAAAATATTATTTGGGAATATATTATAATATATAAGCCCAGATCTCATTATAGAAACATGCAAATACGAGCATTCTTTGGTCACCTTACATAATGCTACACTCCAATTTCTGACATTCATTTTCCATTACTTGAAACCATGTGGATTGTGAACAGAAAGGTAGTAAGAGCATTAAAAGATTTCCACCAACTTTTTATTCAAATAAGACTTGTGAAGTATCAGGCATGACACTGTTTCCTGCCAATGCATCCCAAATCTCTGAGGGTAGTTTACATGCTTCTCATGAAAGCCGCATACAAAAAACATATTGTTCTGGTGCACTAAAGACTAATTAGCAAAAACAAAAGGATTTGGGGTTTTTTCTTATGCTTTGGGAACAAGTATACAATATGTTTTAACATACTGTAGGAGGTAAAGCCCAATTAGTGTCAGAGGGATCGAATCGGTCCTTCCCTCTGGAAGGACCTCCTCTCCTGTCTAATCGCAGAACACTGCGTTTCCCCTAAAATACTACGACAAAGTGGCTGGGGAGAGGGCGTTCCGGCCTTCCGTGCTAAAGTCGTTGCCCCCACGACCAAATCTGAACAACAATGGATGGATGGTACTGAATAGGATCATACGAACTGAGTCGTTCCTTTTTCAGTTCACTTGGCGCGCTCCACAAGAAACTTTGCCAGAAACAAGAGAGCAGAGGGGTCACAGATGAAGCGGGCGTGCTTCGTGGACATCCACGAGTTCCAAATCCAGGTTCCTGTTCCTTCCTGTGATGAGTTTGCATGTTGTACCCACACCTGTGTGTGTTTTCATCTTTGCCTCTTACCACCTACTACAAATTGCCTTTGGTAAAATGATCTACCACTCTCATTTGATGATAAAAATATCCCATCAAATTCCTTTGTAAAGCTACAAGGCATCTCTGATATAACATGTGATGACTTTCTAGTATGACACCATTTTCTGACATTTTAGATTACAATGAATAATGGTTGACTAATGGTTCAGCCTATGTGACCCACAGGCACTATTAAGGACGTACAGTAAGTAAGAAGTCAATGCTGAACAAGGCGCTGTAGTACCAGAGGTCGATTCGGGAGTGTCGGTGTACCAAATGCCGGTTGTCTCCATGGACACCAGTTCTCTTTCTAACCCCTTTGACTCTGAATTGTGAAGGCAAATGTTAATGGCTTTTCTTCTATATGTCGGTATGTTACCATTTTTTGGCTCGACTATATGGGCATCAGAATGCAGTCGTTGAATTAGATGTCTCAAAAGCATTCTTCTTTGGGAAGATTCAAGTGGAATTCACTCAGTCAGCAAGCGATGAAATGTGTGTGTTCACATGAAAATGAGTAAGTCCTGAATCTCAGGTCTCTTTCAATGACTACACCTTTTCATCTTTCTATCTTCGAGCCTTCTTCCCTGCCCCACTAATGTTACCATGGAGATGACCAAATGCATATCATATGCATGCATGAGTTTGTGTAGCTTTTGCGCTCAGGGCTGGGTGGCTAGCAGAGAGGGGGGGGGGGGGGGGGGGGGGGGCTGAAGCTGCGCACGACACAGAAATGTGTTCTACATAAAATGCTAATTTTACATATTTAATGCCACGGAGCAATTTCTATTGGGAGCTGAGCGGAGAAGCACTGAAGCAAAAGGTGAAAGGAGAGAGCACTTATTGCATACACTCGACTGTCCAAAGGGAGGGGGGATGACAGCACAAACTCCCTCCTCTCCACTTAACTCATTTATTTATCCGTTTGTGCCCTCGTCTGTCTCGCCCCCGTCTTGGTGTTATGAGCTTTCTTATATAATGCACAGACTTGATGCGCACGGCAAACACAAAGAGGAACTGACACCATTTAGTCGAGAAAAAAATATTTTGTCGCTCAATTTCCGGCACATTTACTATTAGTCACCGCTTATAAACTAGAAAATGTCACTGACGGAATAAAAATTGTGAATAAGAATTTAAAAAATGGCGTGGATCATTTCAATGTTATCGTTGCAATGGTAATATTGATAAATGTATTCAGCAACTGGGACAAATGATAATTACAATCAAACTTTGGGTGTACCACATCGTTTGCAACACAAGCATCCAACTTTTCAACATTAGTTCAATGTCCTTATGTTCTCTCAAGGTCTCTCGTACTATTGTTCTCACTGACCTCAAGTGTGGTTTCATGGTTGATTTCAGTTGTTTCTGCAGTAATCCTGTGTTGTTTTTGGGGCTAAAGGTAAAACCAGATTAACTCGACTTTGGATCTGTGAACTCAGCTGGAAGGCCAGAGGGTTGGTTCTCATGGAGAGAAAATGGAAACATACACACACACAACCAGAGTGTATGCATATCAACACAAAGAAATGAGAAGCCAACACAAGCATCATCAGTTTTTTTCAAATCAGAATTAAATTTCTCAAAATGACTTGTTCAAATTTTACATCATTGTGCCAAAAAGTTTTTTGTTTCTTTGAATTAGTTTCAAATGATTTTGCACAATACGGATGCAAATCATTATGTACAATTCTCTGCTGTTTCCAACATTATTATTACCAAAATGTATGACTGAATTCTCTCACACCCTGCAACATTTTTGCATTAGTTTCTTGTCTTTACATGCAAAATGGTTGAACAAATTGTCATAATGTGTCAAGTTCAAATATTTCCATACATTTCCATTAGGCTTTATACAAAGGCAAATTTTTACTTTTTCTTATGAAAGGAAATGTGAAGCAAAGGTAAGCTCTGATGAGCTCTTAGACTGATAGTGTGAAATTGTTCCAGAAGACAAATCAGTGCTTCATGTTTTATGACTTAGAAGTTATAATAATTTGATTTAATTTTCTTCACAAAGTTTGAAGTTCCTTTGACCAACGCCGCCTGTAGTGCTCTGGAAAGTCATTGAAGTGATGCAACTGGGGGCATAACATGCTGATAATTTGGGCAAATTCGAAAGAGTCGTCAAATTAATTTTTTCCAGAGAATGAGAAAGCAGTATCAAGTTGCTTACCAGAAAATTTTCTGTTAATTTTTTGTTTAACATTTGCTTAAAGGTCTCATTACTGATTTCTTCCATCTATGCTGCACCATGCAAAATACCCGCTTCAAATGTAACTTGTACCTTCCCGGGAATACATAGTCTGAACTCCAACGGCAGAAGACCTCTGCACCAGGATGATAGGTTGCCACTGTTGCTAAGATCAATGGAGTCACTGAGTCTTGGGTCTAGTAATTGATGATACCCATGGCTGGCCAGAGCTATTGACAATCTCGTTCACCCACAGCCTCCCATTAGTGAGTGCCCTTGTGTGTTCATTTAACTTAGTCATCTGAAAAGGGTTTTGTGTGAAGGTGTGCTGTTGTTTTAACCCCCATCACTTGGATATTAACTTTAATGAGGGGATGGTCTTGCCAGGTTGAATACTGATGAGTCAAAATAAAAGACAGGCCACATGTAGTGTCTATAAAAAGTCTGCACATGGCTGTTCAAACGCCATCTTTATGTGTCAGGAAACCTTTTCCACCCATTTTGTGACTGTGACGTTATCCTTACATTGACGGAAATATATCAAAGGTAGAAATAAAAAATAAAACAGCACATAATAACCTGTGGGGCATTTGGAAATTCACTCAGATGCACGTGCACTATGTCTGAGAGTGGGTGTGTTCAAAAAGACAGAGTGTGCTTAGCTCCCATTTATTTCCGAAGGCGGCCAACACTGACGCAATGTGCCCCCAGTTCGGTCATCGAGTGTCCGCACCGGCACTCCATTTTTGGTGCACTCTGAATAACCGAAAGGCAAATTTGAGCAATCCCCTATGTTTTTCCCAACGGTCAGAGTGAACCAAAAATTGAAATTATTCATCTTTGTCTCATTTTTTCTAGATGTATAAAGAATGGCATTCGAACATGGATGTGTAGATTGTATTTAATATAGGTTCCGCACATCCTCAGCATATATTTTTGTGGGCGTGCATGTGGGTGTGCGTGTGTGTGTGGATAAACATGTATGTATAAAATTTCCTCGATGTAAATAAATAATAACGCTCTTGAAAGCCTCCTAAAATAGGCAATGCTGTGGATGGGTGCAGCGCAGTCTGTTGCACTGATGCAAGAGAGTGTGCCACATTGCCAGTCACTAATACCCAACGCAGGAGCAAAGTGACAGGTTAACCTTTTCAATTATCTCATAGCCTGGAGGGAAAATGATGCCCACTATTAATTAGATGTGGCATCTCTGCAATTGAAATATCATTGCTCCCTGGGGCCTACACACACAGTTTCAACATGATATACAGGGCAAAAATGCCCAAACAAAGCAGCTGGAATTCTATTTTATGGTTGCTTGAAAAGTTCAACTCAACAGTCAGTGGACTTACTGTGCTGTACATCATAATAAAAACAATCAGCCATAACACTCACACACAAATCTCAGTGAGTGGCTGACTAGACTCACACAGTTTGCCCAATCCCCCCACAGGCACCAGTCCAGTCCATGAGGTCATCGCCTGCCGAGACCCAGGATTATAACTCCAAAGGAACCCTTGGAAGCATGCAGTTATGTGTTCTGACAGCTCAGCAGCCCGATTAAGCTCCCTGTTTGCTAATGCTAAGCTAATATTAGCTTTGTTGCCAGACCATAGTTGCATTTCACGCTTGAATAAGATATACCTTTGCTATGTTCTCCCAGTACTCCATATATTTCTACTCCAAATGATTATAGTCAATGGTAGGACTTCATCACTGCATTGGAAATTCAGCAAAACTAATAGAGGCCAACTTCTAATACTAGATTATGATGGGTCATACGCATAGGATTTAACTAATTTGGAGGATCAAGGAAACAAGACTGAAAGGTGTTATTGCTTGCCTTTGGGATAACGTTTGCTCAGATACTAAGGGAATGGCCTTAATGCTGTATTCTAAGCATACAACTAGTCTGAATCCTAAAAAGAAATGCCAGCGTAACCTTTATCCGGAACTGTCAAGTTCACAAGGACATACTACATTTGAATCAAAGTAGAATTTAAGTTGATAAATGCCTATAGGAGTTAATATTTGTCAAATATACTAGGTCAAGGTCCCAATTGTACACAGATTGCAACTGTTGATACTATACTTGAAAATTCAGTTTATGTTACATTGGCACAAATACGTCAAAAGTAAGTTTAGCAATCCTCATGAGGATAAGCGGCATAGAAAATGTTGACATCTGAATTTACATAACGGTTGGAGACTAATTGGCTTTCAGACGTCAAAGTCACAGTTACAGTGAATTTTAAAATCGTGGTATGCACCAAGTCCATGACAATTTAAACATTAGTTAAAATCCCAGCAGAAAGAGTCACCCTGTACTGTCTGTTAGAGAGAACGTCATTTTTCAAAAATAAAACAGCGGAAAAAAATGTGCTTGTTTGCATGCTCGTTCAATGCAGCACATTTCATTCATGGCTGCATAAACAAACCCAATTAGCCAATACGATTTGGCTGAGAAGTCAAATAGAAATTGTCGTTACGTACAAAGAGGGAGGGGATAGAGGGACAGACTTGTGTGAGAGAAATCAACCATCATCATCTCCATCCATACAAGTTCTCCGCTTCATTCTCCCTGTCCTAACACATCGACCAGCAAAAAAAGGCTGAGGCAAACGGCTCAACTCAACGCCACCACGCGTTATCCCTCAGCGTCTGCTTACGCCTCTCTGGATTTAATCAACTTTGACAAACCAAATATCTCTGGAGAGTTTACACCACCATTTTGATTTGTCACTTGACTTCCAACAAGACAGCAAACTCGAGCACAGTCGATTCTCCAACTGTCATGTATTGGAGTGAATCTTAAATGATGCATGGGCACAGTAAAGAAATCTAATTGCGGAAATGTAGAGCAAAGCTGATATTTGAACACGTTACAATATTAAGCATATTAAAGAATTTTTGAAGCCTTTAAGCATTTTTACATTTTAAAATATTTCCAGCTCTGCCACCACATGCAATAGCAACTGAGGAGGGAAATTACTCATGCAAATAAATAAATAAATAAATAGATGAATGAATAATTGTAGTCTGGAATTATTTTGAGCCCACGCAGCACACAAGTCACAAAGAAATACAAATTATGAAAATAGGGCTTAAATGTGTATTTGAAATCTTTGACTTTTTTAATTTTGAATCATGAAAATATCTTCAATGTGACACATCAAGCTCTGTGTGCACAGTGAATGTGCTCTAAAACAAAGGGAACACTTTTTTGTCAAGTGCTTATTAGTGAGTATTTTTAAAACTTGTTTTTCTTACAACCATACTAATTTGTTGTAATAGTTTAATAGCTTATCAGTTACTGAAATTGCCATTTGATTTGAGCAACAGCTGTACTATTTCTTTGCTATGGTATGAAACGCTGTCTTTGACCGTAATATAAATCAAATCATGCATAATTTTACATCGCAAAGCATGGATTTAGAATTTGATTCATATAAAATTCACAAAACTGCATATTTATATTTCAAATATCATTTGATTATTTTAATAAGACCGTTTCGTCACCATCACTCTGGTTGTCTCTGAATAATGTGTTCACTGATGCTGACTGTGTGCGTTCACTGGTGCGTTCACGTACTCTTGCATGACAGCTTAAGTGGCTCCGTCTAACGGCACTGATGTTGCCTGCCATTTGCCTTCGGGGCTTTTCCTCATGCTTTCTCTTCCTTGCTGACTTTTAAAGTGTTTTTCTGACACCACTCCTACCCCCAACCCCTTGGAAATACGACAAACAAAGCATGACTTTAGAGAGAACAAGGCCACTGATCTCACAGTGTCTGTGTGGAGTCTTCCACCAAGCTAATCCACCTTCCTGTCACTGCGCTATCACTAAAATTTATCAGAAAATAAAAACATTTATTTATTTAGAAACCCTTGTGATTTCAGTCAGCCCTGATACAATAAGCGCTATAGAAAATAGATGGATCGATATAGTACAGCTACATGCTCCTACTATGAAAGAAGTCTAGTTTAAATGTGCTAATGTAGTCAAAGCCAAAGTCATAGTCAAAACAAAAACACCTGTATTGCTGAAGAAAGAAAAAAAACGTAAAATAGCTCATAGGAAACTAGTACTAATTGGAAACAACCACACAATCCTCACATGTCTATTGCATTTTATTGAATTTGTATACAAAAAGCTTTGTGTTTGGAGTGTCTGGACACCCGACAAATGGGAAATTTTGGTTATCTGCCTAATTGTGAAAATGTGTCTGTAGGTTCTGCACTTCTTTCCCACTGTTACAGATCAGTTTGTAACTGTTTGCCCACTTTCTACACCAGCAATTTAGTAGCAAGCCAAATTAAGTTGCAGACCAAAGAAACACTTTGATGACAAAGCACAATCAGGTCAGGCACCATCCAAGCGACAGATCCGCCCCCAAAATGAGCCAATTACAACATGGCAAGAAATATGCTACAATGGCATGTCTGTAATTCTTGGTCCTTTGATGACAAAATGAAATGAAGCTTCATGAAGCACTTGTGATGTGATGAGATGGAGCTCTTGGTTTGAACGCTAATGCAATGGAAATGTATTAAATTTCTACAGCGTTTTTAAATCAAGATTGCATACCTAGAGGAGTCCAAAAATATCACGTGCTTCATGAAGCTTCATTTGTCCATCACTGGTATTTAACAGCCAGACAGAAATGTTCACTTTTAAACTGTGGGGGCAGAAATGTTCTCATTTAGTTTAAACTGATTACAAATGGCAGATATTGGGGGGACATGCAGAAGAGGGCAAATACTGCTCAGAAAACAAGTCAATTCATTTGAAGACTTCATATATACACTATGCACATTTCTCTTTTCAAAAATGTTAACCGTCACAAGAAAGAGTTTGTTAGTAACATTGAGTTTTACTGAGCTTGCTCTTTTGTGGATTAAATATGCTTGAAATTTTTAATCATCACATGTATCTGATCCCCGAAGAGCCCACTCGAGCCAACTGTTTAGCTGCTACATATAATTTGCATGGTCTATTTCTCAAGATTACATGAGGAACAGGAGGCAAAACAAGCCTCGGGGTAACAACAACCAAAAGGAATTCCATTTTAATGCTCATATTCCATAAAAATAAAATGGGTCGGAAAAATTGAGTCAGGCGCAATAAATGATTTTACTTACTGTATACGGTAGGTGATCGTCACTCAAAACTGCAGTAAAGATTCAAGCAAAACAATACATTTGCTATCAAAGCATTGCATGCTCAGTCTAAAATATAAACAAGAAAAAAAACATAATACATATAATGTGTTAAACATACAGAGAGTTCTGTCTATTAGATTTGTACTTTTCAGTATCTTTATGTGACAGCTTTAGACAGAGTTTGCCCTCGCAAATCAGCTTAATCACACACAAATGGTGCATGGCTGTGTCCAATTTCACACGTACTTTTCCTGCTTACGGCAATACTGCCCTAACCTCTGACCCTTCAGCAACCAGAGACTTGATGTTGCGGTACATCAATGGCTGCAATATCCAAACTAAATCAAAAGCAGGTACAGTCTGTTAAGAACTGTTGAACATTGAAATTAATATTCATGAGGCCGTATAGGATATACTTACAAGGAAATAAATCTCATCGTACGGCACAGGCAAAACCAGGCTGACATTATATACTGAATGAAATGTTTTGACAACGTTAAAAATAGGTCAATTAAAAATGTGCAAACAGTCAAACATGCATGGGGAAGTGTTTTGAATTCTAGGAATGGACTCTGTAAACGCAAAAAGCAGAACAAGGTCCAAATAAACTCAACACTGGTGAAACTGTCATTTGACCAGACCTTAAGCTGGCAAATTAGTTGTGGGGTCAGACCCCAACTATGTTCTATTGTCTCACTTGACACCAGTCCGTCATGCTTCTGTAGAGAAAATCAAATAAAAAAAAACAATAGCAGCATAACAGGAAAGATCAGTCAATGCTTTAGCAAATCCTCGTGATGTTCATTGTTCGGATCATGGATGGGTAACCAGGACAGTGTTTAGTAAAGGAAGTGACTCACAGAGTGTGTGCGTGCTTCTCTCAGCCCTAAATGGGCAGAGTAAAGGGAGTTAAAGCAAAACATGAAGATTGTAATAATATGAATATTTCATTTGTATATCATACAGCTTGCATTTGTCACATTACACTCTAGTGATGTCTTGATCGATACTTAACAAAAGGTTAGTGTGAAGCTGATCATTGTGGCCTGAGAGGCTTCCAGCAGATTATGGTTTTACCGGTTGAGGATTACAAACATTCATTGCTAACTAACACTAAAAAGAACCTGAGCAGCATGTGCACATTTTCCTTTCCCAGCATTCTCACACACATCTCTCTCAGTTACTTGTTCAATCCTTAACTTGCCGCCCCCGCACACAGTCCACTGTTCCCCTGCACACTTACTGTGTGCACATCCAGTGGAAGGTCCAAGCCTGTAATTGCTGCCTCTGTGGCGTGGACAGACAGGCGGTCTGGGGATTGGAGATGACACGCACCCATTATTAGTGAACCAAGCGCTGTTTTTGTAATTACCGTGGGTTTGGCTGAGCACAGTGAATCAGATTCTGAGATTCTCTATTCAGGAGCCGTTTCAACTCCATCTGGCTGCACAGCTTCTGTTGGCCCCGGCCTAAACAGTGCTGGGCTGTGCCTGGAGCCTGAAAAAATCCGCTTGATGGTGTTAGGAAAGGGTAAGTGAGGGCCTTTGTTTTTCCAAGAGTCAATATTTTACCATGGAGAAAGAAAGTATTGAAGCGAAAATTCTACCTGTCGCTGAGCAGAATTGGACATTTGAGATTGGGCATGATCAAAAGTAAAATTCCTGACCTCGCACCCAACAACAAACATGCATTGTGCACACATGTATTTACAGTGCTTCACTCATTTATCTCACGACCTGTCACATAAAACAACCACCGAGTCTGTTCTTAAGTTCAGTGAGCTTGGCTGTTTTACTATTTCGGAGCGAATGAGTCATTTCAAACTGAATTCAAATTTTTATGCTAAAATTTGAGAGAGCCCACTGCTCAAGAATTAAGCAAGAATATTTGACCACTATTGTTTTCTTTCACTGGAAATAACTTTAATTTAAGATTTTGGTGACCAACAGAGTGGAACACTTGAGACCCCAAAAAATTGTTTTTTTATGCTGATTGAAACTAAACTTGGCTTGCTGATTCCGTAATTGCAGTCAGTTATATTTTATCTCCATAGCTTAGTCTTCAGATAAGCACATTTCACCGATTAGTCGAATAGGATTGAACTCTTCTACAGCTACATGGCAACTTGTTTGTGCGGTCACAATTTAGAGAGGTGCAGCTCCCAATAGATTAGCACTATCAACATCGAGCAAACACAAAGATAGCACAGTAGCAATTAAGAGGAGTAGTGTTACCTTTTCTATTAACCACATTATAACATTCTAACGTCTATTTCATTTTTGACCGCTGACAATTAGTTAAAAACAGTCATCAGACCTAATTCAACAAAAAAGTGCTACCAATTAAAGTATACATTTGAAAATGTATATAGATAATAATCATAATTAAGCAGCAGTTTAGTTTTAAATCATGGCTTGTTGAAAAAAAAGGAAAAAAAAAAGTTTTGGGGGATGTTAATTTAGGTAAACTCTTCCATAAGGAATTACTTTGGTCTGATACATTTGTGCCTACTGTATGTCCAGGTAGATGAGTTCCCATCAAGTCTAGACATACAGATTAGTTCTGCCCAATAGGTCAGCAAGAGAGCTGGGCTTCCACTGAAGCATGAGCAGTTGAAATCTTGTCTCTACAGTATGGCACTGGGGCTGAGGTTTGGTGCTGCTCTGCCGGCAGTCAGTGGCTATTGCGTACCTGAAATCTACATGATAGTAATGAAAGATGGCAGCTTGGAGGCCAGAGCCCATACAACTTTTTCAGCCCTCTTCGAGTAATTGGTGACCCCTGAACCTGCCCTTCGTATAAAAGGAGGAAAGGAAGGGTGACACGGGGGAGGAGGGGAGCGCAGGACAAGGAATAGTCAACAGAGACACTGGAGAGGGGAAACAGGTTTGGAAAAGAGGAAAAGGGGAGACAGAAGGCTGGAGAAAAGAGAGAAATTGAGGAGACACAAGCTGGGAGGAAAAGGTTAATCTCTTTTAAGTGTGGATAGTCTGAAAGTTCAATGGAGACAGAGAAAGTCGTTGGTTCCAGTTGTGTCCATCACACTTTGGGGGTAATGGGGGGAACCGTCAGCTCATGTCTGTCCTCACTTCCTATACTTTTAAAGTTCAAAGACTCACTCAAGAAATGTATTAAAATCTGGGATAACAAAAGAAAACTTATGTGCAGTCCAATGCAATGAATCTATTCAAAGTACATTTAATTCAAGTCGAGTTTTTTAATGTAGTGTGCAAATAAAAACTGAGACAATGTGAGCTTTAAAAATCTAATAAACAATAAGCCTTATCTCCTCAAATGTCAATGAAGCTTATTAGGCCTTAAATTGTACATACATTTTTTAAATTCAGCTCATGTAACACAAGTTGTTAATGATGCATTTGAGTTGAGCTAATACTAAGATTTCCTTGGGGGTGGATATCTCAGGGGGTTCACAAAACAACAAGACAAAATTACAAATCCGAAAAAAAATCTTCAGAATACTTTGATAAAGCTTCACGATATGTTCCCTACAAGCAACGTGTGGAAATATCAAAAAGAATTACCGAAAATCAGAAAATACTCAAAAGTCAAGCGTATCTCAGAGGGGGTAGAGTGCCCCCGTGCCACCCCCTCTAACTCCACCAGTGACTGTACCGTAAACTTCTAGATGATGGTATGATGTTTATTGTTGCTACACAAGAGACGTTACGATTTTGATCAGTCAATTCTTTCACCCTTCACGTACCACACTATGAAATACATATGAAAGAAACTATGTGATTGTTATCATATATTTTTGTGTTTCCAGTTTTGAAGCTATCTGTTCCTCACCCGAATTGCACTGTGTTCCTCATCTTTGCTTTATCTGTTGGCAGTGCACATTAATCTGTTCCACTGCATTCATTGCTCCAACCCCGTCTGTGTGGGTTTTTCTATGCAGTATGAATCCATTTGTCTCCACTGACGGAAAATAATTGCAAAGCAAACAAATCATCTCTGCCACACTGAGCAGGCCTCTACTCCTGGGGCATAACAGCTAGATAGCTACAGGAATGAAAGACTGAGAGCAGCGAGAGAAAAAGAGAGCGATGGACAGAGTTCAGAGCAAAGTGGTTTGGCATTTGCATTATATATGCTGAGTGTTAAAAAGTGTTAAGTTACAGAAAGTGATGCAGTCAGATTGAAAGTGACTACATGGTGCATTGGGGAGTCCAAGTAAAGAGAGAGAACTTCAGTCGGAGTCTGCCCGACCGAAATTCACTCCAAGCGCATAAGGAGGAGACATCTGGGAACAACACACTGTCTTGGAAAGAGGATAATTATAGCACAATTCAAAAGTGGCCTTTTCAAAGAGCGAACACGCGAACGCCGCAACACTCCTCGCCCGCTCCGTTCGAGGCAGTCGGGAAGAACAGAATTCCATTTTAAGAGAAAACATGAACAAGATGAATTCAAGTGTGACGTGTCATTGAGGTTTGCCACACCCATATAAACACATCATTACGAGCATTTAAAGAATTACAAGTAGCATTCATTCTACCAGAACCCATTGTGAAAACACCACTTAAGCTTAACATCCACCCACACCAATATTCACAGAACTGTATTTCAAGCAAAAAGTCAGATGGCAGTGTTTCAACACATCCAAAGCCAACAATGTGCATAATTGGTGATTCAAATATTCTTTTTAGTTATCTAAGAAATTTTAACATTTGGCTACCTTATTATATACGTATCATGCTCAGCCCGACGCAGATTAAAGATTAAAAGATTTGAGACTTGGCAGAAAATAATGGATGTTTCTACTTTCTATCAATGTGACAGACACATAGAAAAAATACCTTTACTCTTGGAACACGTCAACACATTCAGTTTGACTTTCAAAGGCTTCCTGCTAGAATTAGATCCACAGTGCAACTTTCACTCTAATGTTAATGCTGAGAATTTAGTGAGATTTTTGATCAGGATGAACTAGTGGCAGCAAAGGTTAAAGTAAAGCCAGTCTTGTGGGATCTATTGACAGTTGACACTGTTTTGTTTTTATCCCCCTGGTTTTTGCAACAACAAAACGTTCTGGCTTCCATGTATTGGACGGCTGAGCTCACATACATTACATACTACTCCAAACAATGACTTCTTCATGCACCATTTCTCTTTACGCTTAAACATGAACAGCAGTGGAGCCCAAGAATGAAAGTTTTTTTATGTACTGTGGACACTTGACGTTGGTTTTTTACCTTGTTTGCGGCAACGGGAAGTAGGAAGTGAATGCAAGGAAGCGCACCAAGAAGCGCAGGTGAATTAAATGGGAGTGTGCGAGGAACAATAAAGAAGTCCCAACACAAATCCATTGCAGTGATAAAATAGCTACCATATCATGTTGAAATTATTTTTTTAAAATTCTGAGAAATGCAATGTACTTGGTCAACACCGCAGAGCTAAGATTTGATTGATTAGTACTGTATCCTTCTCACACAGATCCCTTCATGTTTTAATAATGCCAGTCAATAACAATATTAGCAGTGTGTGCGTGTGCACCTTTGCATTTTTTTTTGCTCAATTAGCTTATTATAAAACGTATGTAATGTTAAACGGAAATAAAATCTTCACGCCATAATTATATAGTTACTATACGTGCTTACCTTATCTACTGTATTTCATTAGTCCGGTCCGTATTGTGTGTTCAGATAAAGCGTTAGTTTCGGATAAATTGAGTCTCGCGTTACAATGGCGTCCTCTGTTGGTCATAGTTTGCATCGACCTGTAGCGATGAGGGACTCGATGTGGCGACCCCTGATGGGAGAAGCCGAAAGTCACTAAATTTGACACAATTTGAATACTTCATTACTTCATTTGGATCTCAATACAATGAATTATCCAGCCATACCAAAACTTGTGCGTGGTGAATGTATTGTATTCTAATCCTACATTTACAAGTTGATACAAGTTGTATTGCATAGTATTTTTAATATGATTATTTAAGAAACTATTAACAAACATTTTCCAAGTATCTTGCATGTTTTATTTTTTATAAGGAAAACAAAGCAAAGCATCTCTTTAAGTGGCATAACGTTAGTACTGCTAATTAGGAGGACAAATGTCAGTGTTGTGCTCAGTATAAAAAAGGCTGCTACGCTTCCAGGCTTTTGAGACTTGGATGTTGTAGAAAATGCACACAAAACATAAGGAATAACCATTAGACTGTAAAAACAAAATGAGCACATTTTATGCAGCTGCCAATACATATGTGTCTGTCATCATAATAGTGCATGTCATTCTTTTCAGATGTCATCGCCTTCAAATGCTCACTTGAATTACATGTGATGCCTGGTTGAAAATAGTTTTGCCAAGTCAAGTCTGTTCAAAAGTATTAAACCTGTGCATGTGGTGTTGAAATCAATGCTAATACATCTCAGCTGACCCCCCAAAAAATGCATCCAAAGATCCTTTTACAGTGGTACAATAAGACCCGTGTTGTTCTCAAGTGAATTTAGACACTTCGCAACAGCCAGTTTGGAGGTGAGATGCCAGACTGGGAGAAGTAAGACCACCACCATGGTTTTGTCTGCCGCTCGATCCCCCCCTCAACCACATCTGGCTCGGTGTAGCGTTCAAATTGATTGTAAGGGTCAAATCGATCCCATGTCTCTGTCATGGGGAAGAGGTGGTCATCAATAAAAGGCTTCAGGGGAACCTGGATACAAGATGAAGAAGATAGTGACAATAGAGAACACATTATCAATCCAAAGGAGCAGCACAGTCAATTGACCTTCTTTAAGACAAAGTCCACCCGTCCAGCCTTTTTCAGGTTCTGAGGCAGATGAACCCGTTTGCTGACCCTGGAGTAACCTTTAGCAGTTGCTGTCACAATGTGAGTACCGGGGGTAAGCAGACGCCAGTAGTCTCCACCTTCATCTGAAGTACGAGGGTGCAAGGGCAATGACATCAAACAGGCAAACAAGAACAGAGCCAAGTAGGAACAAGATGATATTGCAATTGTATTTTACCCGTGGTGACATCTTTCCGAATCCCTTTGACAGCGATGGTGGCATCTTTGATCCCATTGCCATCAACATCCTTTACAATCCCTTTAATCCCCCGATGAACCTGTATGAGCAGCCCAATGAAAAAGTGAATAGCATCTTTGTCAACACCACTGTATTTTTCCATAGTGTCATTCCTGGGAGCGATTCACATGCAATTAATTTCTAACAAAACAATCAGCTACACTTGCCGACTCTACAAATTTGAGCAAAGCTTCTTTGTTCCTCTTCCATTCGGGGTAAAGCTCCACCTCCGAGGGGAATTTGTCACAGCCCAGCTCTACTGTGATCTCCAAACAATTTGTGTGCAGATAGTTAAAGTCTGACATGCCTGTAAAAGAGAAATATTGCATGTAGTACTGTGTAAAAGGCACCATTAGAGTGTTTTGAAATATAATTTTTAGATCACTCTTGTCAAAACACATTTTTACAAACTAAGAGAATGAGACAAGGTAGCTACCGTATTTTCCGGACTATAAGGCTCACCAGACTATAAGGCGCACCATTAATGCATCATGTCAGATTTTTAATCCAAATCAAATCATTCTCCATTTTATCTTTTTTATTTCAACTTCAGACGCAGCAAATTACTTTATAATCACAAAATAATGATCCATAGTCTTTTTGATTCATGATTCATAGTCTTCAGCGAGCCACCCATGATTGATTTGACACAATGCTTCGGGCCAGTTTAAATTTAGGAATTTGGGCCATATATAAGGCGCACCTGACTATATTTTGAGAAAACGTTACGGTAGTTATTTTTAGATAAACAGACAATTAAGCACTTTTAGATATAGTGCTGAAGGTATCACTGTGCCATTGGAAAACATGCTCAAATAACAATCTTCTCTTTCTTACTTCCAGGAAAACTGTACCACAGTGCCCCATTGATGATGCCCTTAGTTCGGTAAAAGCGTGCCCCACACCTGTCTGTGTCAGTGTCTGACATGGTGGTATGGGCGTCTGCGTAGGTACGAGCCAGTTGCTTAAACACCTGCAGGTGGGATGGTTAGTGAGAGCGCTCCATCAATAACTATTTCCACATCATTCTTCCATTTTATTCAATCATTACCCGTTCATCTTGAGTGGGTGAAAACATCTTCTCGTCCTGTGGGTGTCTGGAGTAGTCGAAGGGATAAGAGACTACTAGCTCACCTCCATGGAGGCTGGCTGACTGGACAAAAGGAATTGACCTGCTCCACTTCATCACTGCAAAGGTCTCTGGTGCCACCTACAGGGCATAACGTGTAATGTAGGAAATGTAATTATCAATAAATGTGATGGAATTTCATCTTACCTTCTCAAACCAATAGCCATCAGGAATCGGGATGTGGTCAGTGCGGTAGTGCCTGCTGCGACGATTCCGGTAGAAGACAGATGTGAGATCAGGAAAGTTGCGGTTCAGGTCAAGGTTCTGGGCGTTTGTGCGGCCATTAATCCAACCGTTCATCAAGTGCCCCTGAAACATTTATATTCAAACAACTAGAAAATTAAACCACATGGAAAAAAAGGGAGATCAATCATACTGATGATCATGATGAAGATGACAATGTGTTGATGTTAGAGGGAGCAGGCACCATTGAGAAAACTATTTGGCGATTAGTCAAGAAAACGTTAGACTATCTCGGTTAAGTCTATTGTTAACAAGTAGACAAGACCATATATCCGACAAAAGAAGTCCTATGTCAAATGGCATTTGATGACATTTGAGCATATGATCAGTCCTTTGAAAAAAAGTTGATACATGCAGAGCAGAAACACAGAATAGGAACTATCAGACGATCAGATCTTCAATTTCTTTTGCGCCAATTGTTTTCTGTATAATTTTTTTTCATGAATGGTGCTCTTGTGGACTGTTTTTTAAATTTAGATTCAATTTTGTTTCAACTAATGCTTTTTTTCTCCTGTTCTCTTTTCCTTCATCTCGTCTCCTCATTTTTAATCTCCATCTACTCTATTCTCTTCAGCCCTTTTCCTTGTGTCAACCAATCAGCTCCCTTCAAAATGTCAGCTGTAGGCAACGTCTCTGCGTTCTGCTTTCTTTTTGTCATTCGGTTCATTGTCGCTGTTATTTTATTTTATTTTTTCGAGGTGGGTGGACTTGGTAATTTTATTATAGTATGGGGGCATTCATTTTCCCATACCTTGCTTCATTGCATTCCGAATCTCAATTTATTTGCCGCTAAATTAATATAAGGAAATAAAACATGACATGAAACATGAAAAAATAGGGAAAAGTGACCTGCAGCAAAAAAAAAAAAAACTGTGCTAACGTTTAGCGAATGAAAGCGAAGAACGACATACAAACTAATTGATGAGATGCAAGAATCTGGAGGGAGTTAATTAATTGACACAAGGAAATGGGCTCACGACAACAGGTAAACAAGATGCAAGGCAGGACTCTGGAAAACAAGACTAAACCTACATCAAAACAAAGTCAACAAAAACACGTGTCGTATCAGTGTTAACATGCGTGAGAAAAGTCATGCTTTTATAATTATATCTGATGGAACTTTTGTTTGGTGGGTGGAGTTTTACAAATGCATAGCAGTCTAGAAAAGCATGGTGATGATGACAATCATGCTGAAGAAATACATTAAATGGTGAGTCGCTTACTGATTAGTAGAAAATAAAGTAGAAAATAAAGTGGCTTCTCCCACAACAATTAACAATATGTCAATTCTGCGGAAAAGTTCATAATTCATGACTCAATCTGGTCGTGGAAGGACCTGAGCATGTGGACAGACAGATTAAAAGAAAACAGATTGGGAGGTTGAACCTCTGAGTACTGCCATGAGTCAATGATTTCAGATGGTCTGCACTACTTATAGAGTAGTCACGTTTCAACATGGTGTGCAATTTTTACAATGTCATTTTAAAATAATGTTCTGTTTTTCAACAAAGGGATGGGTGTATTTTTTTATCCAGTTATTCAACTAAATTGAATCAATTATTAAAATAAACATATAGGCCTACAATGATTTGTGTAAATTTAAATAAGAACTGCATGTGTTAGCGTGCTTAAATGCACAGTGGAATAAATCTCATGTAGTGCTGTCATAGTTCAGAGACTTCAATAATATGAAGTTCTGACTTTACATGACATTGTGCCTAACCACCAGACCCTCCCATTTCAATTTGCCAAGAAATCATGTCATCAAATTAGCACTTCATGCCTTCACCCCTCCTCTAGAATAACAAAGCAGAGAGGACTGACAACGGATAATGGCAGTCTGTCTTTTTTTGTACTGTTAACAATATTTACTTCCTGGTTGGTGAGCTCCGGGTCATTTCTATCCTCTACCTCTGCAGCAGCAAGTTCGTAGCCGTCGGGGTTCATGGAGGCCAAGATGTGAATGCGGGTGGTGTTGATCAGGGCTTGTATGCGTGGGTTTCCCAAAGTATACTCCGAACACAAGTACTGAGCCAAGTAGATGAGCAGCTGCCGGCCCAGCACTTCATTGCCATGCATGTTGCCAATCAGCTTGACTTCTGGCTCCACTAAAGTATAAAGACAAATAGAAAATATTGTAAGAACTAGAATGGTCTGTGAACATTACAGCGGTATCGCCTTCAGAAGTTAGGTGTGGTGCTTAGTCACAATCCGAGCATCAATCGCTGATTATTGTAATTATTATTGGAGGTACAGGGGGAATTTGATAAATTCATCAACTGGTGTTAATGGTACAGTATTGTCAGAATTATGAACTTTTATATGTAGTATGAGTTTATAAATGTTAGTATTTGCTTGTTCAGACACTCTTCTGGGTTGTAAATTAAATTTCTTCTTCTTTGATTATTACGACATTTACATATACGTGCTTATTTAGCCAATCACTGATTTGAAGATTTTCTGACGCTACACGAGATCAAAATGTTGTTTGACTTTTAAAGACTATTTTTCCATATCATTTGTTTTACTCCCCATATTGTACTACTTTTGGGGTGTTTGACTTTGGAGGTTGAATTATAATTCAACAAACTGAAAAAGAAATGACATTTAGAGGAGAGATGGGCATCATAATCAAGACTTGATTAATTACCTGGTGCTCAGTTCCAACTAGTTAGTGCTCTCGAGGAGAACAAAATTACATCAACAATGTAAAGTTGAATTACAGCTACAATATGGCGATGTATTCTATACTTAATTTACAGTAAACTAACCCAACTACGTGTTTAACTTACATAGTTCATGCTTTCCAGGATTGTTGCTGAATTCGATGACCAGTAAATCTCGGCCCTCTGTGGTGCGGCCGATGCTGTAAGCATGTGAGATGTGGGAACACTTGGCTGCTGTCCTCTTCAGTAAACTGTACATCTGACTGTTGCTGGTGTGGGTGAACTGGATGATGGTGCTGGGCTTATCCGGTGAGAAGCTGGACCTTGTTTGCTCCTGTCTGGCTGAAGGGGATGGGATGGGTGCGAGAGGACTACATTTAGAATTCTGTTGGTATAATCTAAAAAGTGTAACAGTTCCTTACCTCTTAACGCCGCCAGTGGATCAAAGCAGCCCTCTTGGTCGCTTGCAAAGAAGCGGTCACAGTCCAGGAAGTATGGCCAGGCCATGTCTATAGCCTCAAAGGTGTGGCCACAGTCCTTCCTTAGGGCCTCACACGTACTGCGGCAGGGTCTGATAATCTTGTCATCCTGGCATGGAGACGCGAGAACTGAGCAGCCCACCAGACGGATGTCAGGGGTGCATTCTCCATTCAGCAGGCCATGGAGGACACTCAGGAGGAGGTACTCTGCCCCAGATTCGGCATCCATGCGAGTTTGATGGCCGAGGATGTTGGGAAACATTGTTCTGGAGCGGCAATAGAAGATTTAAACTTGAAAACATTGAACAGTTTGCTGGTTTGTTAGATAGCTGGCTCGTGCAAAAACTACATGAACGATTTCCAGGAAACTTAGGCGCTGAGGACAAAACTATTGGTAAGACTACAGATAGAAAAACCCAGAATAGGAATGGAATAGTCTTGGCAGAGGTCTGTGTTCTGGTTTTTATTCCAGCCACACATGCTCAGTTCTTGCTTACATTGTTTTAAAAACAAAGTCATTGCAGCTTAAGCCAGATAAAATGCAGCACCCTTTTAAAGCTCCACCCTATTTAGTCTCACTGTAGTGTCAACAGGGGCTGTTTTACCACTCTCCACAATAGCTGACAAAAAATACAATATAGTAATACACACTGCTAAAATAAAAATGAGGCCAACACTTAATCACAGGCCACAGAGACCTCCACGTGCTCACCAGAAGTAACCTGGCTGCTTTTGGGCAGCAAGATAAGATCCTAAGATCCACTGCCAGAAAGGCTGGGGCCCTAGTTTCCTTGCGGGGAGTGCATACAGACAAGTTGAGGCCACACACCCTGCCATGTTATTAATATGTTATTAGACGAAATTTGCATACTTAATTAACTTTGATTGGAGAATGATTCTGAATCTGGATCAGATTTGGGTTTACACTGAACATTCCTCTACTACAGCCTCAACAAATGATACAATGCACTCAATAATTTTTTTTAATTCTAATATTTTATCGTATGTATATATCTGTTAGTTGAAGAGCATTTTATATAACCAGTGAGTAGATTTACCAAGCAAGGTGATACTGTGCAGAGGACACTGGGGCTGCTTTCTTTGGTGTTAAGTGATAGTACCAGCCTCTAGAACTCACCTAGTGTATCCCACATCATTACAGTAGCTCAGATGCAACTCTGTGCAGGTAGCTGCAATGAACAAAAACATGTTATCACACAAAATGCATGTACGTTTAGTCAGTGAGTCAGTCAGTCACAGAATGCAGGCATACTATAAACAAACAACCAGTCACACCATGGAAAGTTTTAAGTTAGCCTAACATCTTTTAGAATGGAGTAATCAGACAAAACTATGAGGCAGTGTGAACTACTAACATACTGCGTTGTAATTTATATGATAAAACAATATACATATATAGAAAATATATCAAAACGAACATAGGGTTGCAATGTATCCAGATCTAGTTTGTTTGTTGTTTGTTTCCAATCATTAATGAATGAAAAAGTAAGTTTATCTTAGATGATTGATGTTGATTTACTTACGTTTTGTTTCGGTCACATTGTTATTGCATCTTCCTGGATGGGAGAGGGAAAAAGGCCACACATGAAATTGGATGAAATAAAGCGACGTAACATATATATATATATAAACGCTAGAGGACGCCATTTATCTATACAAATTAGAACATTAGCTGTATTTTGAAGTTAATTTTTTGTGGATAATTTTAAAGCTTTAGAAATAGATTATACTCAATTTATACTCAATTTGAGGCAGAGCTTAAATCTACAGCCAAATATACATATACTGTGGCTAAACAAAAGAATGGTAGATGAATGCGCAAACAGCGCAGTGTAATCATATGCTGAATTCAACGGACCGCATATAGACAACCTTATAATGATGCGCCTATTGTTCCTAAAAGGCGTGAAAAAAACATTTCAATTAACTCACCCAAAAGTTCGTCTCCTGGATAGCAGGTCTGCTGTGGTGCGCACCAACAACTTTCCGTCAAAGCCAAAAACACCCCCCAAAGTCCTAAACGCATGTTGTCTTTTTTTTTACGTAGACTTTTTGACAATTGGGTGATGTGGCAGCAGCGAGTTGCGAGTCACAACTTCTTGAAAGCAGGACGCTAATTACAACCCGCTGCAGGGAAATCTCCTCCTTTGTTTGTGCAGCGCATCCCTGACCCAAAAGAGCTGAGCCTGGCCAAGAGTGGCTTTACTGCTGCACTGATCATATTTCACTGCGCCGCTCACTCCGTCTGGGTGTTGGGGGTGGAGAGGGAACGAGCGTACGTGGTTCACTCATTGAAGTTGAGTTCAAACCTGCAACACAGTCATCATTGTCTCAAAGCTGGCAGAAAATCTGTGCAGAAAAACCAATTTATTTTTAGTCATTCCCTTCTTAACAACAATTGTGCGTTAGTTGGGCCCTTAAATATTTGGCTGCCAATACTTTTCATGACTTCTAATTTCAATTTTATTATTAGAAAATGCTGTGTCTATTAACAATCAAGGCAGGGACAAAAAATTTAGTTAAATTACACAAAACCACATACTTGTATGAAACTTTGTGGAGACATATAACCCCTTGCATAATCCATTGAATCAGTTCATGTCGATCTGAATGAAAATGCAGATGGAGGAATTTGTTTGCTTTTGCCAACCACTCACCAGAGAATCCAAATAGTTGCATCAAGTCCATACAATTCTAAAATTTTGTGATCTAGGAGATAGCCTGCTCACGACAGGCACACAAACATATGCATTGTAAAAAAAATAAACACAACCTGTATTTTGGGGTGCAAAAACATGTATTCAAGTTAGAACAACTGTAAAATATGAATTACTGCATGATATGTATGGCAACAATGCGAGTTGCAAGTTGTTTGCTGAGTTGTTTTTACTTATGTAAGTATATTTTTACAAGTTGGGTCTCTCAATTAATTTACACACATTAATTCCAAGACCACCATGTTTTTAGTGGATTAAAAGACACAGTTTATTCTTGAAACGTGAATTTGTGTTGTCTTGTGGTACAATCACACAAATTGAAATGCATGGCACTGGACACAATATTAAAAGTCAATTCAACTGTTGTCTGAGTCTACATTATAAGATTTTATGTACATGAACAAGATTTCTTTAAAATTTCAATGTAACTGGAAATGTACAGTACAATAACATTTATGATATAAATGCAAAATGTATAGGTTCGTGTACATTTGCTTGTGTGAAGAAATCCTTGTCAGTGCCTCTGCAGGAAAACTGATCAGCCCTATGGAAATTAACAGTCTGTAGCCTTTAAAAGGATCTTTGGCACTCATCACAACAATGCCTGCCTGCCTGCCTGCATTCAGCATACATTGTTAGTACATGTCCTTGACAAAAACAATTGGTCACACTTTCTTCGAGAAGCACGTGACCAAGCCCTCGGGGGAAATGTCCTTGAGCAGCATACAGGTTCTCGTCCATTTGCTCCTGAGCTACTTTCGTCTAAGCATTGCACAGAAGGTGTGCCGTTGACACCTCATTAGAAAGAGCTGCACACTGAATTCATGTTGTTCTAGCGCAGTTGTCTTCTGTAGTGTCAAATGTGCTGCTCCAGCTGCTGGTAGACAGTAAGTAATGATCCTTTCTGAAAAAGCGTCCAATGATACGAACCAGGACTTTTCTGTACTGATGCCGCAGTAGACAGTAGACAAATGGGTCACTTGAAGCCTTGGCATAGCACAGACATTTGGTGATGATGCCCCAGTACTGTGGGATGTGCACAGAGGGCAACAACTCCACTAACCTGCAAGAGGGAAGACAGGGGTTTATATTGTTTTGAAATTTGCACAAATATTTTGCTTATCTCATGTAGGCAAAATAAGAAGTAGCTACAGTGGGCGAAATGCATTGTTAAATTAATACCTCTCTGATTGCATTCGTCACAACATGAATATAGTCAATCTCCATTAGCCCGGTGCTTCTCAGTTATTTTGTTTTACACCTCCCTAAGGCAGTGCTTTGCAATTCTTTTTCGTTTTTCGTTATACCACCACCCCCAGTAAGAAGGAAATATATCACGCCCAGCCTTACTCTCTGACGCAACTACGAGTATTGTCATTAGAAAAGAAATATTTTCTAAATACACCTTTGTAGAGGAGCTAATAGTTTGAAAATGAGAGTGCCACTGCTACCTAGTGTAGTAAATGTGCAATTTCCACTTAATTCTAGTACAGTGTGAAAAACTCAAATTCATTTGTCTGTAATACTGCTATAAATACCCCCCTACATAACACTGTATTTGGCATAAAAATGAAAAAATAAAGAAATGTAGATCAATTTACAACAAAGATATTTTTTCATTTCCTATTTTTCTTTTCATTCTGAGAAATGTTTTTTTTCCATACTGTTGCTTAAGGGTTCGGTCACTGCTTTTCATATCTCCTACTCTGTGCACAGTGTGTCCATGGTTGGATGATGGACAATATAAGAGTGCTGTTGCAAAAGCTAAATGATTCTCTTTCAACTCGTAAAACTAGAATGATTTTCCGGCGATATTCTTCATAAATACACGTTTTGTATGGAGAGAAATGTACCTCGGAATCTCGAATCAAAATAAAAAAAGAACAACAAATTGCACAGAAGAGATATTGTAAATTCATACTGTAATAGAATGCAATTTAATTTAGTCATTGCTAATATTCTTAGGTTTCTTGTTTTAATGTCAAACTCACTGTTGCTGACTAAGAGAAGAAAAATGATGGAAGCCCAAGACTTCATTTTCATTTTCTATTCAGCTTTTCTTCATTAGGATTTGTGTGCATTTAAAATCATACAAAGTTAGTCATTACCTTGTTATAACATATGGTGAATAGCAGAAGATGAAGGAACCTATGAAAACGCAAATTTTCTTTGTGGCCCTCTGCCTCCTCTTCTTCTGTTCTGCCAAACACCTTTCTTTCACACTGGGAAGACAAAGAAACATTCGTGCACACGTTACAAGCTATAAAATATTGACACGCTCGCTTAGTGGGAATTTGCTTGACACGACAACAGACAAGCATTTAAACTTCACCATGCTGTACCTGGGGTGAATGTCAACCAAGAGGAGCAGAGTTTGCACCGTGATGACGTCTATCCTCTTGCAGTGGGACTTGGCCACTCTCAAAACTTTGAGGTAGGAGAAGCAAAGCACTGCCAGACTGAAAGTGAAGCTGCAGCAATGGAGCAGCACTGTGAAGGTGGCATAGGCAGCCAGCTGTGACCTTCCATCTGCGGCCAGGTGAACAGTGCATGAAGCATACGTGTGGCTGTAGCCTCCCCAATCCATGAGCAGCTGAGTCAGAGAGAAGGTGAGGGACTGCAGCCAGGAATAGACCACCATCAGGATGGCATCCCTGTAGCGCATCTTACTGGAATAGCTCAGAGGGAACACGACGGCGATCCACCTGTCTAGGCTGAGAGCCGCCATGCTCAACATACTGTTGGTGATGAGGAAAGTCTCGGCAAAGCTGACCAGTTGGCAGAACGACTTCCCGAAGGGCTCTGCGCTTTTGGCCACCCCGAAAAAGGTGGCAGGCATGTTGATGAAAGCCAGGAGAATGTTGGAGAAAGACAGGTTGAGGACAAAGATTCCCGGCACGTGGGACCTCAACTCTGAGCTGTGGGTGAAACACAGCAGCACCGACATGTTGGTCACCAAGGAAACAACAGCCACCACCACGATGGATACTTCCAGAAGGAATTCGGGGATGGTCATCATTCGAGGTTCCGCTTTGCCAGCACTTGTGGAACAAAGTCCTACATGTTTGAGCTCCCCATCAGCTGAGACAGATTGCCACACAAAGTGCACATGTGGAGAGCTGTCCAGTGCTGAAACACCTAAACTGATCCCTTCTGGCATGAGCTGCCTCAGCTTCTCCCAATCACTCTTCTCACCTATTGTGGACTAACTGCAGAAAAGACCAGAGGAAAAGTGTGTGGACGGTGGTTTGCTCTCTCTCTCTTTCTATCTCGTGGCTTTCAAACATGCGCACTAGCCGGCGCCTCCTCTCACGCTGAAGATGCCGTGCGCCCTGCACGTGCAGCCGCTTGCTGGCTCATGTGACGCTTGAACAATATTCATGCAAGCAGCACTTAATATGGGCTTGTCAGGGTGTTTGCACCCTCATTTGGGATGTTTTCGACTCAAAAATTGTTTGGTTCCCAGAGGAATGCAACATCAAGCTTTACAGTGCATAGACTCACGAGATGTGCATGCTTTATATGAAAAACATCTGATCTGCTTTTGCAAAGAGGATGATCTCCAAGTATGACTAACATTGTCCTTGGCATAATAATGTACTAATGTGTTTTACTTATTACTTAGAGTGGCTAGACATGCCCTGCATCATACTAAGTGCTGTTTCTAATATTTTTTTCCCTGTCATGTATCAAAATAAGGCATATTAGAAACGATGATATGGTGTAATGGATATTACAAACACATTAATACACACATTGTAAAATTCTCTGATAGTGAGTAATATTTAGGTAAAAAAAAAGAACATTGTTAGCCCATGCAGGGGTACCTAATGTTGTGGCCGATGGCTGTATGTGTATAATGTGTGTTAACAGTAGATCATTCTTAACAGGCCTCAATTAAACAAAACATGATAACTTGACACAACTTGTGTGACCACCATGACAGATTGAGTTCAGGAAACAGCAGGTGAAATGTGGAAACTTGCTCGTCTCCGTGGCAACGCAAAATCTCTGGTGGGCACACAACTCTTTCAACTACATCCCCTTTAGCGCTGATTTGTGCTGAACTAACCGCTTGCCACCTCATATATGCCAAATCTTTATATCACGCATCATTCTGCGCTTGTTCTTTCGGCATCCAAGAGACTGCAAAGACGTACGCTGTGTATAGCTGAGCTCATGTGCATCACCTCAAGCATCCAAGTGTAAGCGTGCTTGAGCATGTGACTGTTTGGCCAGGTTGTTTCTTGTGCTACAGTGTAGCACACACATGGTATATGATTGTTGGTGGGCGTGAAGCGCCTTACCAAACACCTGCCCAGATGTTGTTTTTCCCCCCGTGGTCTCCCCGTAGGAGCCATTTATATTCAATCATTAACAGGCTGCAACCAGAATTCGTCATGCCTTTTTATTTTTGTCAGCCTCTATCCTCAGTGGAGCGGTTGTCCTTGTGTATGTCGGCTTAATAATCGTCGGAAAAACTCTCTTTGCTGCTAAGAAGAAAAATATAGGGAAAAATGAGGGGATGACAAGAAATACTTTCCCCCGCCCTTCAGTGGGAAGGAACCCTCTCTGTGGTCACATGCTTCTCCTGGGTTCTCAGTGGTGTGGATGTGGTTATGCAAGCAACACAATGCTGATGGCACAAGCACTTAAGAAGTGCTGTTAGGATGCGGACAAGTCCACCCATGGCCGAATGACTCAATGCATATGCTGAGTATGCGGGGTTATTACATAACACTGCAATTCCCACGGTTGCCACCACAGTATAGAAATCATGCATCACGTCATTCTGTTGCCTGAGAAGGCTTTCACACTGCCCACCTGCCTTGCAGGCAAGTCAATCAGCCTATCTGCAGGTGATGATTGTCCTCAGCTTAAGAAGCCCTCACTCACAAGCTGGGCGCCTGAAAGATGTCGTGTTGGGGGGTAAATTGATCGAAACTACTCGCCTTAGATGAGTGTTGAGCGTGTAAGCAGGTCTCGGCTGAGCCCCAACTCACAGAGACGCTCACATGTTCAGACACACTCGTTTTCAGCCACGCTCGCTGTCACTCCAGCTCACCCGCCCTGCCTCGCTCTCCCTTGCTGCATCCCTCCCAGTCACGTGCTGATAATGGAGGAGACTGGCTGTGTGATGCTAATTTAAGATGAAAATAACAATAACATGTAGAATGCTCTATGTTTGTTGCTGGCACAGTATTGACATGTAGACTCTTATACTGTCTAGCTATTTATAGCAAGGGTGTTAAACGTTCGGCCCACGCGCCCTTTTTATGTAGCAGACCGCAAATTCTAAATATAACATATTGCGAGGAGGCTCTCTGTTCATCACTAGCCCGTGTGCGTCAATATCGGATATATAACTGCAAGACAACCCCTGGAGGTCGGCTTGTTGGAAAGAGTGGGAAAATTATCTTTTTTTTTTCATTTTTCTGATCCAAAAACTACATAAACTGGGGACGTTAGTAAAAGTTTTGAGTCCTAAATCCACCTACTAGCAAAATGTGTAAAATAAACAGATATATTTAGCAAGTGTATCCAATGGGGGAAATGCCCACTGAGAATTTAACACCAAAAATGATCCCCAAAAAAGAGAAAGGAAGGTGCATTTCACAGAAGACGCACTTGAAATATGGATTTTTGATTGATTGACTGATTGATTGATTGATTGATTGATTGATTGATTGATTGATTGATTGATTGATTGATTGATTGATAAAAACAAATTAAAAAACAATTAACACTTTAAAGTGCCATATCTAAGTCCATGAAACAAAAAAATATCCCCCCAAAAAATCAACAAACTGAAAAAGAAAAAAATACTACAAAGAATGTTTGAAAAGGAGTAGGAGGAAGCATAGCTTTTTAGATTCCTACCCCTTTACGAGTGCAAGAGATGATTCCTATGCCTGAAATCCAATATGCTGCTCACGGCTATCCAAAAGTGATTTGTCACTAAATCTACTAAGTACCTTGAGAGCGTCATACTTGGTGGCAAATTGCATCGCTAAAAGTGAAAAAGTCATTCAATATAGGTGAAAAAGAAAAAAATGGATTCCTGCTTCTTTTTGTGCCATTGGACTCCCCAAAGGACCCCCTCACCTTTCCACTCCCCCCCGGTCACTAAATGCTTTCCGGTCTTCAAAGGGTATAAATACATATTTAAAGTGGTCCAGATAGGTTGGGGACTGCATTACTAACATTTACAATGAAATGTTGAATTTATTATTGATAGAATTTATTTACATATTTATTATTGATAGATAGCCAACAGTCAGGGGAGGCTAAAGAATTTAGTAAACCCACCCAGTAAAACCTCCCCGTTTCATGCAAAGACCTTCTTGCAAAACCAGTGCAATAACACATCAAATTTCTCAAACAGTGCCACCCACCACTGATATGAAATTAAAGTTGATAGCTGTCAGGTCTAAACACCGTCAGACATTAATCTACACGCTGGAAACAAAGAGGAGAAGACAACCAGTATTCCTTTTGCTCGCGAGGAGAATTACGTAGAAAGCCCGGTTACAGTCCTCCACTAATTCTGAGCTCCTCTTCCGCTATCTCCTCTTTTTATTTTGGGTTGCCCTGGTTACAAGAGGCATTGCTACACTAAAGGGAGGGGAGATTGTGGCTGTAGCAACGCTGATTAACTAGCTAACACTGTTGTGTGGTGCGAGGCCGCATGGGCTTGGCCGATTCGGGACCCCAGAAATGCAGAGTCTGTTCTTAGGTGGTTGGCAGCCTCGTTCTCGGCTGCGATCTCCAAACCTGGATGCCGTGTGCTCTAGACTTTCTTGCTACGTTTCACACAATAATAATTGTTAGGGTTTTTCAGATTATCCTTATCATATGATTATGTTGGAATGCAACCGGTAATAAATAAGATAGCTTGTCCCATCCTACACAAGGTCGTAAAACACCCCCTGATATGTTTTGGACAAGGGCTTTCTCTATCCAGTCCACTCTTACCCCCAACTCTGTTTTTCTTAATAAAAATGCTCTTGCAGGAGCCGAGAGTCAGACCTCCATTCGAACATCGCTGCACGCACAGCGACGAATGGACTCTCCACCTGCAGGTGTCTAAAAGGACTTACTTGTCTCCCGTGTGGTTCTTGCAAAATAAGTTGGAGTGAGCGAATCTCTAACAATAATGATGAGTAACTAATCAGATATCTCTTGTGCATACACTCCAACAAACGTTAAGTAGATGTGAGATAACTTGCATGAAGTCTACTTAACCAAACATTGAGTAAATATGGGATAACTTAAAAACTGTCCTGGTCAACAACAATTCATAAATAGAAACTACAAGGTATAATAGAGACAGAACTTCTCTTTAGCTAAACAAGGAACAAGGTGTTCTGTTCATAACTAGTGAGGGCCTCTCACAGATAAGACAAGGAAGGGAGTATAAGAACTCCCAAAAACCTGGCAGATGTGTGGGCCTTGAGCGAAGGTATGAGACCTCCGGTTCAGGCCGGCCAGCGCTTCTACAAAACTAATTATCCTGACAATAGCCCTTTTCCTCCAAGAAATTAGTGGACTTATTATATTATTGCAAGTCTTTGTTGTCATTGCACTTTGGTTACTGTACGTGTGTTTTCTTTCCCCAGCAATCACCACAAAGATTTTTTTAATGTGCCAAATATTTTCTGCAGTCTTCTGTGCATCTGTTTCTTGTCTTGAGCCTTCTGGTAAATATGTCTTAGGGGTCTACCAAGAAGTACTACTACTAAAAAATACAGCCAGGCAAAGAACATACTATTTTCCTGCTCTGGCAATAAAAACCCAGCAAAAAAAACAAGACAAAAAAAATCTCAGCTTGCTACGCAGGCAGCAGGCAGCCAAGATGAACCCTTGTTACCAACACCCACACACACATATATAATCAACCTAACCAACACTTTGAACAATATTACTTATGCAAATGCATGCACACAGCCCACACACAAATCACATGATAGAAATGTCACTGAGTTATTTAAAATCTCATGAAATGCTTGACAGAGGAGGAGTTGAGGACAGAGTTGTTTGGGTTTTGAAAGAGAGACGCAGCAGTATGGAGAGGGTGAACCAGAGATAGATATAGCATGAGTCAGCAGTCTGCCAGAAAAAAGGAGTTGAGAAATAGAGGAAGGCCTCGCAGGATTTCGCCATCTCTGAGCACTGACAAAAGAATTTCTGGCCTGACTTTACTCCGTGTGCGTGTACGCGCGTGCATGTGCATGTCATTTTGAGGCCATCCAGTTTTGAGGAATTTATTTGAAACCAAAGTAGGCTAAAGCATTGGCTTTTTTTCGCTGTGAAAAGATGGTTTAGCTTAAAGCAAAATGAACACTTTGACATCAAACATGCCGCAGTATTTTCGGGTGCACACTGAGAATTTGCAGCAGGTGGCAATCATTTTTATATTGTTTTACAGGGCAGCAATGGTGGACTGCAAGTCTGACTCATATTTTTTAGGTTTGAGGTGCAAGTCTGTGTCTTGCAATTGGCTGGCGAGGTATATTATAATATATAATTATTATATTATATATTATATAGATATTCTATATATATAATTATTATAAAATCATTGTCATTGCAATAGTTTAAAAAAACTCTGATTTAAGTTAGAATCTGATAGTGGTTTGCACACATACTTATTGCTGTCTTCAAAAGAGAGAAAACTAGTGAAAAATGTTTTTGCTTCCATTTGAGGAGTTATTAGCTCCAAGAGAGGAAGGTAATTGCCATTTAATTGTCTTGACCATTTGGCTCGAAAAGAAACGCGGATGAATGATCCTGCAGGCTTGAGAGGTAGAACAAAGACTGGGGTGTCTTATGTGATTAGTGACTTTAAATATTTCAGATGTTCCCGAAAAGAAGACAGAAACAGGAGAAAAAAGCACAAACACATGCAAGCACACTCGCGAGAGGTTCTTTTCGATCACCATCACCGCCTCTATGCGCCACTCTGGGATGGAAGCAGACTTTTAATAATTGAGTTGATTGTTGTGAAAAAATAGACAAAATTAGTTCTTGCACTTAATGTTGATTTCTTGTTCAGCATTTTTGTGCCATCCTTAGATGTCATTTTGTCATGCAAGAGAAGACGCTATGTGGTGATATTATTCAAACCCTTTGTTGTTGGGTTAGGGCTTTAAAACTTTTATACAGGGAATGAAAAATGTCAAAAATGAAATACATCAAGAGTACATACATTGTCTATATTTAAAATATATTTTTTTTGTCATGCTTCTTGTTAGGGAGTCTGTGACCTCCCCAGGAAAATGGGTCCCCTTTCAGAATTTAAGTTTTCCATCCTAGATACATATAACAGCTAACACTGAAGACACACAACTGTTAACACATCTCAGAATCATTGTCTAAATTGATTATTGCAAAATTTTATAAAACTTGACACGAGCAAACCTGGTACTCAATGTGCATAGATTAAGCACATATATCCTGCTTCTACTAAGAGTGGAGAAAAAGTGCAGATGAGAACACTCGACATATGGGCTCACGTAATCTTTTCCGAGACTAATTGGGCAGTTATGGACCCACATTTTAAAGAGATGGTGCCTTTGTCAGTGATACACTGAGTTATAGTCAATAGTGTGTGCATGAGTGTTTGTGTGTATGCATGACTCACCCAATAGAGGCAGATGGAAGTAGTTAGTGCCTACTCTACTGCTGTAGCTCTGCCTTAATTCTGTCATTCTGTCATGTCAGATGGCTCTGTGGACACTTATGCCAAGATGTTCCATCCCATAATTATCTCCCTGAATAATGTGTTTCCTTGCTGTAGGTTACTGCCATCTGTTTTCTATAGAAGCATAGACGTAATATTTACTACTAGCATCACTTAAGCTACTGTTGGTGGTCAAAAGAGGACATGAAACCTTTATGCTATAAATTGATATATTTCTTTCCACTGTTCATGATAACAAACCAAAGCATCCGTCCATCCATTTGCAGGAGGCAGGACAGACCTGGAATGGTCGCCAATTTACTGTCCTTGATTAGTCGAGAATGCAAGTTTCTAGAAAGCAATGCAGACTAAGGACACCTGGAACATGTTTGACATCTGAGTCTCTTATTTAAGGTCTTTTGATGTAGCCCAGAGCCTATTTAAGCTAGCTTCAAGTGTCTACGTCACAAATGTCAAACTCAAGACCCGGGGGCCAAATCTGTCCCCCGACATCACTTTATGTAGCCCGTGACAACACTGAGATGAAATTTTGCAACCCCCCTCCATTTAAATTAAATTGAATAATTGGCTAAATAAAAGGGCCAACTGCTATTTACAGGTGGTGCACCACTGTGGTTGCATTTCCATGTAAACGATCGATTATGCTTTGGAAGATGTATTCAAAACAAAGCAAGCACTGCAAAAAATATACATTATTTTTTTTAATTGTTATATACATTATTTAAACCTGATGTCATACACTAGACGCTGCATGCACTGCACTTAACCATCACTCATACGTGTCCTGCATGTTTTGTCCATTTAAATTTACAGTAAAATAAAACATTCAGTATAATTCGTGGCCCGAAAGACTAAGACCCAATTATCTTAAAATACACGTACAAGTACATGCAATACAATGTGATGTGACCCAAGCACTTAAATTAACAAGTATTTCGAATCCTGTTCTTGCTCAGCAAGATTTGTTCCATCCTGTGTGTGTCTGTTCTTTGGTATCTGTGTGTGAACATATTTTTCTGATTGCGTATGACACATCTGGCGACGTCACGAAATCCAACTTGTGATATTCCCGTGCGGCTGTTAGACTAAAGCAAGCAAACACACAGCAAATTCTACCAACTAGAAAGTACATATAAAATTCCATTTTTTTGTTGTGTTGCCATGAAATGCCAAATTAAAAAAAAATAGCATCCAGTATACTCTAATGTTGCTGGACTGTTTATCTGTATTTTTACTTAGGTAATTGTGAGCACATTAATGCCCAGTAAACGTCTCTTCCCCCCAAGAACCCCTGAGAACACAAGACAGTCATTAGTAAATGCTTAAGGACTGAATAGAAGTTTCAGGCCTGCAAATCTCACCTGCTTCTGACTCTGCCATCTCTGTCAACCCATTTGAAGATGTAGCGGTATCTGTCACAAAAGACATAATACTGATACAATGTGCTGGCTCATTTCAACACATTAATGTTAATTCATTTCCAACCTTGGCTCCCCTCCAAATTTGACTCCAATTCATAGGAATGTTTTATCTGTGACTCCGCAAGAAAATGTCTGATTTTGTCCGAGGGTATGGCAAAGGAGATGCCTGCTGTCACTTTCAAAGTGTTGATCCCTATCACCTCACCATCCTGAAACAAATATAAAAGTGTACGATATCACACAATTCAGACTTGACTGGATTCATAATAATGGCCACCAAGACATGTCTGTATTAGAAATGAGGTCAAAATCATTTATAAGCTGTTTATAGTTCTGCACTGCTTATGATTTTGAGCATTATAATTAGTTGGTGTCAGGCCCTTCTCACTAACACCGCTAATTCTACTGAAGGCGCGATTTTTGCTGTTTTTGAAAAGATACTGTTGGTGCTGTGCTGGAGATGATGAGAAATCCTAATTCTGTAATAGATAACCAGCACTGTACTGTACTGTACTGTAATACTTGTAGGAAAGAAAGGAAAACAGCACCATCTTCTGGATTGGGTCACCACTCGTTTTTCGAATCTGAAAAAAAACTGCTGGGATATGCACCAGCACACTCGTCACACTTGTAAGGATAAGAATATACTGTATAAGGAATGGATGGATGAATAACAATTTGCAGTACAATTCAGGGTTTCATACAATACTCACCAAGTTAACAAGGGGCCCTCCAGAATTTCCATACTTGTCCCAAAAGTGGATAAAAGAGAGAAACAACCACATAATTACTTATCATGTGGGCAAACAATTTCAGTGTCAATTTCCCAATGTTATGTATGTGTTTGTGCGTGCATATGTCCACCAACATTAATGATGGCGTCAGTCTGGATGTACTCGATGTCAGAGTCGTGGATGCCCAGTTCCTTGCCATCTCTCTGTGCTGTGCTGACAATGCCAGTGGTGACTGTATTTTGCAGGGCAAAGGGGCTACCAATGGCCACCACAAACTCGCCTGGTCTGAGATCAGATGAACGGCCCAGAGGCAGCACAGGTAGCTTCTTCTACTCACACACCAACATTGAAAAGCAAAGAGGAAGAATGACACTTGAGAAAAATGGCAATGAGATTTGGTGCGAAGGACACTTCCAAAGATGACGTATGTGAGGTATGAGTGTGAGAATACACACATCAGCGTTATGGTCCTGCTGTTTATGTACATAGTACTGGTAGCTTTCTAAAGGTTGTGCAGACCATTTTCATAACCTGGTGGTATGAAGCATTATACGCCGGCAGTCCCAAACCACCAGAAGAGGAAGCGGCACCAATTCAAAGAATAATAACTTACATTAATCGCGTATGTATTTCTACCTGAGGGTTGACCTTGATGGTGGCAATGTCAGACTTCCTGTCTACCTCTCCGACCGAAGCCTCATACACGCTGCCGTCATGAAGCTCAACATGAAGCTGGAGCCGCCCCATCACCATGAAGCTGGTGGTTATCACATGAGCGTTGGTTATAATGAAGCCGGACGGGGTCACAATGAAACCGGAGCCACTGGAAAGATGCATGTAGTGGCCAAAGAGGGGATGTCTGGGGAAATCATAGAAAAGAACATGATAATGATGGAGCATTTACGCAATAAATTCAAATGTTTATAAAGTCACACGATAACAACCATCATGTGTGACATTTTTAGATTAGTTGTTGTTTTGTGATGCAACCACGGAAGTGTATGATGATGGGGTAGTTCACCTGCCTGATTTCCTTGGAGGGAGCTTGGGTTTAATTCCAAGTCAGTGACTGAATTGCCATCTCTCGCTATATGTGCCTTACTTATCTAATGCATAGAAAGTGATGTTTGATACATGCTCACAATTTATTGTATAAAAACACACACCTTAAGCGCAACTCAATATGGACAACAGCTGGTGCTATTTTCTCCACGACATCGGCGATAAAGTTGAACTTGTAGCGGGGGCTGCTGGTACCTAAACTGACATATTATATCAGTCAAAATGTCAATACAGTAATCCCTCGTTAATCACGGATAATTGGTTCCAAAATCCACCCGCGATAAGAGAAATCCGCGAAGTACGGTCACCAACAAGAAGTACTGGGCAGGAGAAATACTACATTATCCTAAAGGTTAGACACGTGTTTCCTTAATTTAGAAGTTTTATTTTAACTTTTAAATTGTTTTTTTAATATGAGAAAAAAAATCCGCGATGTAGTGAAGCCGCGATAAACGAAACGCAAAGTAGCGAGGGATCACTACTTGCATGTGTGTATGTTTACATGAGTAAACATACACACATGAAAATTAAAATATTCATTCCCAAAAATTATACAGTAGTAGTTTAATTACTGGTGTACTAGTACGTGGACAATTCAGCGCAGATATTGAATAAATGCTCGGACAGCTTTTTACCTGCACTTGGAAGCGCACATGGTCCTTCATGCACCGGTCGGACTGCGGGTTTCCCCTCCCTCTTGCGGTTGGCCGCTCTCATCTTGCAAACATTTCCATAAGTTTTCCCGTCGCTTCCACATACCAAATGTCCCACTTTACAGCGGCAGACCCCCTTGGAGCCTCGTCGCGCACAAACCATGCCGTCCTTGCAGGGCACGGCAGGCGGGTTACCGCTGCAGGGGTCGTCCTTGCCCCCTCCAGGTGCGCACACCGTGCAGCAGTTGCATCGGTCAAGAACGTATCCGGCGGCACATATTGGGCTTGGACATGAGCTCGGGTCGCACCGGGAGAAGCAGCTGGCAGGGTCTCCCGCTTCGGTGAGGTTGAGAGAAAAGAGAAAGGCCGCTGCAAATAAAAGTTGCTGCAGAATCATGCTGAAGATGCTGTGATAGTGACATGAATTAAAAGAGAATTAGAAAATGTATCAAGTTCTCAAGCCCTGAAAAAAGTCTGCAAACTCGACAACATTACTGTAGGAAGATTCCCGGACCTGTAATCATGGGCGTAGTTAAAAGGGCGGCGACGAAGGGGGGGCGACGGGGTAGGGGTGACGGCTCCATCCAGTCAGAATACAATGGACATACTCACGGTTCAACACCTTCAGTTTCACCTATCTGTAGGCATTTTATTTTATTTTTTATTTTTTTTTTTGCGTGGTGATTGCTAACTTTCACATAACTTTTATTCCCTACATGCACTAAGAACGTGATTGAACATGTATTAGTCAGTAGGGTAATTATTATTGGGTGTGCAGTTATCAAAAAGGGGATTGCATGAAACTGACAGTAAATCTACACGTTAACCTTTCCACTTTTTAAGTACAGGACTCGCATTAGTACTTACAGTCTTTGCTTGCATAAGTAACTGTATTTCTATAATCGAAACATTCGGATTTATATAGAGTTTGTGGAATATGAATTAAGCAAATCCGCATTTTGTTTTTTAATCCATTTCACGGGGTGGACATTTTGCCTTGGGTTGCCATGCTGACGACTGGAAATGACACCACAGTGCCTAAGGCTTCAGTTTGTGAATCTCACATGAGCAAACCCAGAAAACTGGTGGTCATTAGCTGAGCCCTTAGGCACTGTGATCAAGTCAAATTTACTTAATAAGCCCTTAATTACAAAGAGACTCAAAGGGGTAATTAGCAGAGCCCGAGCAAGCCCTTCGGCACTGTGATCAATAAGTCAAGTCAAATTTATTTATATAGCCCTTAATCACAAAAGACTGTCAAAGGGCTTTACAGGCCTACAGTCGACACATTAACATCTCTGGCCTCATTTTCAGGTGGCAGCAAGTGGCAAAATGGCGACCCACTGAGATGGATAAATATAGCTACTTAACTCATATTCCACAAATGCATTACTCAGAATACTGTGTTTATACTAGTGGGGACACAGAACCACATTAGAGCAAATAAGTTTTTTGACCTGACTTGCCCTGAAATAAATGTTCTCAATCATTCTGCTTTACCTCCTTCAGTCGTGGCACACTCTCATAATGAGTGTAGTAAGAAAAGGTCAACGATTAAATACAATGTTACAAGCTGTAGCAATTTGCGTGATCATTAAAATATGGTGGCTAATTCAGTGTTATAGCTGATGTGCCACCTATGACACATGTACGCGTGGAAATTAAAGTCCTCAAGAGATTGGACTGATGATCATCCTCCCACATTTCAAAACGTTCTTCTTGCAACACAAGATTCTCAATTGTCCAGAGATGTGAATGGAAGCGTAACTGAATGCTTGTTTGTTTGCAGGTGAGCTTCACAATTATTGATCCCAGTATATTTCATCTTTACCACCTCATATGTAGTGTTCATACAAACATAAATCATAAGCATCAGCGAGGCACTAAATGACCTGCATCACAGTGCGTTAATATGCAGCCTGTCTGGATTTAGTTTTTACGTGACATCTTTACTTTCAATGAACAATATAATAAACTCTGCCAAGATGGTAAAATATACAGTAGCTGCTGCTACAACTACTACCAATAATTATTATCATCACTATTATTATAAGACCCTTTATACAGACCTAGGAATGCATTGAAAATCAGTTAAAATATTAGTACAGTAAATATTTGGGGTATTTTTAACAGTTATAATACACTGAGTCTAATAATCAAATAAACAATGAGAATCTGTTCAACAGAATGTTGCAGTCTAAATGGATAAGACGGGAGCTTTCAAGCGAGTTTTTAAGCGTCAGTAATCTTACGTTCAATTTAAAAGTAAACACTGAATCAAAACATAAAATTGCATTATTTGACTGGCTGAAGAAGCCACAGTTGGAGTGAAATAGTAAACTTATATTTTGGTCCTCAAACGCATACAGCCTGAAAATAGTGGAGGTCACAAAGATGATCCATTTCCTTTGCCACTTCAAACATGGCGAGTGCCACATTTTGTAAAACCAGAGCACAGCTACCATAGCGGGTGAGTAACAAAAGTTGCAGCATTAGAGATATTTAATTTCTCAAGTGTAAATCTAATTCCCTCGTGGCACAGCAAAGGAGTCTTCATGTTTTTTTGTCAGAATGAGACAAAGACAAAAAAAGCCATAAAACACCACCAACGGCAGGTTAAATGCTCCCAAAGCTTATTAATTGTGTTAAATATACAAATTTGATCATACAATCATCAAGGTGGAATAAAAATGTCAAGATGCATACCTAAGGAAGAAAATCCATGGCAACGACTTTCCTCTTTAAATAATAAGTCACAAAGAGGGGTGACAGTGGTGCCATTCTCCATGCAGAGGTAAATACATGTCAAAGAACAAATACATTCAGTGTTGTGAGATTGTTTTTGACAGTAATCACTCCCTGTGAAATGTTTAAAAAAACACGAGTATAAATAGTAAACATTCAAGCATTATGTCCTCTTCCTCTTTTCATGAGGCTTAAATTCAAGTTTTAAACAAGATATATGTATGGGTTTTTTTTTTTCTTGAGGCTTTACAGAATCTTTCTGCAGACAAGAGTTTGGCAGTAGCACTGTAAGGGTTGAAGACACTGGCTTTGTGTTTGTTCAACAAATTTTGGAAAGGTTTATCAAATTTAGTGAAAGTGGCCTAACAAAGTAAAGTGAAACTTTCTGGATGTTCTTTACAAATGCACTTTTTTAGGGGCAATATTTTATGAGAATGTCAAACACCTGTGGACCACAGAGGTCTTATTTTGTCACTTGACCCACTGGTAAAACCCGTTAATAGTATAAAATTGTGGACAAAAAATACAGACAAAAAAAAATATTGCCTGGTTTAGCTATAAACAAAGCTCATTTAGGCTGATTATCTAACCATGACAACCCCAAAAAGGCTCGATCGATAGGAAACACTAACAATGTAATGTTATCCTCTCAAGCGTCATTCACATCATACACTGCCCTCACAATAAGTGCTCGGTAAAAACATTCTTTATCCTACTTCTTCAGAATATCACCTCACTTATTTGACACTTTTTGCCTTCAGAACTGAACCCAACACCGATATGCCCTCTCTCTACCAAGAGGAGAAAAAAGGTCGCTTAAAGTGGAAGGTCTGAGTGAAGGCGTTGCCCAAGGTGACCACGCGGCCCTGGCCACCTGATCGGCTGCGCTCGACCACCACGCGGGGCATCTTTACTAGTTGTAGAGGGCTCTTGCCATCCTTAAGAGCTTGGGTGAGATTCAACACCTGGTGAAGGCAGGATTCATGTTGATTATATTCAAGAACAATGGAAATTATCAATAGACAACACTTCAGAAAGAAAAAGACAGACTAAAGGTTAAAGAGAGACAACAATACCTGGCCTCTCATGACGGACATCTGTTTCTCAAACATGGTCTTGTCAAAGCCTTTGTCTCTCTGATGAGAAGAGATCGACTCACGTTAGCTGCAGCCTTACTGGCATCTTTTTGCTGGACTATTAATGTTAAACTTGACAATTAAAAAATCAATTGTGAAAAGTACGCTGTTGCTCTGTACCATAAACATCTCATAGAGGTCCTCAATGAGGTCCTGCACAAAGTTCATGTCTGAGAGGCGGGACAGCACCAGTTCTTTGGTCTCCTGGGAGAAAGCCACCTTGGCCTGGGGGAGCCACGCCCAGTGAAAGGGATCTGAAGAGAGAACATCAGACAAACTCTCAACATTTGACCTCAAACAGCACAGATACAGGATGGTTTGAGTATGTGAATTGTAAGATTGAGACATATGCATACATCCTGTTGGTCAACATTCTAAAATAACTTGGAGTTCAATCACTGTTAAAAAAAGTGTCAGATTAAAACTTGGCATAATCACTTCATTATCAAAGCTCACTGATGTGAAACATCACCAGGAATCAATCCTTTAAAAGCTCCGACTTACAGGCTCTCCATTCATCAGGGTGTTTAAAGGGAAAGGCCAGGCCATTGTCAATGGCTGCGATCTTAATGCAAGGCTCCGAACTGTTCTCTAGCCACTCGGCATCCTGCAGCAAGAAGAGAGATTCAATGATTAATGGCTGACGCCACCATCCCTTATTGATCGCTGTCCACAAGCCTGAATAATTGGCCTGACAGATGACAGCCCTGTACTTGTTAATCGATATGTGGATAATAATGACTGATGGCAAGTAGTAAGATGGCTCTGGCGTCCACAGGAATCTGGAGAACTGTATTCCAAGCCTTTATCTGTTTTTATTGTATTGATTTCTTGTTTAGAATAGGGCTGGACATACAACTCACTTCAATGAATTATGATCATTATGAAATGTCAATCATGTATAATCCCATCCCCTGTATTGCTAAAACGTGCATGTTAGGTTGAAAGAAGATTCTCAATGTGAGCATAAAGGGTTGTTTGTCTATCTGCAACAGTCTATTTACTCCCATACCCCGCGATATTATGGGGGCAAGGGGGCTAACAAAAATCATGCACTAGAGCCACAACAAAACCATCAAATTATGAATAAACAAATTTTTTTACTCACATACAAGTCAACACCCCGTGGCATTATTTAGGTTCAACATGCTAATACGTTTGAACGTATTTGCCAGTCAAAAAAAATGCTTACTCAGCATTGGCAGCTCCAGGTTTCCATACAATAGGGATTTTTCATAATCGTTCTGCCCTATCAAAGTGTTTCTTTTTATTCTTTTAGGAGCCACATTGAATTCAAGTAACTATCTGTAACCAGCAGAGGGAGCAACTACATCGTACTCAATTTGTTTGCTGCGTCAAGCAAAATGTAAAAAAAATGAAAAAGAAGTAAAAATGCACATTCAGTGATGACAGATGATACATAATTGACTTGTGTATTCACCTTTTATGACCCATTCTGCTAATTGTGTGGTGTGATTTTTTTTCTGTTGTAAAATATACCTTGGCTCAATAAATGTTGCTGTAAAGGGTTCAAGTGACATTTAATTCTAATGCCATCAAATTGCCATCATGCACAAGTTCAAAGGGCTATTAGTTCTAAGATTAGACTCACCTTTGGTCCCTCGCACGCTCCTGGTTTCTCATACTTGATCAACCAGTTGTCATTCCCTCGATCTGGCAAGGAGTATATTTCATTAAGGCATGTTTATGTGAAGATAGAATGAGGCAGTGATTTTCAACTGTGGATTATTTTGAACGGGCCGTAGACATTTAGAAAAAAAATACATTTGCATTCTGATAGAGAGAGAGAGGTGAGCGAGTGAGTGGCTGAGAGAGCAAGTGGCTGAGAGAGCGAGTGGCTGAGAGAGCGAGAGCAAGAGAGGAGTTTCAGAAGCAGGAAAATAAATTAACTATTGCGCTGTAATGTTGCACACTTGGAGGACAAACCTGTGTTTCGGATGACATAATCTAGCACCACCAGCCGCTCAAACTGGGACTGGAGCTGTTTTCTGATGTTTTCTGGCAGAGGTTCTGCCTCAAAATGCCTCAGCCAATGGTCGGCTTCACGATAACCCTCCACGAACAGTTGGAATGAGCCCACCTTAAAAAAAGAGAGAAAACCACCAAGGGTTACATCACTGTCCCTCAGCATTTCAATTTTAGCTGTGTGTAATTACGAAATCAAATGGAAGATATGTCAGCTAACTTCCTCGTTTTACTTCCTGACAGCATTGTTTCCACAAACAAATTGAATCCAGTACAAGTGTTGCATCAAGAATGTGACCAGTCCAAAATAGAGTCATGCTGAAAAGTTAATAGCAAGTAGTTTAATAGTTTAGCCTTCCGCTCTAGCACACACTAGAAAACACAGATGTATAGAACGCAATCTCACATACTTTCAAAGCTTTACTTAGATTGAATCAGAGGTTCTTATATATATAAATAAATTAAAAAAAAAAACCAAGGTCTGCAAAATAAAGTTTGGAAATCACCACAATAAGAAGGAGATGGTACTACCTTTGGTGGCAGGCCCACTCTGTGGAAGCGTCGTCCCACTTTGGGCACTTTCTCTAAAGCGTACTTCTTCCCTCTGGATTTGGCTCTGTCTATGGCACTGTAGTGAAAGGTCTCACTCGCCAAATACACCACCTGACAGAACAGAAGAGGGCACTCAGTTCACTTGCTGCAACTGCAGCTGATAAAGAAAGAAAATAAACCACTATTCACACACGAGAAAGTCTAACCTTTGTTTTTGGCACCACACCCAGGCCCAGTTTGCTATCAACTAGCGATGCAGCAGCCTCTGAGAGGTAGCCCTGGTTTGGCAACAAACAGCCTCGACCAAAACAGCATGGACAGCAGAGCTAAAAAAAGTCAAGCACACAATGGTGATGCATTCTACCTGCTTACATGTGACTGCTGAGATCAGACAGGAAGACAAATCATGTAACTTGAATACCTTGTGAAAATATTTGGTCCATTTGGGATTCAGGTGACCATATGGTTCCTCTGACTTTGGTTTGAAAACACCAATGACTTTCTGTTGAAGACAAAACTATTTGAGTTCCAAAAGGCAAATAAAAAAAATAAACAACTAACATTTGTAGAACAATCTTAGTGCATCGTTCTGTCTTATTGATGCAACAATCTTTTGCTCGAATGACTAGCCTCCTCCCCCTAAAAAAATTAACACTTTGTTCCAAAAAAAAAAAAAATACTTAAAAATATATGAATACAGTTTTGGTCTCATTGCAGAACATCACAAATGAATGCCTTTCCTCACCCCTTTAGGATCTTTGACAAAGTAACTCCCACTGGAGCCCTGCGAAATCCTCTCGGGAAAGACACCAGCCTCAATGGCTTGCTCAGCCGTTTGAATAATATCCGCAAACTCAGGGTCATCTGGAAAGTGGTTGAAGTCCCCACTGTTGATACCTAAACGTACCAATGGAAATCTGTATTTATTTCCATACAAGAATCTTAGTTCATTGATCACACAGCAATATTCTACCAAGCCACAAATACCAGCAATAAATATTTATAGTCAAATTTTTTTTAGTTTTGAAACATTGTCCCTTTAGGATCCTTCATGACTTGTGTACACAGGTGTTCAAAAAGGCAGCAGGATATTAACGCCTATTAGATCAGCATGTTTACTTGTAGCCTACATCTGTAGACCGTGCTTAAATAACATCAGCACAGCACACAGACACACAATAAAAGAGAAAATAGATGTTTATACATCCCACGAGAAATGAGGTAAGGAAATGAGGCAAAGCATTTTAAACTAAAAATTTAAAGGGGAATCAATACAGAATAAAAATACTTAAGGACTTATTTCATGCTCTTCTACGACGAAAGAACCTAAAAATATGAAGGCAACAGTTGAATGTTATATCATCAGTGGATGATATCATGACCATTGCATCAGAGCGTGTGAGTGAACACGACTCTGTACACATTGTACTACGATAACACGTCAGCACTGTGCATTGTTACTCTCAGAATTGTCACGTTTTAAAAGTACGATTTAAGTTAATTTAAAGCTAATAAATGGGTTGGGTTACATGCAAATGGTAACCCAGTTTGAGAGTAAAATGTGCTAACACGTCAGCACTGTGCATTGTTACTCTCAGAATTGTCATATTTTAAAAGTAGGATTTAAGTTGATTTAAAGCTAATAAATGGGTTGGGTTATGTGGAAATGGTGACCCAGTTTGAGAGTAAAACGTTTCCCCTTTCAAATCAATCACCAGATTATATTATATATATATATATATATATATATATATATATATATATATATATATATATATATATATATATATATATATAGTTATTATATTGCATATAATAATAATAAATAACATTAATAATAATAATATAAAATAAACAACCTTATTGAAACTTGATCTGTTTATGTGTAAGTAAATTCTGAATCGTAAATATTAGCCGCGAATACTGCTCACCAGCATATCTTCTAAACTCCTCTCAAATGGGTACAGTATCTATAAATACACCAAACTAACCCACTGACGTAATATATCTATAATATCTAGCAGCGGTTGTTATGATCAATGTTTACCTGGCGAGGCTAAAGTGTCTTTGTCCGATGACGAGCTGTGTCTGTTCCGCTTGCTCTTGTCTCGGGCACGTCTCTGCGGGGACGAGGTCCCAGCAAAACACGGCAACAATAACGCGTCTTCGCCGGAGCCTTCCGCCTCAAGCTCGGTCAAGACGCTTTCACACGAGTCCGAAATTCGTACAGCAACGCCAGGGTTAGCCTGGATCCCCGCTCCCGCTGTGTTTTTGTCAAATAACACTGTTGGACGTTGTACAGAGAGGAAATTGGACTGCGGTGGAAAAACCTCGGTTGTCTCGGTATCCAACGCAGGTTCGGAGGTCTCTGTCGGGTCGCATTCTGACATCATTGTCACGCAATTCTTACCCCTTAAATTTACACTAATAAAATACCACACTCTGTTTAGACTTGTGAAGAATCCATTCTAAATTGGATTGTATCTTTAAGAGTACATAGACGCCAAACACGTTATTCCAAGCCAGCTCATTTCGTTCACACTGAACATGACCGCATTCGCCGACTGTCTGACTTCCTGGTTTACTTAGTACGCATGCTCACTCGACGTTTTCGACTGTTGCCTTCGCGTTCTGTTCGTAAATCGAGAATTTTTCCGAACATTAAGCTTTCATAAATATCTATTTAAAAAATATAAAACGTACAAATTCTGTTTTGGTAATAGTTTTGATATCCAAGTCCGACAAACGTAAGTGTAACAACAATTTAGAATTGAACAGTTAGACGGCTATATAATATAAAATTAACAATAGTCATATACCAGACCCAATAGATCGGATTATTTTCAGTCAGTCACGGTACAAGATCATAAAATTATATTATATCATAGTCCTAAATGAGGAGTGAGAGCTTTTACAGTAATGGATTCACCAACTCGTTTTTCTATGTCACCACTAGATGTCGATACTGACACACACGTAAAGATAAGGCCACGCGTTGAGTCTCAGCAAAACCAGAATTGTTTTCAAGCGCTTTCCTTTCCACACACTTCTATGAAATCATACGTATTACAGACATACAATTAATTGTTTCACAATTCAGCCACATTTTGCATTGCTCTATTACATAGAGTCTATTTTACTGTCTCCTTGACCCTGTTGAGTCCACTTTCCATTCATAGGTTCTCTTCCTGGCTTTGAAATCAAACTGTGATGAAGCTTCAATCCTGATCTTACACTTGCCACAGCTCTATGCTAACCCCTGGCTGCTCCACATACAGCCCTCTGCCCCTTCATCACCACCCCTCTCTCTAATATGGCAGTGCATTTGAAACATGCAAATGAGCAGTCAACCAGCTGGTTTCACAGCAGCCATGTGATTTATCAAGGTAGGAGGTTAGGGGGTGAAGGAGACACAGGAAAGGGAGGGAGAAGAGCAAGGAGTGCTTGGGATTCAGCAAAAGGGGGGATAATCTTGGTGGATGAGAGAGAGACAGTCACATTCAAAGGCATTCTAGACACAAAGCATCATTCAAACAAGTCCAATTTGCTTTGTCTCTATGCTCTATATTGTTTTTGTGTTTGTTCATTAGGGCACACTTGGTAAGTATTAACCATCTAACACATAGGTGTCAAACCCAAGGCCACGGGGGCCAGATACGACCCACCACACCCTTTTATGTGGCCCACGAAGACAAATTGTGCAACAACTTTGTGTCAATAACAAAATTATAAATTGTGTTCAATTTAGAAAAATTGCTCGGAATTTTTAGTACGATTCATATTTTTAAAATGTCTGAGGTTTTTGCTAGTCTCTGATTTCAAAAGTAGTTCTTCATCAGTTTGTTGTGTAGCCTATACTTTATATAATATAAGGCGTTGACAGTCATAATGGCCCTCTGAAGTAAACCATGACTACGATAAAATGAGTTTGACACGCCTGGTCTAACACATGATACTGCAGAGAAGTTCATCATCATATCGCTCTATATGTGTCAACTATTCCCATCAGGTGACACAACCCATACATTACGTGTAGCCTACTTCAGATTCTTCTTGTATGATCTGCCAGCACTTTCCACTCTTGCCCATTCTTTCCTCCCACTTTTCCATTCCTATAGTATGGCTGCCCGATGGAGAGGCTACGTATTCCATTAACCCACAGTTCATCTAATTTCCAATGGTGCACTTGTGATTGCTTTGTAAATAAGAACAGTTTTCTCAGTTTGTTATTTATTCTGTTGGGAAATGTAAAAATACATGTAGTGTATACATGATTAACACATTTTTTTTCTTTTAAATGAAATACACCAATACTGTGTTTTCCATAATTCTTATTTTTTCTCTTCTCCTTGTCAGTCAATGATAATATATCAGTTTGGTCAGTCCAGTTGGTTTCAGACAGTTTCTGGTCTTCACCTGTTACCTGTTGAGAGAAAATCATATGGAGGAAATATATTTCAGTGCAACAATCAGATCTTTAGATTTGAGTGTGTGTTAAACTACCTCTTGGACCAAACATCTTCATGTAGCAGTATGAGCAATATGGCTTCTCATCATACTGAAACACAATCATCAAGAGTATTTTTTTACATTCTTTGTCAATCGTTTTGCTTCTTTTTTTTTTTTGTCCCATATTCCCAATTTAGTTACCTCAGCATGTTGTCCGGCGGTGAGCTGTCTTTTACACTTTTGACATTTCAGGCACAGTGGGTGGTAATCTTTTCCCAAAGACCTCTTCTTCTCACCTGAACCAACATGAGTGATGGTTATGCTAAGAAAGAGGACTATGTGTTGTTCACTGTAATAAATGTCATCAAGATTTCTTTTAGATGTGGTTTCTTACTAATGTGTAGTCAGAGAAATAAGAAACAGAAAATAAAGAGAAAAGTGTGACTCTTATGCAAACCTGTTTGACTACGCCCACATCCTGTTGCCGTTATGGAAACCAAAGACTGCATGCTTATAAAAGAAGAAAATGTAATATATTTTTTCTATCTAAAGATGGTAGGGGACATGGAGCTGTGTATGTCAAAACTAAGACTCTCCAGACCTTTTCAGGACATAGGAAATGTACACCCTAGGCATCTTTTAAGATATACGATATACTTATTATTTGAAAATAAATAAAATGGCTTTCTTCTTCATGGGTTGGGCCAACAAGATCAGTGAGTGGCAGCAAAATAGAATGTATCCCAATTTGTTTTAACACTGTATTATAAAGTTTAACCTTTCCTTGTAAAAAAAAAAAAAAAATCCATTAAAGGAATGATATTTTTATCCTTATCTGGTATGGTAAAATAGACAGTATCAAAAATGAACCTATTCAAAATAATTTGCTTCTGTTGAACCACAAGACTAAAGAGCAGGTGAGAGAGAAAATGTTATCTGGCATAGAAAGGTAAGAGGTCATTTACTCACCAAAATAGACAGGCTTCCCACAGATTGGACAGTAACTTACCATGACTGTGTGTAATCATTGATTGTCTAGCCTACTATGTGACTGGGGTACTGAGGATGAAAGAATATGCTCTGCTAAAGAGCGATCTGTGCGTATTCACTTGAGAGAGAAAAAAATAACCGTTGCCAGTCTTTGAGGTCACAGCCAGGATGTGGTTAGTGAAATGTCACAGAAAAAGAGAACTCTGATATTGATGAAAAAAGAAAAAAAAAAGAACATCATTAAATGAAATCAGTAAGTCTACACTTGAATCACATTTAGTTGTTTACTGTTTTAAGTCCATCATATTCAACATACTGTATATACTGTAGATTCACTTTCCCTTATCTGGATAAAAGAGAAATGTGAGTAATGTATTTTGTTACATTAAAAAGACTCCAAACACAGCCATCTTCTCACCGGCTCACATTTTCTTCAAACTAAAAAGTAGGCAAGCCATTGAATCCAGAAGGGAAAACAGACACTTGGGCCTTTCTTTGCCTCTGTCTCTCTTGTTCTCACTCGCTCGACACTCACTCGATACTCACGCGCATGCACCCACAGCCACACTCATGCACAGACCATTTCCAGTGACATCACAAGAGGTCATAGCCAAAAAGCAGGAGGAGAGGCAGCGTGAGACCAAGTTGGGAGGGAGGGAAAAAGTCACGTGGAGAGCAGCAGACTCTTGAGTCAGTGTGGAGGCGGTTATTCCCGCACGATAGTTGTTGGAAGTGGACCTCAGGAGGGACATTTGTGAGAAAGGGGGATGAGTGAGAAAAGGATGGACTCGAATTGAATTTATTGAGTATGCCTCATCGTTGGAAAACTACTTTTATGTGGGTCCATGTGTTTCTTGCTCATGTTTGACTAATGTAGACTGCAGATATTGATTCATATGGACAAGAATGCTTGGTATGTTTTTCATTTCAAATGTGTTTTCTCTTGTCTGACACATCATAATCTGTTCATCATTTTAATCGCTGATGAATTTCAGAAGGTCATGAAATATGAGGTATATCATCATTTGCATATTTTCCAACAGCCCTCTCCTGTGTGTCATGATTTGGAGATGTTGGATTGGAATACCAAGTAGCTTCTGTATCTCATCTGACCCCACAGGATGCCTATAGTGTCATGTCTCTCCATTAGCATTCATGTGTCTGGCACTGTTATATAGTCCAATGTGTTTTGATAGAAATGAAATTGTCAGAATTTTAATACAGGGGCAGACGGTGAATATGCAGTGAAAACAAAACAGGGTACTTTTCTTATGTCACCAAAAGGCATGAATCAATGAAGATGCCTGCTGGCTGTAATACAATTGAATAAAAAATAAAGTAAGTAAAGAGTAAGAAATTACAACGAAAGGGAGCGTAAGGCGCAGAGACAACCAAGCAATGTACTGTAATTGTGAAAGGAGCAAATGAAAGGAAACAAGAGGAGGTATGAGAGGGGGCGTTAAAACCACATTTCCCAGTGGATATTTTGGCTGCATTTGAAAAAAAACCTGCCAAAATTCTTGACAAACACATTCCTGCTCTGGCACACTGCAAATGCAAGGTTCGCTTCTGCCAAGTCACATGAGATACACCAACACACTGGATGGAGAAATGTGGGAATAGATCTGTGAGTAGGATTTGCAATAACATTGAATGAATGCCGTTAACCACCAGGCAGGCCTTGCAGAGAAAAGGAGGAACTGGCGCTTCTCTTCATCTCCTCTGGTGACTTGAAACTTGCCAAGGCCGAACCCTCCAGTGCTTTGAGAATAAGGGGGGGGGGTTCTTCTGCCCACACATAAATGTACTTTTAATGTGTCGAGATACATTCACACAAACTAAAGCCCTGGAGAGCCTCGTCTTTCTCTATTCAGCCGCTCGCATCCACTCATTAGCAGGTGTAGGAATTGGAATCCCTACACTGTTCTGACATGGCTTTGCATCTTAAAACACATGGAAAACAAGTACTTAGAATACTAATTACCTATTCAAAACAATGTAAATAACTCTAGGATTAGTTTACAGCACCGTATATCGTTTTAGCAAAAATGAAATGTGGAAAAACTCTGAGAATTAGAAAAGCATACTCGTTTATGTTATGATGCAAGTAGCGCTCACAACAAAATGTGGTGTTTTTCAATATACCCCCCTCTGTGACAATCTAAAGACTATAATCTCTACTTTGGCTGTCAATGGATGGAAAAGTTGGGAAATAAATCCTTGTTTTTCCGTTTTAATCTGCCAAATCCCTAGATTCTTATATGTGGTGATATTATCGTGGAACTGATCCTTTACTTGTACAAGTGAGTAGCTGGGTCAATTAGATTGCATTATAGGGTCATTTGTTTGCCAAAACATGATAAGGCAAAGCAGTTTCAGTATTGTTTGTTGCAGCATTCACGTCAAGGAATACTTAACTTGCTTGACACAAATAATCACAATATTTGGATGCAAATATTTGTTAACTAAAGTGAGAATGCAGTTATTTCCCTTTATATAAAAGCCAGAATTCCGTGGCAAGGGCTTGAAATGTATCCATACACAGTACATTTATGTTCTAATGTCTATCTACTGTACATCATTTTGTGACGTTATAACATGAACTGTGAATTGTAACAATGATTTTAGAACTCAAATGACCAGGCTCAAACTGTGTGATTGATTACACTGGACTGAATTCCTAATGCAGTATGCAGAATGGCTCTAACCTACGTCAACAGAGGCTCTAACTTACGTCGAGAGGCAGGCAATGCAGAAGGAACGAACGAAATATGTTGCTTCATGCCAGTGCATTCTTGGCATAGCTCTTTGCCCTTTTATATTATTATTATTTCTTTTTTACCAGGTTTTATAATGAACCCAGGGTTCCCTGTCTGGCAATGTGTCTCTGCTTTACTTTACCAAGCCATAGAAAGCTGGAGTTTCTCCCCTTATTACTATGTTGACCATTCTCTTGTTTTTGCCTGCATGTACTGTAAGTCTGGATTATTTTATTATGATTATTTTGGGATGCGTTTGTCATTCTACTCTTTTGTCTTGATTTTTCGCAATTTGCTCGCTCTTCAGCTGTGAACACACATGAATCGTGTTCACTATTTTCCATGTCTGTCACTCATTCTGAGTCAGCAGACTGGTTTAGCAGGCAGAGTTCAACTGGCCTACACAAACACATAGCTTCCATTCTGCCTTCTGCTCAGGGATGGCTCCAGGATTATGATTATTATGATGATGATGATGATGATTATTGTCTCTCGAGACGAACAGAGGCCTTGACCAGTACATAGTGGGCTAAAAAAATATTTCATAAACATATTCAATAAAATTCTGGAAGGGCTTAAATGGGGCAACACAAATTTCTGATGGTTGTAAAGCCCCCCCAAACCCCCAGTGTAGCACCAACCCTGCTTCTATTCTGTGTGGATTTTCTTGTTTAATTCAGTGCAGTTTAAATTTGTGCTTACTCTTAATTATATTATGCTGATAAGATCTATGATCTTTGTAAAGGCAATTTTTATACATTGTAGTTAATGTTGCAGCTTATACAGTATTGAAAAATGTGATGGTTTTTTTTCTGCACATTACCAATTGTGCCTTTCTGTCTCAAATAAATTAAAATAATAGATCAAGAACTCATGCGTGTGCAGAATTCTTTCAAACAAAAGCCAGTGTCTTTGTCTCTATACCGACAAGTATCTGATAAGCACCATTCATTTTGGAATTTAATTAGACCAGAAAATCAACATTAAAACATACCCCCCCCCATCGCTTTGTTTCTCATACTTCCTATACAGCTGGGGAGAGTGTGCTTTGTGACTGCCCCTCCCCAAGCTTTTGAACAAGCCAATAAGAGAGCACATCAGCGAAATGGACCCCCCCATCCACCCAAATACGCACACACAACACACATCCCTGGTTTTCCCTTACCACCCCATCCATTCCCTACCCCATCCCCCAGAGTCCTCTCTACACCCCATCCCCCTTTTCTACTACCCTAACCCACTTACTCATCCTGCATCCACCTATCGGCGCACCCGTGAGATTTCCCCCACTTCCACCACTTTCTCACCCGTGTAATCTCACAACTCCCTTTTATTCCCACTCATCCCTTTTTCCTGGACACCCTTTCCTCCGGCTCCATCCCTCCCCTTCATTACACCCACTCGCCATTTTCCTTACTCCCATCTCTGCAGCATCCCCCTACTTCCCCTCCCTCCCTCTTCATGGCCTTATCTTATGAATATCGGTAACACACTGGGTAAGAAATTGATCCTCCCCGCCTGTCTGTGGCCACTGCCACAGCGCATTAGCCTGTGTGATGGGTGCGTATGTGCGTGTGTGTGTTGTTGCTTGAGGCAGAGAAATAGGGAGGGAGGATGGAGGAAGAAGGAGGGAGCAAGAGGAGGAGGAGGAGGGTTATTTGCATATCATCAAAGTCGGAAAAGGGAGCGTAATGAGGAGAGAATGTCTGTGGATGTGTGTATTAGGAGTGGCTCTGATGAGTGTGAAATTACTGAGCTAAACCAAGAGAATAATGTCGAGAGTTAAACTGGGCTGGTCTTAGTGGGATGGGTTAAGTGCAAACACACTAAATTACACACACAAACGTACTGTGTATATATAGCCTAGAATCTAGGCCCTACTGCATGTCACATAGTTGTGACATAGATCTGAAATATTTTGACTGGAAAAAGTGTATTTCTTACGCTCGGATTCCGTACTCAGCTCTATATAGAATCATATCTTACCCGAATGGTAAAACGTGGCAAAAACTAAACGTGATCCGATCTTAAGTATTTCTTGTTAAGTATCTTTGCGTTACTATCCAGCAATAGGAAATTGTATGAAACTTTTTCGAACACAAGGAATATCTACGACAAACTTCCAACGCTGGATGAAACAGCTGCAATCGGTAGGCTTGGTATTTGTAAATAAATAATTTAAAGCCCCTTTTAGCCTGCCTCTTTGCCGTTCAGCTTCTGATTTAACAGACACTGTTAATCGAACGTAGATAGAAGTGCTCTTTTATTTTATCTTACACGTTTGTTATTTCAAATATGAGATAATATGACAACGTATTATGTCCACTGGAGTTGTATGTTTATGTTCTTTCACGATCTGAAAACATTTATCAGAATATTTGGCATGAGTAATGGACGGATCGGCAATTTATTGCTCTGGTCTGTTACGATCCGACCAACGTTGACGGTCTGTCACATTTCACGCTGACACCAAGCGAACACTCGGAGCTCAGACACACATACACACACGCTGTAATATCGACAGATTGAAGTCAGGAGTACGAGTCCACGAGATCACGTTGCAGGTTGGTAGTCGGAAAAACTCGGGAAGATTACAGAAAAGATGACAGACCATAAATACCGTTCGTTATTTCTTTGTAATTTCTGGCTGGCGACTTTTTGATTGCCCTCTTTTATGTCTTTACCTCTGTTGAGCAAAGAAATGTGACCGGCGATTGTGGCTGGCTCGATTAACTCTAAAGTTTTCCTTCTTTTTTCTCCTTTTCGCTCATAACCACGCAGTTTAAAGGTATTTTAGGCGTGGGTGGCAAGCAACTGGATCCACCCCCCCCTCGTCGTGTTGGTCGCTGTAGGAGGAGGGGTTGCGATATCTTTTCAAGCTAGCGAACGGCACTGCGTAGACCCGCGTAACAAGTTTAATTTGTTGCTAAAGTGATCAAACTTGTAATAAAGTCAGTTCGGGAATCAATTAGGACGAGAAAGCGAATGCGTAGTTATATGGAATATATTTAGAAGGCAGTGTGTTAAGTGCACCTAACGTTAGCCAACTCCCAACAAGATCACAGCCTGGGAGCTAGCGAGCCACATCACTCTATCACATGTTTATGTTTAAAAGTTGTTCAGTGAGTATTTTCACGTATGTGGGAAGATGGATGATAGTTTTAGTCGTCTTTTAACCCACTTCGATTGAAGACAGAGTGAGTGAGCGACGTTTTTTACTTGATCACACCAATCATATCTTAAAGCTGTAGGTAAAGTACTAAATTGTCTTTTGACAGTCGCAATGTGATGTTAACTGTGGTTCTTTTTCTGTTAACTGTGTCTCAACTCCGACAAGCATCCTATCTAAGTGAAAACCAGTCGAAAAGAGGAAGCCGAGGAAATCCCCCAAAAGGAAATGCCAATCGCAGCCACTGGCCAGCCGACGACTCAAGAGCCCAGAGTGTGCCCCCGGCTGCCTTCCACCCCTGAACCGGTCCCTAAAGGGGCTGATTTATTTGAAGAGGCGGGGGCGGCGGAGTCGGCGGAGCGAACAGAGTACGGGGGCGCGGAGGGGGCCAGAGGCGTCGGGGGGTATAGTTACAGCCACAGCGGCAGTCGGAGCTTACAGCCAGCATTCACCGACAGCTCTCCGCCGCAGTCTCCAGCCGCGTCCTCCTCGTTTCTCTTCCACCCCTTCCACGGCCACCAAATGGCAATGGAGCCCCCCAGGACCCGATCGCGTTCCCGGTCTGGATATTTCCAGCAGTATAATGGTGGGAATGGAATTACTGGCAGCGGAGTGATAGGAATGAACCAGCAGAATCATCATCAGCAGCAGCAGCAGCAGCAACAACAGCAGCAGCAGCACAGTGCCGGTGGTTGCACTCCCCTTGGGGCTCACAGCAGCCAAGCAGAGATCCATCAGCGAGCTCTGGGAAGTAACGCCTCCCCTGGCATCCAGAGGCTTCCCCCTGTTCTTGGAGCTCTCCGCATCCCAACCGAAGGTACACTGTTGTGTATGTGTTTATAAATATATAGAATATAGTATACAAAGATAAATAGTTTGTGAAACATTACCATATTGTTAAGTCGGGATTTACTTTTGTGGAGGGGTGTCAAACTGTCATCGCAAATCCTTGTGAAAAACGTGGACTTACATATTTGTTATTACGTCCATACAATTGCACCTGCATTTCATTAATTGTACAGAATACATTTTTTACAATATGTATACTTTGAAGAAAAAAAAATCATGTTCATTAGTGGTAACCAAGTACAATAGATGGATGTGTGTGTAGACATCCATTTATTTTCCATGCCGATCATCCTTTTGAGTTAGTTGCAGGGACCTGGAGCCCATCTCAACAGACTTTGGGCAAAAGACAGACTATACCCTGGATTGGTCACTTGTCACTCACCAGGACACATAGAAGCAAATGACCATTTGTTACTGAACACCCACTGCCAGCATGCAAGTTGGGCGACTTGTCTAGGGTTCCCCCGCCTCTCACTTTAATTCAAGTGAAATTGGCTTCAGGTCATACGTATCATAATGAGGATAAGCTGTATAGAAAATGGATGGCGAGTTCAGTTTATGTGGGTGGAGAAAAAAAACCTTGCCTTATCAGGTCAAAAATAAATAAATAAATCTGATGTTTTTTTTTCTGCCAAAATGGAAAGAACAAATCAATTTAGGACGAAACATGAAATTGACACACTTGAATTGCTTTAGTGGTCCACAAAAAATGGTGCAGTCGGCCGGATATGGGCCCTGGGCCTTGATTTAAACTCATGTGGTTTAGTGGGATTATTTGACTTTTTTTTTAATTCAGTCTGTAGACTAACATGGCGTAATGGGCATACTGTAATAGAATTTAAATAGCATGGATTTGTGTTTTGCAACAGTGCTGCAGTGTGGATGTGTGGCTATGTTAGCAACACAGAAGGCAATTGAACTACAGCAGTCGGTACAATGTGAACTCTAGTAGCCTAAAGCCTGTGCGAATGTGCTTGCATTACATTGCTTCAAGCAAAGTCGTTTGGAGGCAGTCACAGAAAAATTAAATAGAAAGCCCTTTAAAGATGTGATTTTTATTTAATCCATTTTGATTCCACCGGGACAGTTTGTGAAAGACAACATTTTAGTACTTGCAATTTGTTGTACCAAAATTTATGTAGCGTATAATTACGCATCCTGTCTTTCTTTTAATTAGCAAAATAATCAGACAATAAATACTCAACTAATGCACTTTTTTTCAATACGACCAAATCATAAAATCTAATGTCGTATTGCTTTCAAGAGATTGTTCATGGCTTTTCACAATCAACACCCAGCTGTCCTAGGTGGTCATGCTGTGCGTCACTCATACTGTAGTTATTAGATTTGTACGACTTGGCTGCAATGTAAAGCCAAGCAAGTGATTTTGAGTAGTCTACATGCTGTGTCGAGAGAGATTCACATTCAGCGACACAGAGGAAACATTCTTCGCTCAGATTCTGGATAAAGCCTGGTTACTTTATCTTAAAAGCATGTATTAGGAAATATATTGTATGTGGTTGTATGTGAAGTAAAGCATATTTTAGGCCAGTTACCTTTTCTTACATTTGGATACCAAATTGTACACTAGTGTACGGATGGGTAAAATAAAACCATGCCTCTGATGAGCTACATCAGCAACCATGATGTTGATCGGCTCAGTGAAATAAGACTTTGAAGCCCCGTATTTCATACATGCACAGGCCGGCACAAATTACTTTTGACAGCCACTTAAAGATTTTGGCACTCCCTGTCTATATGTAACCATTGTATTAACTTTCTTTTGCTGCACTGAGAAGTTTCTCAGTTCCTTGTCTAATGCAAGTGTGGGTCTGCTAATCGATACTCCTGCTGCTTTCCATTTTGTGCGATTCTACAAAGTGCATTTTGAGTGTTTTTTTTTTTTTTTAGTGAAAGGTTTTGGGTTGAAAATCAATCAATGTTAGTGGGCGTCAGATATACAGTAGTCCATATAGATTTTGGCTATTCGAAAGCCAGCCTGGTCCCGATCCCCTGTGAGTCGTGGGGTCCATTTTACTATATGCTTAAGTCACATGTCCAGTTTAAGACTCCTATACGGCAACATCCCACTTAATTCTGTCATGTAGGAGTCATAAATACATTAAATTATTCTTAAAAATACTTTTGAAAAGGTTCTAATCCAAGTACTTTTTTCTATATAGCACATTGTTACCAAAAATGTGTATTTGTTAAATAAATCAATTAATTGTACACTTTACTATATTGATCACCCATCACAACAAAACTTAATATAACAACCTAAAAGAAAAAGCAACTCTTTTTTTTTTTTTTTTGAGGGTGGGTGATTCCCAGCAGTCTCTCTGCTGCCCAACAAGCTTCAGAGGGGGATTGAGCAGCCTGAACCATCTCACGGTCTCCGGTTTTATTCATTTATTCGTTCATTGTTTTATTTTAGACATGGGTATAACTCCATGGAGACACTGTGCAACCTCAGACGCCAGAGCGAACTGATCATCGGGTGTGTTTTGGTGGCTTAAAACCCGGAAATGTATTTATAGCATATGTGAAAGCTTATGTTGACGTAGCCAGCCACCAGGAAATGTGCAAAAGTCTGGTTCCGAAATGCTTAGGAGTCTCTCCATAAATATATTCATGTAGTTTCTTCTTCAACTCCTGTACGGAGATTGAGGAGCTGATGCAGTTTTAGATGCTGTGTGTTTTTGCCGTCAGCCATTTTTGCCGAGCTGAGTGGGCATGTAGTAACAACAAAGTGAGCATGTACTTGAATAATGAGCCAAAACCTTCATCACCACAGCACCAAATTTAGTTCCCCTCATTTCTGCATGTGTTTGCTTTTCAAAGGCTGTTGTCAAACATGTCACAGACTAGTTTTTATTATACGTAAAATGGTGGCCAAAAAATATCTTATGATGGAATAGGACCTTAAAGTGAACAAAGCCAAAATAAAATAAATCATCCTTCAAACAGGCCTGACAAACCATGCAGAATAATCAACAGACAAATTCCTCTTCGCTGTTCATTTTAGCAAATATTCAAAGGCTTGCAAAGCATACATCTCTTTCATGACACAAATTCTTATAAAAGATTCATCTGTTTCTTTTTGGTTAAAGGACATTTTAGCGTATTGAACAGTCTCTTGTGGCATTGTGGCAGCTCTCTTTATTTCAGCCTCTCCCCACTCCCAAAATGAACCGTGCATGAGAGGGAAGTTGACATTTCAAGTCCATTCACCTGCATGAGGCATTGAACCTAATGTTATCCTGTACAGTACTGTACTTCCAGTTTGTCCCTCTCTTCTCCAGTGATTTAAAATTTCTTGGGCTGAAATTTGTATTGTGGAAGTATGGCTTCTTTATCCTTTTTGATATTTTGTCATATTAACAGTTAAGTCATTGATGGTGTAGTGGTACATTCATCTGTGCAGGCAATGTGTGTTCAGTTCCCCCTCAGTGACGCTGTTTGGTTGTCTGTCTCTGTTTGTGCCCTTCGACTGATTGGCAACCAGTTTAAGGTATTATTGAAATATTTATTTGATAGATTGGGGTTTCTTGTTTCCACACACATTTTTTGTGTGTGAATAGGAGCCCTCTTATCTTCCTAACAGTTTTGGCCATCAACACTCTTGAGCTGTCACCACTTCCTATTGTGAGACCCTCTTGTTACTTGATCACACAAAACCGAAGAGCCAAATGTGTCTGACGCTGGAGTGCTTAGGTGTTTATGGCTCCTGAAGATGGAGAGACGGCTCGCTTGAAATTGCATGCGAACATTTCAGTCTACGGGCATCTCTTATCTAATAATCTGAGTTTTTATTTCGGACAATAATATTTAGATCAGTGTTGAGTCAAGGTTACCCATTTTACATTAGAAACATCTCATGAATAACCAGCAAAGAAAAATATCCAAAGGTCTGAATACTTACATAATGATCTGGTCTCAATTACTCACTAATGTATTTTAATGACATTCAGAAATAATTTTGGAATACAACCCTGTGTCCTAATCAACACTTGTATGCTATGGTTATTTGCTGGAAAGCTGAGACAAAGTGCGGGAGACTGCTGGATTGGTCCTACTGCAGAAGAACCAAATTTTTCCCTAATTGGTCATCTGGTCTTATTCTGGCCCAGCATGTCTTTTCACTTTCACGTTCATCTCTTGGTTGCTTTTGGATCAGGCAACTCTCTCTGTGCCCCTCTGGTCTATTTTTGCTGGCCTTCTCATGCACATTTGTCTAATGGAAAGATCGTTTTAATGGACTGCCCGGAGCAGCATAGGGACAGGCCCTTGTGCCACTCTCTACCTTTATTCCACCACTCGCTGCCTGTCCTCTCCATCCTTCTGTCTGCTACAGAAGCGGAAACATGTACTACTCTGTTTTGTTCTTTCCTTTGTCTTGTCGCCCAGGCAACCCCCTCTGGTTTGGAAAAGTAAACCTCTTTAGCTTGGGTTGACCAAGAAGTCTGAGTTCCCGTCATCACTCCAAATAAAAAGCAAAGCACTCCGATGAGGGCATCTCGGGGGAAGATACGAGAGACCTCAAATTAGCCCCGGGTCAAACGTATGGACTCTGATATGGTTTGGGAAAACAACACCGTTAGCTGGGTATTTTGGGTAATTGTCATGTTGAACCATCACATTTCCCTTCATCTTCAACTAGCAGATGCCTCATGATTATTTGCCAACATTTTCTTAATGATGGTAAAAAAAAAGGTGCTTTTTTGAAGCTACATAACGATTTTAGATCCAATACACTTACAAAATGTGGACTAAGGTATTAAATCTCTCCCCTACTTTGTACAGAATCAATTAAGAGTTATGTTCACTGCAAAAGGAAATCATAGACTTCCTTATGGGTGTGTTTTCTCGGTATGCCTGTGCTAGGTGTGTGTTTGCGTGCATCCACAGTTTGCCTGTTGCGTGGTCGGCTTAAGCTGATAAGCGCTGACAGAAATGTACTTGCATAGGAAATTGCATAACAGCAGTAACTGTCCTGTCTGTGCACGTTAGTCAATAACCCGATGGAAGGTGAAGCAAGAGAAAGCCGATGGATGACATACCAAACAGACACGCCAGTCAAATAAAGTTAAGATCAACTCATGGAATTTAGTTGACGCCGTGATTTACGACGTAGACCGACGGGTAGTAAATGTAGATCACCTAGGCTTTTTTGTTTAGGTGACATTTTTTCATATGTAATAAGCCACAAGCCCCAGCTGTCGCTGCTTCATCCAGGAAATGGGTTTGGTGGAGATATTTGACAGCGTAACGCCCTTTACCCAAGAGTAAACAAACAGAAAGCCTTTAGTTTATTTTTCATGAATAATTCTTATGAATTGGAGATGTAAGAAATCGGTGGGGTTAGTGAAACAAACAGTGAGCACTGGAAGAGGGGAGCGGCAGAAGGTGAGATTCACGGGCAGGTAAAGGCTGGGCAGATGTTACTTAGCCACCTATCGTGTGTGACAACTTGTTTCTTCTTCGCACCGAGGTGTGAAGATTGCCTTGACGTGTGTTCAGGAGGTAGGGTGATGTGTTTCGGTGTTAACTTGCGCTTGTCACGTGCTCACTCAAAATGTCCTCTTTACATTTCATTAATTAGATATGTAAATGGAACTTTCTGTCCAATTTATGATTAAGGTGTGCAGCAATGTTTACAAGACAATTATGAGGTACTGCTTCACAATCAAGTGACAAACGATGAAGGCGATGATTATAAAATATCCCTTCCTCTCACTGAATTATTTAGTGCCATTGTTTGACTTCAAATGGTCCGAATCCTGATTTCAGCCTTTCTCCGAATTTTAGCTTGGCTGAGGTCTGTGCTCTAGTTGTCTTTGTACAAGATACATTGTGATGCAACTCTTTCATTAGTTGTGCATGTGTGTCTAAGGATGTGGATGGATATTGAGTGCATTTGACCACCAAATATCTGCTGCTTGTCATTGACCTGAAAGAAAGTGGGCCCGGCCCGTTAGATGCTGAAAAGAGGTGGACACAGATGATGTGTTAGTGCAAAGCATAGATAGTGGATGCTGTGAAATGAAGCAGCAGGGGTGCATGGCACAGAGAGAGAGAGAGCGAGTCAGGATGGCAGATAGGGGGAGAAAGGGGAGGGTGATGAAGTGATGGGGGTGTCTAAGGGAAGAGCAAAGTGGGATGAAAAAGGGAGGAGAGGTGAAGGAAATGGATAGAAATAGCTGATGCACTCAGAGGCATACAGAAAATCAATAGCAGTCAAGAGGGGAAGCCACAACCCCCATCCAGTGCCCCTGCTCTCTTCTCTCACCTCGCTCCATCCTCTGTTTTTTGAACTCCCTCAACTCTATCTCTCCCTCTTCTGACTTTTTCTCCACCTTTGTCACTCTCACTGCATGTTCAACCTTGTCCTCTGCCTCTCTCCCTCCAAATGATGCTCACGAGAGCCACACTTGTAACATACAGTAAGTAGGTCGTACCTTCAGAGATGTGATTGGATGATCCTTTTGAAAATATTGTTTATTTCTTCAGCTGTAAATCGCACCAGTCACTTGGTAGAAAGCTCAACAAGTTCTCTTGCCAGTGAGGCTCAACACGAGCCAAAGTGAATTTGTGCTGGGAGCTGGCAGGACTGAATCTGTTTTTCTGAATTGGAACACATTGCTATTTGTTGCTCTCCTTGAGCTCCTGCTTGAGAATAATGTAGACATAAGGTTGCAGCGTAAAAGGAGCTCAAGACCGCAGATGATGCACATGGAACATTTCATGTGTGATTTAAAATGTCATTTGATTCATTCCTTCTTTTCCCCTACTCTTCTAAGCTCCCCTCAGCAGAGAAACTCATGTGTGTTTGCTATATGCAGTCTGGGTTCATCCAACAGAGGACATGATGTCATCTAGACGTTCCAAACCTGTTCTCTAACTTCTGTGCTCCCAAGGGTGACTGTGACTGAATGACTGGCCTCTGACTCAATTTACCGGACTCCGACAATGTGCAAGTGAGCGCCTATTCAGGAAGCGAGCAGGGCTTTTTGCCTATTGTGAGTGGTGAATGAGTGTTCTGCACATGCAGTCACTGAATCCCATGAATACTTCACCAGTCCGCTGGCCCGGGTCATCGAAATGAAAACACACTGGTTTTCTCGACGTTAATGTTAGCTTTACTTACCTCAACCTTTTCCATTCATTTAGCATTTTTGCTCTGGGGAGTGAGCGGAAAGGCTCGCTTAAAGAGTGAGGAATTTAGTGGTTCAAACGTGAGTCCGCCTACCCCTTTGTTGTCAATCATGGATTTTCTTCAAAGGGGAGCACTAGAGCCGAAAGAGTTCTGCAAACAAACTGCCATTAGGTGGAAAAAAAAAAAAATCTTTTAAAAGACATTTTTGGTATGTTTTTCCTTTTTAGTTCAGTGTTCGGTAACGGTAGCTTTGTGTGGTGCACCCTTGGGAGTGCTTACCCTTGGACTGTATTCTAGTGCCACCATCTGTGGTGAGAACGTCCCCAGCTAAACACGCGTTCATGACAAAGGCAAAACAAAAGCCAGACTGAATAAATAGATAAGACAATAAAAAGATGAAAGGATTGTTGGGGAAAAAAAAACAAACGAGTAAAAGTCTTAGCCATGATGCAACTGGCGGTATCATCAGAAAGCTTCGCTAAGCCGGGATTACTTTGTTGATTTTACATGCATGTGTGTGTGTGCTGATCCGAGACAAGACTGTACCATATGTGTTTTGGTCACTTTTGTGCGACACAAAGGTTCAATTTGCACAAACAACAGGTTTTTTTTCCCCTGTGACGTAAGAGTCAACAGAAATAACAGAAGGATTAAATGTTCAATTGTAGCTGGAGATAAACAAGAGAATGAATTTCCTGTAATGGCGTCATCGTGTTGAAATTTTATTTTTGAGCTTCTGAATCATGACTGGTCCTATTTATTGATTATTTTTGGCATATAGCATTTCCATGTGCCTATGGCATTCCACATGAATGTGTGAAATTAATTTTGTTACGGATGTTGTTGTTACAGATGCAGGTTTTGTTCCCACTGTGTTGAATTCTTCTTCTTTTCACTTTTTGTAGGAGCCTCAGATGTGTCTTACCATTGCCACCAAGAGCATGCATACAGGGAGAGGGACAAGGTATGCTGCTTTATTTTATTTTATATTTCTTACTGAAAGTTGATCAACAATACTATTTTGGCAGGCCATCGCCAACTACAACTTTTGGAAATCAACTTTTGGTATCAAAGTGAATGTTTTTTTGAAAAGGTGGCACACATATTACAACATTCTCCGTCTAGGATCGCCAGAGGCCATCTTTGATAACGTTGTCACTAAGTATGAAACTTTTAAAAAGGCAAAGAAAACAAGTATCCACATTTTGCTAGATGGCTGTAAATGTATCGCAATTGTATGCTTCATAAGTCACACATTGATTGTCTTTTCCTTCCTTTGACTCATGTTGCTCTGTAAGCACATGGTCAGATTTATTTACATTTCAAGGGATATTGATTGCATTTCTTTAAAAAAATACAGCAACATAGTAAAAATAGCCAAATGTGCGTAATTAAAGCAGGCCAATTGGTTGCAAAGCAGTGGAGGAGAGAAGAGGGGGGTAGGATGCTGAGGAAGGTGTTGCAAAGAGCTTGCATGGAGGGGAGGGAGGGTGGTCGCATGAGGCCAAAAGCAGGGAGGGGGCTTTGCTAATGATTTCACTTCCAGCTGTGGGGCTTGCTTGGAGTGAGAGAGGGGAAGGAAAAGAGAAACAGTGGCAGATGAAACAAAATGAGCTTTCAAATCTCGTTAATAGAAAGAGAATAAGTGGGGGAGGGAGGAATAGGTGTTTGTGGAAGCATGTATGCAAATAATAATGATTCTGTTCAAGCAAATAACCGTATTTGCTCTCCGTTTGCTCCGCACCCACAATTTTAGACTGACAAACTTCAACTTGGTCCTTGTTCTTTTTCTAAGGTGTGTCTCAGCCTTCCATCTAATTTGGATGGCGGCATTGACAGCGAGGTCTGAACAGCTGCCTGCTGCAGTTAGTCCATGTATGCAAGTGTGGACATAGCCAAGCAGAGCATGGCAGGGTGTGTCTGTTCTTAGGCTTCAGGATATCTTTGCTGCCTCATGTTTGCTCTCAACTAAATGTGCACAGAGCAAAAAAAGCAACAAGGGAGTGTGTTTGTGGTCCTCACATTGCAGAATGTGCTGTATTATCACCCCCAGTGCAGATCACAGTGTTTCCAAGCTGTGCTGGAAGGGACTGCGTGTGTTCATCTTCTGTCAGCAGACTTGTCTCCCCCCCCCTTTACGTAGACCGTGGCATTTTTGGGTTTAGAAACATGTCTGGACGAGAGGTGTGTGTTCTGAGAGAGCATTCAGGTCCAACATAAGTCCTTGTAAAGCCATATCGCTGGAGGACTCACACACACACACATTCTCTCTTTGTCTGACAAGACCTCACTCCCCATAACGTTGGTAGGCGAGCCCATCAAAGTTTCATACTAATGGGCAAATGCGTGTGTGTGCGTGCGTGCCTTCGCGCGTGCGTTTGTGTGTGAGAGTGACACACAGCCATGTTATCTAAAAAAACTCTTGTCATGTTCCCTCAAATTTCAGGCCGGGTCTTGGATAGGAGAGGCATGCGTTGCAAAAGGGGAAAGCGCAAGGATAAGGGGAGACTATAGAGGAATTAAGCTTATCTGGTGTTAGAGTGCTGGTGCGAGGGATGGGGGTGGTCGAGGAGGGTTTGGTAGCATCTGTGGAAGGAGGGGTGCATGTCATCCTCGGGATGGAAAAGGCTTGCTTGAATATGAAAATGGGCATAGTGGTTGTCCCAAGGGTTTTGGGGTTGGGGTGAGCTTAGAATGGAGGATGCAGAGTGTGGGGGTCAGAAGAGAGGGGGTGGTAAAAGAGGCACAGGAAGGTGATTCCAGTGTGGGGGTGGAATGCAGGTGCAAGCCTCGAAGAAGTACAATAAATTAAGTAATATTGTACAATACATGTTTGTTAGTATTTAAAGCAATTTTTTGTTTGTTCTTTTTCTCACAAGAATGCTACATATGTACACCACAAAATGTAATCTGATAAAACAATGACAAACACTCAGTTGCTCATAAGACATGAAGTATAAGTAGCACATGACTTGTTGGGTCCAAATTCAGGCCACTGCTGTATTGCATGAAAATGATTTACAAAAAAAGGAAATGTAAACAGTGCACTAAAACTATTACCTAAAAAACTTCTTTTCCTTGCACCATTGAAGATGCTACCCGAGGTATGATGCTACCCACCACACACGCACGCACACACACACACACACACACACACACACACACACACACACACACACACACACACACACACAGTAGCACCGACAACTGTCAGGCCCTCCGCTCCAATGCTACACACAGTGCTTAAACACAAAACAAAAACAAACCCTTTCTGACTTTCACCTGCTGTCATCAAACGTTTGGGCTGTAGTTGACGAACGCATTCTTGTTGGTTATTTTGGGCGATGGGTTGTAGTTGTAAAGACTGTCTAATGTATGTAGGCCAACATCATTATGTGGTGAAAGACTACATGTCATCGTTTGTATTTCAAAGATCTCATCTGATTGATTGAACCAGTGGTATTGTGCTAAGAACATTCTGATGTTAAGTTTATGAAGTTATTTTAGTTACATTACCGAAAGGCTGCATTCATTCATTCATTCAAAGTTGCCGTACACAGCATAACTTTTGGCTGACTCTACAATGTGGTGTCTTTGGGTCTTGAGTGAAAATTCAGGCTTGTTACAACAGCGCAGTGGGCCTCAAGCAGCTACAGTAGGTATTGTTCTTTATAGGCTGTAGAACACAAACAGTGGCGGCTCTCCATATGTGCCTGTGTATGTCTGGAGGCGTTTCCATAACTCTGTGTGTGTGTGTGTGTGTGTGTGTGTGTGTGTGTGTGTGTGTGCGTGTGTGTGTGTGTGTGTGTGCGTGTGTGTGTGTGTGTGTGTGTGTGTCTAAGTATCCGTGTGTGCGTTCATGTTTTATGTGTGTTTCTCTCTGCAGCCTGCTTTCCAGCTGTTTCCTTTTAGCTATTGCACTGCGCTCAAGGTTGCTGAGCTGTGTGTGTGTGCACGTGTTAAAAGTCGCAGCCGTTATCAGACGTTACCAATGTGTCCTTCACATGAAGAAGGTAACGAGGGGCAAGGAGCAAGGGGGGAATAGGTTTCGTTAAAGTTGCTGGCCCAAATTTTTCCTGCTACTCTAGGTGGTCAAAACCTGATGCACTCAAGGTTGAGTGGAAATTCTCAAATTGAGTATAATCTGGTTTTAGATGCTGTTCTAATTCGTTTTAAACGGCGAATGATGTTGAGTTGCCACTCATTTGTATTCGAAACTGGCACATAAGTGTAAATAAATAACTACAATTCTTAAAGAAGCTACGTCATGCTATTCTCAACTTAATCGGTTGCGTGACATTAGAGTTAATATTTTCCTATTCTCAAGCCCTCAAATTCCGAATGGTAGAACAACACTGGTGGCAAAGAGTAAAATGATTCTACTCCATGCGGTCTAGCACATGGACTGGAAGATGACTGGGTGCTGACACACACGCTTATGAGCTGAGTGAGAGTCATTGCCTTACAGTAAGTGATGTGACTCACAGATGACTTGACAGCACCACCTACTGAGGATTTACACTTTATCCAAAACCTGGATGACTACTGTAGGTATGTGCCTGTGTCAGTTTTGTGTCGCAATCTTTTGGTTGATGCTGTGAGTAAGTCGAGCCAGTCAGTTGAGGGTGTGGATGAATGACTCCCTTATGGGCCCGTGAGAGCGCGTCTTGCCTTTTTGCTCATTTCCTCACTGCGAGAGGAAGCGACTGTGAGCGCTGGTGGTGCAATGAGCTCGCACTCTCACACACCAACAGAGGTGTGCACATACAGGAAATGCCATGAGTCACAAAGGCGCTTAGTGTCCGAGCAGTTGTATGGATTGTTGGCCAGAAGGATGGAAGAGCACAGTGAAATTGATTTGATTGGAGCGCCATGGGTCACTAACCACAGCCCCCTTTCTCCCACCCTCCTCTTCCTTTCTCACTCTCCTTTTCCACCCCTCCCACCACAGAGTGAGGAAAGCCCCAGTCCAAAGCGCCAGAGGCTGTCTAGTCATGCTGTCTTGGAACAGCTAACTTCTTCCGCACCACCGCCATCCACCCCTTCTCCCCCCATTCGCCCTTGGGAGCTAGGACCTCCAAGTAGGAGACCGTCTCACCCCCACGCACACTACCACCAAGAAAGATCCCTCACACCGGCTCGCCACAGACGCAGGTAGGCAGCTTTGAAGATTTTCACTGCGGCTGATTTCTTCGTCCAAAATCGGTTCGTTACCAAGTTGAACCATGCAAGTTTCACATGGGCATTCACCGAGCCCTCGTGATTCTTTCAAATTCAAACTTTAGTCGTGCACAAAACAAACATTACATCAGTGAACCCCCCCCCCCCTTTTTATAATGGTAAACAAAGAAATAAGCAATTACACATCGTTTTTCATGAACAAGGAAGCGTTTCACATACTGGAAGAATAAAGAATAATGCCCGTAAAGGAGTGGTAAGAAGAAAAGCGAGCTCATCAATATTGTTCCAGGAAGTTTCTTTGGCACTTCCCATGGTTCATAATTAAGCGCTCTATATTGCTCAGACAATCATAGCAAATTAATTTAGAGACTTTTTATATAACCTCATGATTATAGCAAAAATATTGCCTTAAGTTAAAAAAAGGCACCTTGGCAAATGTCAGTCATATGATTTTCGCAACAAATTCCTTTCTTTGTATTGTATTGTCCCCGACTTTGATCGGATTGAAGAACTTTTGTCTATGTCAACGTAGCCACTGAAAGCTTGAGGTCCAGAACCTCCATTTAAGATGTTGCCATTTGCTGCATGATCCCTAAATGTAATCAATTGATCCCCCTCCCAGCCCCCCTGTCAGACGTCAGCGTGGCCGCCTCCTCAGACCGACACGCCACTTGCCTCCCCATCATCACCCCTCGACACAAGGTCCCGGTCCCCACCCGTTGCCATCAGAGCTCCAGGATGAGAATTTCCAGCGCAACCCACATTCCTCGACGCACCAAACGTACCCAACGCACACCTACAGTCACCCCCCTCCACATGGAAGTGGGGGTTCAGAGGATCCCCGAGCATTCCATCCTCCCACCTTGTCCCCCCGACTACTGCACCCAGCTGCGCATCACCACCACCACCATCATCACCATCAGCAGCAGCAACAGCAGCAGCAGCATCACGCAACGTCACAGCAAGGGGCCATGGTCCTGGACTTGCATGAACAGGTATGCTTTAGATCCATTTGTGTCTGTGCCCCTGGGCCACTGCGCGTGTGTTTTAACTCTTCTGTTTTGTCCAGCTTCAGCAGGGCAGCGTACCAGTCTCTTACACCATGACCCCTGTCGCACCTCACGGCCTCGCAGCACCGCTGTGTAACGGTCAGCACCTTCCCCCCAGCTGCTCTTCGCAACAACAAGTTCCTGCCTGCAGTGTGGTATTCAGCACTGGACAACACTACCACCCGGTGAGTGGTCCGTCTGTGGGTGGCCTGTTTCTTTAGGAGCTTTGCGAGCTGCAAATGAGAGATCGTTTTCTTGTTTGACATTGCCTCCTTGTGACAGGATGCGGTATGTCAGGATCACACACTGACCACGTTTTTTTTCCTTTTTCAGATGCTACAGGCTTGTTCAATGCAACATTTGCCAGTGCCCTATGCCTTTCCCTCTCTGCTGTCCAGCGACCCTCAGTTTCTTCTATCCCCTCCGCCTCATCTCGCTCATCACCCGCCACACCTCCATGCGCACAGTCAGTTCTTGCCGTTCCAGACACAACAGCCACGATCGGTAATAAATCTACCTTGCTTGTTTTTAACTTTATTATTTGTGTCATTTTTCCATTGCTTTGTTAAGATCAATTGGATGCTTTTTCACAGCCCTTACAGAGGATTGAAAATGAGGTTGAACTTCTTGGAGAGCAACTCTCAGTCGGTGGAGGCTTTGGCTATGGCCATCACCATCACCATCACCACCAGCCTCCCTCCACCCTTCCGCCTTCCACACCACTCCAGTTTCTTTCACACCATGACCCCCTTTCACAAGAGCTCTTCACGGTGGTGAGTGCATGGATTTAGGACTTTTATGTTAGGATTAAAATAGAATTAGGGTTTAATTTGTGACAATTCAATATGTCGCTCTGATCTCCAACAGCCCTATCCACACTTTATGCCACGGCGATTCACCAGTCGGCGCTACCCAGCTCGTTCCCAGCAGGCTGTGCCTCCTTCAAGCTACCACCCGAGCTTCCTGCCTTACTTCCTGTAAGTGTTTTTAACCTCATCGTTTTTATTAGATCCATACAGAAGAAGACGTCAGGGAAACCATTTCGCTCTTTTAACCAGGTCCATGCTCCCAGTCCCACCAAATGTAGCTCCAGCCATTAGTCTTGAACTTGATGTTGATGATGGAGAGGTGGAGAACTATGAGGTACTTTGACTATTCATGATCTGGTGTTGCCAACATCTCTGTGCTGCTGAACATGCAACTGTTACAGTTCCTTTTCTAAGCATTCTGCCCTCTTGTTGTATATGAAACTTCTAGGCCTTGCTGAATCTTGCAGAGCGTCTTGGAGAGGCCAAGCCCCGTGGCCTCACTAAGGCTGATATAGAACAGCTCCCATCGTACAGGTTCAACCCCAATAACCACCAGTCTGAACAAACACTGTGAGTTTCTAAAAAAGTAGTGTAGGGTGGAAATATTTTACTACTTTGGGTTTGGGACAATGTCTGTTCTTTTTACTTTTGGTTACTTTTTTGGAATTACATGTTAAAAATGATTCGATTCATCTCCCAGGTGTGTGGTCTGCATGTGTGACTTTGAGTCACGCCAGCTCTTGAGGGTTCTGCCCTGCAATCATGAGTTCCATGCCAAGTGTGTAGACAAGTGGCTTAAGGTGAGTAGATATAAAGAAAAAAACTCAAAATAATAGACAATGACTAATAATAATAATGCTTTTGATGATAATGAAACATGCTGGGATTTATTTGCAACTGAGCTAATAATCGTGTACTAGTTAGGTATTTGCTTTAGATTAAATTGATTCAGGAGCAGCGCATTTCTCATCTGTGCTCTGACCAGATGCAGTATGATACATGACCCTCAACTCTTGATTATGTTATGTCCAGGCCAATCGAACGTGTCCTATCTGTCGGGCTGATGCATCCGAGGTCCAGCGGGACTCTGAGTGACCCTCACGATTTCTCTTTGGATGCACCAGGCAAATGTTGAACTTTTCTCCGGCCATCATGCACATAGACCAGTGTTCCTTCACCGCACATCCAAAAGGACTATGACACTTTTCTGCATAGTGCTTCAAATTAGGGATAAGCCCCTCAACCTGCTCTGCCTTCTGTGCTGTCTTCACTCAAAATGGGCTTTGAAACGCGCACAGCACATATACATTGTATTCATAGAAAACAGAAGCGTCTGTATACAGTACTTGTAGTAACAGACTTTGCAGGAAGAATTGCAGTCCAAAGATTTTGTTCTTTCGATTCTGGTGGAAAAAAAAAGAATCACCTTAAACAGCACCAGTGGTGGGCGCGTCAATCCGTCAATCGCCATGCCATTATTATATCTGACCAGGCCAATCTGTCCGAGTCATATGTGACACCCAGCCTTTTAGTCCCACAGAACGCAATGACACTCTCCCATATTGTTTGTATTTCGATCATCACCACACTCTGTGTGTGTCTATTTATTTTTTCTTTATTTGCAGGGATGAGAATTTTCCGCGGATCCGCGGATTTTCGTGTTTTTTTTTCGCCTCGGCGACTCACGAGCATTCACCCGCCCCCCACGACAACATCTTTTGGCACATCTCAAGGCAAAATTAGTTAAACTGTGAGTACGGAAATCGGCTCGCCTCTGTAAACCTAACTCACTGGCAGCAGTGATGCAACAACATCCGCCTTATTTTCGGCAGCATTTTGCCGCTACTTTCGTCACATCATTTCCACTTACGCGGAGAACTAAGTGTTTTTAGACCGCCACAATGTAAATTTGCAATTGGGTTTTCATCACTTGTAGACGAGTTATTTAGTTAGAGAGATCTAGGGCCTACTCAGCAAAAGTTTTCGCCAGCATGAGGATCGTGCCAGGGAAATAAACAAGCCAAACGGGATCAAGAACCGCTTCAGATGGGCATGGCTCGAGAGCAGCGTCATTGTACAACTTGTAACACAGTCCGTAACCACATGCCTGACGGAACATATCCGTGATGGTGTATTCTCATCCCTGTATTTGGCTGTGTCTGCTTGCGCGGCGCCTGAGTAAGTACGTTCTCGGCGCCGATTGACTTTTGCCAACAAGGGATGGACTTGGCCCATGTGGGTTGTCCTGAAATAATGATGGCATGCTGACTCGTGGAGTGACGCACCCACCACTGAATGGCACAGACTGTCCTTGGTTTATTGCAATTGGTTATTACAATCGTTTCATTTTCATTTCTGTATGTGTATTTTTACATTCCTCTGAGTGAGATCAGTCTGTATGGGATGGAAAAAATATATTTTACACTGTGATTTGACCTTCGAGAGATTGAGTTTTGGAACAGCAAATAATATACTTTATGCTATGTAAGCTTGCTTATTTTGTCTCTGTTCCCCAGTAAGTGTGGCGTGTGCCACATTACAATCTCCCTAACTCCCAACACACCAGAGCTGCTCTCTGTAAGGTTTATGATCTAATGCCACAGTGTAAATCATATTAACGTTAGACACAGGAAAGCTTTTGTGGTGTAATTAACTATCACAATTGGGAATTGACTCAGTATGACAACCAAACATATGCTTTACAGAGAATGTACAATTTGCTGCAGACACGTCATCACACTGATATATTAAAACTAATTTTGGCTTCCCAAACTGTACTTTTATGTTATTTTTTTTAAATGTCATATCCATAGAAAATCTTTTTTGGGGTCAAAGGGGACTGGATGTATTCATTGTGTCTTTGAATTGTGTTGTATTGTTTTCTGTGGCTTGGGTACACTAGTTGCCTCAGTCCCACTATTTATGGCTTTCCAGACAATATTAAAACCATGAGTTATTGCATTTTGCTGAGTTTTTCCCATGCAAGTTCTTTATTTCACTATGACATACTATCATTTACATGGTGTCATAGTCGTTAAAATATGTATTATACCTGTAACCAAAATCATTTGAAGGCCTGTAATGTTGATGAAATTTTTAACAAACGTTTGTACATTTTGTATGAGAGTTATTACTAGTTATACTTTATAAAGTAGTGCAATTACTTCCTTAATTCCTTACCCTTTTGTATTGCAAAAGCTGATTCAATAATAAATGTTTAACATTCTTCTCTTAATTTCTTCTGTCTTAGCTTTCATCCTTTTTGACTGCAATTGTGTACCTCTTGGAGGAAGTGCCAAAAGGAACCGGCTAAATACGGTCGTTAGAGGGCGCTGGCGCTATGCAGTTTGTGTTTCGGCACCGCAATCATAGTGTACTCATTAAAAACATTCACGATCAATGTTAAGTAAAATTTATACCATAGATGTCAAACTCAAGGCCCGGGGCCAGATCCGGACCGTTGCATCATTTTATGTCGCCCGTGAAATTTGCGATAAATTATATTTTGAAATATTTTATTTACAATCACTCGAACAATTATTGAAGATACTGCTATCATTGACATTGAAAGCTTTGAACCTATCATTTTTTTAAATATATGATTATTTGATGATTTTGTGTGATAATTTGAGGAAAAGATGAAACATTTGATTTCACCGACCAAACGGCCCTCCGAAAGAAGCCGCATTTACAAAGTGGTCGTCGATAAAATTAAGTTTGACACCACTCATGAATACGATTCACAATCTCTTAAGCTTTTATATCAAAACAATCGTAACTTGTCTCGGTATGTTTTGAAGAACGTCAGACGTGCTATTAGGCCTTGGCTACGATGTAAATGTTCGTTGTAATATTCGTATATCCAATTTAAAGTCATGTCATTTTGTCAAGATATTAACTTGTCTATTATTTAATGTTGATGCAGTGTTTGTTTCCTCTATCATAAATGACAACCGCAACAGGTGGAATTTATCCTAAAACATTTTCTAAAAAATCTTTTTTTGTCAGCACTACCTGACTATTTGCTCCGAACGTGTTAAGTGACAGTGTTAATAATAATAATTATTGCCAGCAAGTAATTAATATGACAATAACTAAATACCGTGCAAACTGCAATCTCTCGCTTAAGACTGACAAGCGCCACACAAAAAAGACAAGCGCGCAGGTTGATGACGTCAAATAAAGTCGACTCATCTTGAATAGCTAACGACTAAAAGGTAGCAACGTTTTCGTCGGAAAGATTGACACTATAAATCCGTTTTTATTTTTGTGAAGGTAAGCCGTTTGCACACAGAACAATTATTTTAGAGACGCGGTAATGATATAATGATAAATTACTGTGTTTTCTAGCAACCTTGACCTCAATAACCGTGATCATATTTTAGCCAGCTAAGTAGCAACGCCAATGCTATCTTAGCTAGTTTCCAAGGAGCCTCTTTACTATTTGTATGCCTTTAATCAAAGAGACACATTCCGAAGTATTCATGTTTTGGTTTACACAAGAGTTATACACCCGCACTACTTCCTTTGGAATAAAGGGAGAAGAGTTTTCGAGTACAGGTGGTAGCATCGATCTGTGACACCGTGATAGCATGGCGGCTCGATGGGATGAACATCAGGCTTACGACGAGCTTCTGCACTGGGACAGCCTCATCCAACAAGGCCGCCGGTTACTACCGCACGAGTTTGACAGGTACATCAAAACACATTACTTTTAAAAGTGCATTAAATATCTTGTGTCGGAAAACCCGGACATCAATTGTTACGCATGTGGAGTGTGATAATTGCAATCACTCGGGGCCCACCATACAACACCTCAACTCCAATGCTGCATTATAGTAAAGTGACAAGTTTTAGTCTTTCGACCACCAAGCAGAAAAAGCGCAATGGCACTGCACTTTCAACATGGAGGTACAATTCGAGAAGTGGGAGAACAAATACAGCATCTCTCCGTCTTCACTGAAATGTTTTCATGTGACGTCATGTGACAATGTCCCTCATTGTTGTTTACATTCACCTGTAACCCTTTGCAGCATAATGTATGGAGCGTTGAGATTTGTACCAGAACAGTGACCAACACAGAATATTGACTGTTCTGCTTGCAATGCTTATCTTTGCAAAAATGTGTGCATATTCTTGTCTCATCTGAGCTCTCATCTAAATCTTGCAGATATGAGGAACTGCGTTACTGGTACGACTGTCGGTGCTATGAGGAGGAGCTGAGACATTACCATGACTACATTTCTACAATGGAGGCAGCCGATGATCATCATTATCAGGTCTGATTTTACGTGTCACCTCAAAAACGTCATAACCCCAGATCTTGATTTTTAGATTTTCATTCTGCTTCCTCAAAGCTGTTAATTTCCATAGTGATGGAAGACATTGCCCCTCTGGAAGTTTGTATCCATGTGCATGTTCCTTGTTTTGGTCCACTTTCTAATTGTTTACAAACTTCGCGTGATTCAGAGGAATAAATATAGTTAGCTTAACTCAGTGATTCCCTCAACCTTATTTCAATCTACCCCCTGCAAGATATTTTTCTCAGCCAAGTACCAAATAAACAGTGCGAATAATTTTTCAATGGGGAAAAAAATAAAAATGCTTTGCTGTCGGTATTTGAACTATTAAACTTTGGCACTCCAATTTGTGGTGGTATTGCTACAACTCTTTGGAAATTTTGCAAAAAGAGACAAGTAGATAATTACAAAGATTTGTGCATTACTTTTTAAATATATCTTAAAATTTCACATACCCCCCCGATGTGTCTTAGGAAGTTACAGAAATAAAACTGTGGGTGGAGCCAGATAAGTTCTTTGTACTTCTACCCACTCCCTTTGAACATATAGAGAATGTTAGATCTTTGATGCTCTGATTTTTATTTTTTTCTCCATGCCCTAGAAGGGCTATCACGTTACCCCATTTGAGAACCACTCGCCTAACAAATAAACAGTGGTTATTTGATGCAATGGTGGGCCATTGCCACAATTTTACGCAAGTGGCCACTAAGGCTAATCCATTAATCTGTCAATTAATCAATGATTGAGTTAAAAATACAAATTTTGTTTTCATCAAAGGTCATTACTTCAAATTGACATTTCAGACAAGCTTAAATTCAGGTCTAGTCACCGGTTTGAGCCTTTACATGTTAGGAATTAGGCATAAACGTTGACCATTGTTTGACAAAGTAAAAGCAGATTTTTGCAAATGTTTTACTTTTATTCAACACACGCGTCCACTTCCATGGAGAATTACAAAAATTTGAGGATATTTACTGTTGAGAGGCTGAATTCACAAGCATTTGGGCTGTTTTAAATTCAACAAGCCCTGTAAATGATTAATTTATTATTAAAATCTTTATTAATTTGATAATCACTTAGTTGTCAAATAATAATCATTGCACCTAAGATCTCGACTGGCCACTGATCATTTGTCTGTTTTCTAAAACCATTTCTCCAGTTTGGGGAATATGGAGTCCATTTCAACTGACTTGGAGCGAAAGGTGAACTCCTGGTTTCTAGTCAATTCTGAGGCAAGTGGAGAGAACTTAGTGGGTATTGATGCTATCTCTGCTGCACAAAGAATAAACTTAAGGCATTTTTCCATTAGCCCCTCTCCACTCGGAATTGTCTTGACTTGGCTTGCTCCATGTGAACCACAACAGTACTAGTTTGGCCTAGGATCATTTGTCGCTTGTTTTTAGTCAGCTGTGATTGGCTGCAGCTTCTTAGTCACTCCAAACAGGGAAAGTGGTTTACTAAAGGGATTAATGGACCTATTGGATTGTTGATGATAGACCATGATCATTCCTTTGTGACTTTTGTTTCACAAAATGTTTGTATTTTTCCCTTTTACCCCCCGACCCACATACTCAACCAAAGGTCGCTACACACAACCAGACACAATATGGGCCAAACGATCGCCGTGTTATGGCCAAACACACTGAAATCTACCCCTCTGCAGAGGAGCTAGAGGCAGTTCAGACAATTGTCTCTCATGTGGAGTGTGCATTAAAGGCTGTATCTGAGAAAATGGATACCCCGGATAAAGGAACTCAAGAGGTCGAAAAGTAAGTTACTTCAATGTATATTTCCAGTTGGCACACATGACACTATGGATTCATGTTCAACATGTGAATCCTCTGCTCTTTTAACTTTTCCCCCTTTTTGATTTGTTGAAAGTGCTGATGCACAAAAACATGCGGTGCATGGCATCATGAGGGTGGGTCTGCTGGCCAAGGGACTTTTGCTCAAAGGAGACCTGAATCTGGAACTGGTGCTGCTTTGCCTCAACAAGCCAACCGTCACGATGCTGAACCAGGTGGCTGAGAGTCTACGGGCCCAGTTAGAGGTACAACTGCATCATGTACATGTACACTCGCATTGAATTTTGTGCTAATTTGCAGCATTTGAAGTTGATATATTCACATGAAGAATGTAGAAGAATGATTGCCGTTTCATGTCATCGAGGAACGTGAAGCTCGCTTACATGAAGCGTCCCGGTCATATGGTTACCTTGCATTGGAAACCCCACCCAGTTGCGTGGATGAAAAATTGTGTTCCTCTCCATTTAATTTGCCCATCACTGTGTTCTTCTTTGCAACAGATTGAGTCAGCTGGGTTGTACACAGTGACCCCTTGTCCAACGGATGCAGCCATTATAGTGGAAAGCACCAAGGAGTTTTCTCTAACGCTCACCGTCCATCTCACATCTCCTCAAGTCAGAGTGGAGGCTCAAGAAGAGCGTGAGTGTACACTAGAGAAGTTCTAACACGGGTCAAATGGGTGTGCGCACACCCTGGACCGTTCCACTGACTTAGTATTAAAACGCCATCCAACTTGTAAATGTTTCACGTTATTCATGTCGATAATTACTTAGTTCTTTAAAAAAATAAAAAATGAAAAAAATTGGGGAAAAACTTCAATGCCATCCCTTAATTGAAGTCTTCCTAGCGCGCTCTGCATGTCCTTGATGCTGAAGGTGTGCATCTGCTCTCACTGCAGCAAAACTGATCACCAGCATCAGCAATGTGAAGCATGAATCAAATGTATTTAGAAGTTTTAAGATCAGGTTAATTAGCATTGGCTAAAGCCTTAGTAAGGAGAGGGACCAGTACTGGTACAGTTGATGAACCGGAGCTGCACTCTGAACTGTTCATGCATGTTCATGTTTTTAAGCAGGAGTGCACAAAACTGCACATAAGCGGTGCACAAGTGTGCATGGATACTGAAATTAGCTAGGTGCGTCCCTCAGAAATGCGCATTAGCGTTTCAAGCTTATTGCAGCCACACAACTGTTATTGCAGCTCAGTTCTCACAGTCTTACATTACAGTCTTACAGACCAAGTCAAGTCAGCAGCCACAATATTTGCTTCTTTGAATTAAATTCAGAATAAAAGACAACTAAAGCATAGACTTTAAATGTTTCTGTAGATGTGGTAGCACAGATGTAACTCATTCAACACACATTCAATTTGGCAACCAACTTCGAAATAATCATAGTGATGTAACATCAGTTACCGTAGTGACCAAAAATGTTTTTTTTCCCTCTTTCCTCAGGTGAGGAATAGTTTTAGCGTTGAAATAAAACAAAAAACTTACTCTACTTTACATAAGACTTGTAACTGTTGCACATGATGCTGATTTGTGTGTGGGCTCGTAGTGAAAAGGTTCTTTCATGCAACATCATAAAGAAATGATCGAATTCCAGTATAATCATCGATAACCATGCACTTTTATTTTTACAAAGAAGCATTTTTTTTATTAAAGGTAGATGCCTTTTTAGGTAATCTTTACTCAGTGTAGTGGCTGTTGCTCTACCTGCTGATTGCTGAATCTTGTTGTTTCTTTTTACAATACTAGCATAGTCATTGAGCCCCACAGTATGGACTAAGCAAAGACCAGGGTGTGACCAATATTTATCCTCTCATCAGTTTTGCTGCAGAGTAGAGCAGGCGTGGAGGTTTTGCCTGTGCTTTACAACTGATTGACTTGTAGTTTGTCAAGTTTTTTTTTTTTAGGACGGCTGGACCTTTGACCAACTGGACATGCTGTCTCAGGATGGGGGAAAGCAGCCCGCCCGAGCCACTGAGCTAAGGAAAGAGGGGGTCTTTGAAGCAATGTTATGCCAGAAACATAGTCTGCAAACAAAAAAGCTGTCAGGATGGCACAATTATAATGGCAATGTTATGATAAGTGACCATTTGACTCAAAGATGTTCTTATGGCTGTTAGACCTCCTCTCCTTGCTGCTTCGGGTTTGTGGAAGGCTGCTGCTCCCTAAGCTGCAAGACAGAATCAACCCCCTTGGTCAAACTGTACCTTTTCTTCTTACTCCACCTCGTCAATAGAATCGCTAACAGACAACGATCTGCCGGACGTTCTGGACAGACAGAAATGCCTAAGTTCCTTGGCGTCTCTCCGCCACGCCAAGTGGTTCCAGGTTTGCATTCACGTCATTATTTGTACGTAAACGTTCAACTGTATCTTTGAATGCCTTTGATTTTCTCTCCCTAAGGAGAAAAACAAACATTTTGAGTGTCAGTTGTTGTATTCGATCATCTTGAAAGTGTCGCTTTGACTAGTTGAAGTCATGACAAATGAACTGCTCCTTCATACCAAATTACAGACCGAGCGGTTCCTTTTTTTTTTTTAACACAACTGTCAGCGCATCCTAACCTTACCGGTCATTTCATCGTGATTTTCTCGCCGCCCCGTGCTTTGCTCTTGGTCTTTGGAAGAAATGAGTAAAAGAATGGCCTTGATGCAGCTTTACTCAGCTACCTTGTTTGTGTCTCCAGGCCAAAGTCAATCACCTGAAGTCTGCTGATATTGTGATCCGGGTCTTGAGGGATTTATGTATCCGTGTTCCGACTTGGGAACCGCTGTCAGGATGGGTAAGCATATGCCTGAATAGATAATAGAATGCCTTGAACAAATATTTACCTGCCTGGCTTTTTGTACCTATTTTGTTATACTCCAATCTTAATCTGTATTTTATTTGATAGATCTGTATGAATTAGGCCATTGTTGAAGTGAAATGACTAATGCGTGTATTTGAAGAAAGAAATTATATGTACCTGAAAATTGACATGTATTCACCCCCGATGTTATGATGTCCCTAGAAACTGATGTGACCAATTACCTTCAAAAGTCACATAATTAGTGAAAAGAAATGTGTATTTCAGCTTTTGATAATGAACGCATACTTATAGTGAAATTTAGTTTTGCTTTGAGTGTTTCCATTATGGTCCTGTACTCTGTTCCTGCACAGATTCTTGAGTTGATAGCAGAGAAGGCCATCAGTACATCTGAGAGGCCACTGGGCCCAGGCGAGGCGTTCCGTCGGGTTCTTGAGTGCCTTGCCTCTGGAATTCTCTTAGCTGGTAAGCCTCGAATATTTGTGACATGAGAATGAAATCGGCTATGCAAATTCGACTTGACATTTGTGCGTAGACGGTCCTGGAATTAAAGATCCTTGTGAGAAGGAACCCATTGATGTCCTTGAAAGTCTCACCCTGCAACAGCGTGAAGACACAACTCAGAGTGCTCAGGTAAAGTGAGTTAGCAGATTGACAAGTGTATTATATTCATGCCAGGGATGGCTCGATACGATCGTGTGATCAGAAATTGGGGCCGATTGATCAAACGATAGATCGTTGCCAATTGCGTGATTTAAAGTCAGGGCTGATCATGTTATTTTAAGCTGATTGGAGTTCGGTTCAAAAGGATGAACTTTATTTATTGAAATTTTATAGGTCACGAAATGATCATGTAATCCTAAACTATAAATATCTTGTTATGGAACAGTCTAATTTCCTATTACGCAGTGTCACAAGCACTAAACCATTGCTCTTGCACGAAAATTATGATGAGCATGCTTTTTGGCGAAGCGCAGACTAGACCAGACTAGACTAAATTCAGGTGCATTGGAAGCAAGGCTGCTTTGTGCACAAGCACAAACGAGCTGAAAATAAAGCTACGGTCGTTTTCACACCAAGCACACGGGCGCCAGTCGACCAAAATAGGGCCTGAAATTTCAAATTTTGGATCAATCAGCAATAAGGAGTAAACTGATGTCATTTTCACTTGACAGCAAATGGCAAAATTGCTACCCCATGAGATGGTTTGAGACAATGTATATTTCCACAAACGCAATATCAATTGGAATACCTTGTTTAGATGAGTAGGAGTGCATAGGACACATTAGCGTTAGGAAAATTTTTACTCCACTTCCTCTTTAATGTGTTACAGAAATATCTGTTCATGATTCATATTGGCAGATATTTTAAACCAAATACTCGAGCACAGGTGCCAAACAGTTGTCATGACATTCCTAATTCATGCTATTTATTTTTTTCTTTCTATAGTTGGCATTAAGACTGTGTGCCTTTGGAATGATGTACAAAGTTTTGGGGATCGAAGCAAAACCTGGTAGGACATGGAAAGCACGAGGAGCCAGCGCAAAAATCTTCTCTGGTATCTTTGTGCTTTATACTTATTAACAATTTTATCTCTGTTTCTTATGTCCCTTTCTATTCAATCCAGCACATGAAGAGGGCAGACCCTCTCCACCACTTAAAAGATCCTACAATGAAATGGCACCAGGAAAGGATGGGTCCTCATTAAATAGCAAACAGAGGAAGTTCCTCAAATTCCAGAAGCGGTTTCCTCGGAAGTCATGTATGTCGTCTATGACCCACTCTTCATGCACTTTAACAACAACAAAAAAACACACGCAAGACATTCTTTTAAAATGCTTGCCCGACCTGAACGGTTAAGCCAAAAAAAACAAAAGCACAATCCATTTTTTAGTGCATATGTTATTGAAAAAAAAAATTGTTCTCTCTAGTGACAGATGATTTGACCATGAACGCTGTGATGCGACTGAACCAATTCCGACCGGGCTTAGAGTACCGCCTGACCTCCCAGACGGGTCCTGTCCACGAGCCAGTATTCAGCATGGCTGTAGACGTAAATGGGAAAACCTATGAGTCTACCGGGCCCTCAAAACGTTCTGCCAAGCTTAATGTAGCCAACAAGGCAAGTTGATTTTAATGTAAACAATTAAAAGAAAGAAGCTAAACTGATTCACTTACTCATATTCTATAGGTCCTGCAAGATCTCGGTCTTCCAACAGGCTCAGATCCCAAGTTCGAGTCCAAAGCCGATGATGGCCAAGAAGTAACTTCTACAACTGGTTCCAACGCATCAGAAGATGTATGTAAAAGCGCTGCCTCGCTCATGCTCTTAAAAAAACATTTGTTCGCCTAACGACCAAAGCGACCTGGACTAAAAGATCTATCTCTATGCTGTTCACCTGTTAAAAGCAGAGTGGACAAGGTCCTATCTTGACCAAGAATGGGAAGAATCCTGTCATGGAGCTGAACGAGAAAAGGCGCAGTCTCAAGTATGAACTATCTGACGAGACGGGTGGCTCTCACGAGAAGTGCTTTGTAATGGAGGTGACCTGATAGCATCCCACACACATTCCACATTGGTGCTTAAAAAGTCAAACGTGGGCCGTCACACCTTTCCCTGTCTACCAGGTGGAAGTTGATGGACAAAAGTTCAAAGGAAGGGGGTCGAACAAGAAGGAGGCAAAGGCCTACGCTGCTCTTGCCGCTCTGGAGAAGCTGTTCCCAGAGACACCACTTATGCCCAAGAGAACAAAAAAGCTGACTTACACTGACATGGTAAGCTGCAGCCAACACATGACTAGAGCGGAGCAGGCTTTTACGTTGAGGCTTTTTGGGTGGTGTCCATGTCCAAATTTAATACAGATAAATAAATAAGGTCGATGGAGGGAAAGTGAGAATTTTTTTTTTTACCTTACACACAAGAAATCCACTTAAAAAAGCATTTTGGAGGAAACAAAAACGAACAAACCAAAACAGTTACATCCCTGAACTGTATAACAAGTGATGTGTTGACATTTCAGAGCCATAGCAGAAAAATAAAGTAAACCCCAACTCATTAATAAATAAGTTGAACATAGATTTGAATTAATGCTGTATCATAATTGGTTTTGGCTTCAACAGCACATCCCAGGCTTCGGGACTATTCGTGGGATCCCTTCAGATTCTGGAACTCCTGACTGGGGCCATGGTAGAGGTCGAGGGAGAGGCCGAGGCAGAGGCTATTCATCAGGACCCATTTACAACAAGAGTAAGGAATTTCTATGCTGTCCCTTTTTAAATACTCTGCACAGTTCATGTGTGAAGTGACTAATAGTGAAAATATTCCCTTTATTTTAAAAGCCAATTACAGTTATGAAAGCAACTCCAGTACAGGCTATCGTAAGTATATCCCAACTGTCTTCCCTCGTTTATTTTAATATTTGGTACAACTGAAGGTAACATTCTTACCCCAGTGCTGTTCAAATCGATCAATCGTAATTTAGCAAAACACAAAGCTCATAACAAATAGCAAATAAGAGGAGGTTATTGCATTCTACTAGTTCGCCACTAGATGGTACTAATTTAATTTACTGGTTTTGATGTCTGTAATCTTATCATTTTTATATGTAAAGCGTTTTGTTACAGCTGCAGCTCTTGTGAAATGCTCTACAGAAGTTGTATTGTATGAATAATTGCCCCTTGAGAAAGAAGAACATCATATTAAAATAATGAAAGGGAATGTAAAAAAACAAAGGCTAAGCTGTGTGGATGTTCTGGACACAATAATGGTCATTGTTCTAGCCTTAAACTTGATAGTAATCTTAAATTGAGTTACGTTAGGGTTACTCACATGACATTTGAACACTGTATCTGAATCTCACGCCAAATTAGCACATAAAAAAGGACCAAATAGCATATAACTCCAAAAGCTCTAACATTTCAGCACTCATAAATCAATTGTATTTGAAATGCTGTTGCATGTTTTTCAACGTGACTCGTTCCTTTCTTCCAGATAAATTGTATGGTAACAATGGAGCCGGAACCACAGTTCCCACTACCAAAGGCGTCAGTACCGCTAATTCTGCCAGCACAGGAGGCAGTACTGGCTACGGCACATTTTACCCAGAGACGAGCGCCACCACCTTTTCCTCGCCGCCCGTCTCAAGTACCAGCACAAGCTCAGCGACAAGTTACAAGTCGGTACCCCCGACTGCTGACCAACAGAGTCCCTACAGTTATGGCTATGGCGAAGAAAAGAAGAAGATGCTTACTCAAGGCCAGACGGAGGTTTCGACACAGGGAAGCAACTACTCCATGTACAGCACTGCTTACCCCAGCACAGCTGTGGGAACCCAAATGTATAGTAGTTACGGTGAGTCATAAGACTACAGACTTTCGATATCCTGTGTCAGTGACAAGTTCCAAGATGCTAATAAAATGTCCCTTCACAGCTTGGTCGACTCCGTCAAATTGGAACACTCAGCAGGGCTATGGATCCTACCAGTCCTACACGGGACAAACTCAGACCTCATATCCTGGAAACAGCGGCGCAACTTATTAGTCACGCTCAAGTGCTGCTTTTCTTGGCTAGCTAGGCCACCGAGGTCTGAGTTTTCACACCCTTTATTAGGATCCCGGCACACCACTTGTGAAGAGAAAAATGTTTAAATGTCTCTCATACTGGAATGTTTGTTTTGTCACCGCAAATCATGTTTGTGTTTATATCTTGTTTCCTGAAGTGTTTTTAAATATAGATTACTGGTTCTGTGTGCCTGTGTCATATTTTTGATTTAAAGCTGTACTATAAGCTTCTTCTGCATGCATTTGTCCATCTGAGGCTTTATTTACTGTCAGAAACTGTACTAAACACTATCTCAATAAATAACCTCCATTGTAGAGCCAACCTCTAACACACCAGTGAAATTTTCAAGTGTGAAGAAGTTCAGCCTATATTTGTTTAAAATGCCAGCAGTGCTACAAATTGTTTTGGAGCAGTTAAGAGTGTCTTCTGCACACTGATCTGTTTGTTCACGTGTCACAATACATGAAGTAATGTACTCTACATGTCAAGTAAAAACATTGAGAGGAAAGGTGATGCTGAAGTCCACTAGGAAAACAAAAATGGATCTTCAATTTCTTACAATTATAATGACAGTTAAATGAGACTTTACCTACCTTGAAATTGAAAGAAAATGACATTTTCAAGCAGGTATTCAGTATTGGTCTGGCATATTGGCCGTTGAGAGGATTCTCCATTCAAACATGCAATAATGACTGGATTAAAATGAGTCAACCTCCATCATGATTATTTTGCTCAGTGACTTGTCATTTGTATATTTAACATAGTTAAAATCGTTACTGTTTTTATGTGTTAGCTGAATCTACTTTATATTTGCTTTGTCAATGTGACAGTCTTGACCATTGTGTGTGGTTTTTTTTTTTACGTGTCAAATTAATTTTATTCGCTGACCGTGCCGTAATGGTTTAACGTCAGAGGGCCATTTTAACTGTGAAAAACAATACTTTCCGCCATGTTGGAGGTTGACATGTTTTGTTCTAGTGTGTATTGAGTTAATTATTGAATTAACAGACTGCCTTCCCTATCTCCACCACGAGACGAAGGACATGGATTGATGGAACCATGTCCTGTCGTTAGATGACACCTAGATAAACATATTTGATTCAGATGGTGTCAAGCATGTGAGGCAGCAACAAGGAGAGGCATGATCTGCATGAGTGCTGCCGACGTTGGGGGAAATACAGTTCATTGAGTTCATTGAGTGAAACAAATGCTAAGATGTCCAGTGACATACAGAAGCACTACCTCTGAAAACTGCTGCTGGCAATATTCCAACATTATAACCCCAAAGATACCTAAGATGATGGCTGCTTTGCAAAAGAGACTGAGGGTAAACGTAATGGACTGGCCAAGCATGTCTACAGACCTAAACCCTATTGAACATCTCTGGGTCATCATCATGTCTAATATTTACCAGCTCGGTGATCTCATCACGGAGGAGTGGAATAGGATTTCAGTGGCAACCTGTGAAGCTCTGGTGAACTCCATGTGCTGGAAAATAATGCTTCACACAAAATATTGATACATTCTGGGGCATTTTTACTTTTACTTTGTACTCCACTTTTGCTGCCAGGGGCTTAGCCACTAATGGCTTTTTTTAAGGGAACATTTGGACTGTTCTCTAAACTTTATAGTCACTACTTTTCGTCGCCTTTTTTTAGTGTTGTCCCATGAAAAGATAGAATTAAATAGCTACAGAAAGGTGAGGGGTATATTCAATGAGATGGTATGAAAGAGGGATACACGCACACACATCAAACAGATGGCAATACAACTGTTGTGACCGTGTTCGGGCCCTTGATGTCATCAAGTGTCATGATCCTTTATTTAGTCATATAGGGTTGGGCGTTCATCAAGCCCTGATCTCTGTTACTTTGTATTTTTGTATATAAGGTCTTTGCCACCGTATCCTGTCTGCTTCTGGGTCCAAATTCTGCTCCGCACATCACAGTACGACCAAGCAGTCTCAATCCGCCATCAGTGCTCGATGCACTGCTTGGCAGACATGATGAAAGTTATGGACTTGATTCGAAACCTTTCCACCACCATCAACTCAATGGCCGTCTAGTTGATGCCTAGTGCTTCCCTGCAGGCTTCACCACCTTTTCCAACCCATGCCATCACCTCCAATCAGATCCTAGTGAGCATCTCACCTGCTACTGCTTCGCCTTCATCACATGAACATTCCTCAACGGAGGTAGGATTGTGACACATTTCTGCTAAACTCATAGTTGGTTTTTGTGCAGCACATTTGGATGTTCTTGTCAAGTTGGCTTATGTTATTGCTGAGCAGGAAGGTTCCTTGCAGGAACCAAAGTCAGGCATTAAAATCATTCCCTTTTTACTCTTAAGAGATGCGTAGTCGTTCGGAAGACGGTTAATGTCTGCATCTTAGTTCAGGATTTGGGCCTCAGAGAGCGTGGAATGTGACCTGATTGTTCTTGGGGTTCACAAACATCCACGAGGTTCATCCACAATCACCAATGGCTGTGTTGTGACTGCATTTGGGGTCTTGACAATTGGAACAGGCCTTTATTTTGTGACACAGGCTCGGATATGACTTGATGTCTTTCAGTATTTAAGCCCAATTCGCTGACAGACACATTGTCACTGTTGTTACTCTATACTTGTGTAAATAAAAACGTCCGTGTCCTGTCTGCTTCAAGGTCCAAATTCTGCTCCTTAGTCACAACAACTAAAATTGGCAAAAATGAAGAAGGACAAATAGTGAAGTGGAAATATAGTGGCGTCTGGACTTCCTACAATAATAAAACAGTTGTAAATCACAAGATCGAGGTCAGTCTCCAATCCCAAGCCTGGTTTCAGTAAACAACGCGTGAGCAGTGGTCATGCCCTGGTACTGTGGTCCTGCTGATAAAAAGGAGGCGTAAGAGGAGATCTGTGCAGGACAAAGGGTCCCATCCTGAGGTTATCCACGACACTTATCAGCAGTGAGTGAGTTGATCTACTTCCTAACTTGACACGCTTCTCGCATGCAGGCTTATTTAAATCAGGCAATGTGCTTAACTAGACAGAAAATGTGTGACTTTATAACCCCCCATCTCCTTCAAAACGTCGGTCATTAGCTTATCAGCTTCAGTCCAAACGTGTCAAGTTTGGGCTGCAAGCAATCACAAGGCGCCGTGAGGTAAAATAGTTAGCATTGTTGCAAGTGGAGCGCGAGGGTACAAGATTCAGGAAGTGGAGGCGTGACAAGTAAGCTTGAGAAACAACTCTTGTCATGCCTTCCTTGTTCCTGTTTTGAGATTTGCTCCTGCCAGTGTTACCAACTTAAGCCTGCTTCTTAATCATGATTTGATCTGTTATTCATCTATCTTTTTATTTATTTAGAAGATGGCACTGATTCTGCTTGCCTTTGTGCTTGCTGCAATCCCGGCAGCCCACAACTATCCTGCTACCTTCCAAGACCTGAGTGAGGGTCACGGTAAGTCTTGTCTCACTGTCACAGAGGCCTTTTATAGTTCTTGATTAGATTTGTTTTCTCTGACAGCTAACAGGACCTCCATTAAGTTCCTGGCTTTTGGAGACTGGGGAGGTTTGCCTTATGCTCCATACGTGACATCAGTGCAAACGACTACTGCTAAAGAGATGAACACTGTAGCAGAGCAAATGGGAGCGGACTTTATTCTGGCCCTTGGTGACAACTTCTACTATAAAGGTGTGGACAGTGTGGATTCTCCAAGATTTAAGGTCAGCCCATTACACATCTATAGAACTATTTACAGTACTGTATTTGAAAAGCGGAGTTGGTGGTTCTGATTGGTTGATATCTGGATTTAAAAAAAAAAAAAAAACAGGACACCTTTGAGGATGTGTACACAGGGGAGTACCTGAATGTCCCCTGGTACGTCATAGCTGGCAATCATGACCATAAAGGAAATGTCAAAGCCCAGATTGAATACTCAAAGAAATCTGCAAGATGGTAAGAAAATCAATCTGTCTTGTGGCTACAAATTGAGACTATACTGCAAAGAATGAAAATATGTGGAATTTCGGGTGGTTTATAAAGAAAAACATTTTACACCAGAATATGGAGTATTGGGATTTATCTAATTTAATATAATAGTTGGCTCAGTGGTAGCGTGGTTAAAGTTTGGGGGTTTGATTCCCCGCCATTGTGACCGTGTTGAAGTATCCTTGAGTAAGGTACTGAACTTCCAGCTGCTCCTAATGCTCTGCCATCGGTGCTTTTTTGAGAAAGTCAGTGTAAAGCGCTTTGAGGGCCTTACCAGGTCCAAAAGCGCGATACAAGTGACCCTCACCTATTCACCCTATTCCTTTGCGTAAATTCAATGTGTATTGAAAGGTTTGCTGCTTTTTGTTGTTTATTAGGAACTTCCCTACCTACTACTATGAGCTGGACTTCCGCATCCCTAACACAGACAAGATGCTGACCATCATCATGCTTGACACCGTGATGTTGTGTGGGAACTCCCTCGACTTTGAGGATGGGGAGCCCAAAGGCCCCTTAAGTGCCGTCGAATCCAACCGACAGCTGAAATGGCTGAAGCAAAGGATGGCTCAGTCTAAGGCGGATTTCCTCCTGGTGGCCGGTCACTACCCGGTGTGGTCCGTGTCTGAGCACGGGCCCACCGCTTGCCTCCTGCGGTCAGTTCGTCCCCTGCTGCTCAAATACAACGCCACAGCCTACTTCTGCGGCCATGACCATAACCTTCAGGTAAAGCCTGTCAAATGGACTGAAATATCCTTCTTAAACTCAAAGCCATAACCTCTCTTGCAGTATATTGAAGAGTCTGAAGTGGGCTACGTAGTGAGCGGCGCTGGAAACTTCCTGGATCCGGATATTCGCCACTGGAACAGTGTTCCCAAAGGTTCTGTGAAGTTTTTCACTGGTAGTATGTCCACGTTAGGTGGCTTCGTTCATGCAGAAGTCACGGAGAACAAGATGACGCTCACCTTCTTCGAGGCTAAAGGCACCTCTCTCTATCATGTCGTGCTCTCACCAAGGAATGGCAAATAAATCACAAAGGAGCTTCACCTTTGCGTCCAAATTTAGTTTTTTCAAACAAATATGTTAAGTCTAATTATACAGAATAAATCAATATTTTGAAGGCTTACTTAGACTGAATTTATCTGAAATAAATGGCCTTTTCTCCAAGGCTAAGAGTTCTGTATTAATTGAAATTGTGACAAAGTACAGCTGTCCAACAATTTTTGAATGTGAATAAATTTCACTTTCTAAACAATTTCAATTTCTTGTTTGTAATGACAAAACTGGAAAAAAATGAGTCACATTACTTGCATTTCTGGCAAATGGAGTTTCAAATAAAGGTCGGTTAACTCACTACCTGCAGTCTTATTTTGCCATGCACGTCATATGTCGTTTCAGGTGGCATGTAAAGAGAACCCCCCCCATGTTCGCTTGTAAAATCCTAGAGTGAGAAATGAGAAACATTTGTATGATTTATGGTAAACTTGATCTTGCCCTAAAACATCCCGAACTTGAAAAAAAAAATGTTTTGAGTGAAGATTCAGGATGAACATTTGCACCAATTGTGATTCGTACCTTTCTGTGACTCTTCCAGTCTCTGTTTCAACCTGTTTATTATATTGAGATATTAAGCTCAGTGGCTACTTCCCTACAATAACATCCCGTTTAAAACATTGCAATGTGGAATTACTGTTAATCAGGCAGTAGATATTGTTTTGGTCTCATGATGTCCAAATGTGAATAGCATAATCAAGAGGACTGTTTAAATACCAATTATAATTGAATTATAATTGAATCGAATAACTCCTGAAATTTGTCATTTATTTTTTGGATAGGGAACAGTAAGTTGTGTGAAAAGAAACAAACAATTCAAGTTAGGCATTCAAGTTTAGATCACCTACAAAGGTTACATTTTAGGTTCATCCTGAAATTTCATCAAAAAGCTGAATATTTCTAACGTAATGTATAACAATATATTTTTAATGTCACTAGGTACATCATGCTGGATATCCTTAAGTAACCTGTGCTGACTAAGGACAATTTTATGTTCTTTCCTCACCTCCACACGGACTGCCAGGTGAGGATTGGACAGATTGGCGCAGAGATTCAAAGGATATAGTTAGTCCACCAATGGCTTAATTTATAGTACAAGTTTTTTTTTACCTCTCACTTTACTGACGCGTTTGATCATTTGGAGTTATTTCATTCAGAGTCTCACTAAAATTGTCAATTTTACTAATCGCCATGTTACTATATCTGGCTCGTGTTTTGAGTGATTGTGAACAATCCGATCAGTGTGGGTACAAGCCTGTTGCTGCCAGGTTCAGACAGCAATCAGGTTAAGCTGTCAAGTGTGACTAATGGACAAATAAGGATTCCTTAATCCCCCCCTGATGTAGCCTATTTGTGAATGTTACTGCTGAGCAGACACTTTTATCTCATGTTATTATCTCCCAGCTAGCTGGCTCTCAGATGAATTTGATATCTGATTGGTGAAATGCACATGGAAGATGGAATGGAAAATAAACAAATACATACATAACTAAATACATAAATAAATACATAAACAAACAAACGAACGAACACATCCATCCATCCATGGATGGCCGAATAATACAAAAATAGAATTATTGTGGCTGCAGAAATCTCCATCAATCATAATCTTAATAAACCTGCACTCACATCCATGTTATATGTTCTTGTAAACGTCATGTTTAAGAACAATTAGCTGGTTATTTAACGTCACGACAGTAACTAGTTAATGTGGAGCACGCAACAATAGGCTATGCATACTGTAGTTGCAAGTGCAACTCTCAATTTATTGAAAGGCGTCCTGAAAAAAGAAACATTCTTGTCTGTCCTATAAAGAAACAGGAGTGACCATATTGAGTCACTTGTGTGTGTTTGGCAAAATGTCTGATATTTTCTTTTGTTTGATATTAAAAAATTCAAAGTGGCCGAACAATTCAAAGAAAAATAACTTAAGAAAGGGGCAAAATACTTTTTCATGACACTGTATCTGCCCTTGAAGAAAAATAAAAGGAGACTAATGAATGTATAATCCTTGACTGAATAAGTGAGGGGCATCATTTCCAAATGCCCTGCGATGTTTTAATTCCACAGCTCAAAAGTAATAAAACGGCACCGTATTAAGGCTAAACTGCGCTTCTAATCTTCTCTACCTAATCCCTATATCCCTCACTTGATGTAGACAAGCATGTTGTAACCTTGAAAACTATTTAATTCACTGATGAAACATGACAGAAAAGTGAATACAGGGAAAGACAGTACCGGAGTACGTGTGTGATGTTACAGCATCTGTGTGGTCGTTACTTCATATAAAATAAACTTTGTGTGAAATAGAAATGAAAAAAGTACCACAAGAAAGACAATACCTGTGAGTTTATCGTATACACCACAATTGATAAGTGTTATTCTCAGATCGGGAGCTGTATTCCAATCGGTTCCAACTTTGCCTAATCGGCATAATCGTCTTTTCCATAAAAGGTATCACCTTGTCACCTTGAATTCAGCGCTGACCTCATCTAATTGAATTATTTCCACCCTATTAGTTGTTAAATCGGGGTGTGCAGTCTTCACTTGGCATGGAACAGCAGCAGTCATCACACTATTGCTACCTCCACCCAATCTGGCCTGGACTAACACTCAGCAGTCTTTCAATCTGAATCTATCATTTCCATTCATTGTTAGTTTAGCAGCAGTCGATCACAGTCTTTGTTGACGTACACATAATAGCGAGATCCGTTTATTATTGTTGTTGCACATTGGACTTGCGGTTATTTGCTGTGATTGCTAGGGAGCCACTTCACGGCACAGATAAGCAGCACACGAAATAAAAAGATACCAGTGCATGACAGTGAATCTACAACAATAAATCTCACGTGTCTCAAAATGGAAGTGATATCATTTGTAGACAATGTTGAGAAATCATTACAAATAAGATAAAAAATGGTGACCTGTTTTTTTTTTTTTTATGTGAAAAATAGCCTTTTCCTCCTCGTAGGCACTCACCAAAGAGAAAAAGCTTAACATCACTCACTGCGTTGAGCGTTTCTCTCTTTGATGTGCAAAAATTGCAATCAATCTTGACCAACATTTATGTGGACATTTGTACTACAAGTTAAGATTGTTTTTGTCTTTAGATGTCATTGACTGAACCCACCAGTTGGGACTCATTGAGGGATAGTTGCTGGACATTCATTGAGAGGCTCCAACATAAAAGAAAAGGGTGGAAAGGGGACTTCATGCGTCACTCTCCTTTGGGAGTGGCTGATTGTAGGATGGGCTGCCACTGGCAAGGGTGGAGGGAAAGAAAGAGGGGATGTACGGCATGACCCCTATCAGCGGGCTGGTCAATGGTGTCTCTGAAGGGGCTGTCATGGGGATGATGACGTCATCCTGGTCCCACACGTGGAAGGCATTGGGGTGGGAGTGGCTGAGGGAAGGGGGCATTTGGAGCGGGCTGACCCCCTCCATCACGCCATCTTTTTTCACATCCTCATCGACCGGACCCAGCAAACAGTCTGTGGGCGGATAACAAATGGCAGACAATGAAAGATAACCACATATAGTACATAGCAATAAAAGGGAAGTCAAAAAAGTCATAAAAATATGTTCTATGTGCTCCCAATGTCTAAACACATTCTGATTGTGTTTGTGGAATATGAATTAAGCGAGAAATGATTTATATGCGTAATCTCTAAATTTCAAAACAACAGCTTTCTACTTCTTTGTCGAAATGGGCTTGTTACTTTTTCATCCGTTGACGACAACACGAATGTAACAGAGATGAGTAGACAGATATGAAATGATATGCTGTTAATATTTTTGATTGACTGATTTATTGGGATCTTGAAGAATGTAAACCTACGTACGTAGTATGTGGCAAGTCAAGGGAATTAACTGCTACATCCTCACTATCATTAGTGACTAGAATTAGACAGATAATAATTATCTGGACTCACTCAGGCTAAATGTACCACACTCTGTATCTGATGTTACATGGATAAGAGTACTCGAGCTGCTTTCCTCAATTCAGATAACAAGCCTACCATATCAGAAAACCTCCATCATTGTACCATTATGAGAACTTTTTGAGTTTGAGTGATTACCTGTGATATCCAGTAGGAGGTCTTTGATGAGATGACCCACAATAGCGTAAGCCACAGAAACCACAACCACGGCTGCCACAAACACGTAAAAAACGGATTTAGGTAGCTGGATGATGTCCCTTGAAGGAGGCTTGTATTCCTCATACATAGGGTCGATGTTCTGGACCAGATACTGGAAGGAACGTTCTCTTCCATCTTCTGTATTGTCAAAGCTATTCATATTCCCAAAGTAGGAAGTGTCAAAGTTTTACTCCAACAAATTCCAAATCAATCTTGCAGGTGATGCATATGGGGGGAGAAAAAAAACAAAGCTCTTTAGTCAAGGTTAATAACACAGAGAAGAAAATTAAACCCACCTTTACAGAATATGTTGAAAGTTCAGGTATTTCACCATGTTTTCTCATGATTGCTTCATCCTGTACCAAAAAGACATCAAATTTTCTGTCTCTGCTCCACTGGGATAATCCAGACTGCAGGCTGCACCACACGAGTGAGCAAAAGGGGGAGGAAGGACTATAAGGATTATACTTCCAATTAGCAAACCTGGACCTCTTCAATTCCCATTCCAGACAGATTAACCAGTGTCAAGCACCAGAGGCAGTGTCTCCACAGTGAGATTCACAGATATAGAAGCAAAATAAACACATTTTGTGGTTGCACTTACAGCTGCAATTGTTGTGAAATGAAATTAAATGAAATAAATTTGTATTGTATCGTATCGCATCGCATCAAATCGTATTTATTGTATACATATTATTGCACCATTTTTTGGTTTTGACATGGATATTATGACACACCGTGTACACATTCTTAGTCAATATTTACAATTAAAATTAATATTCAAAATCATTGATTTTATCCAGAGTGACTGTAATCAGGTAAGAAACTCAACATTTGGTTTCTGATGCAATAGAAAAATCACTCATTTCACTCCAAATTGATGTAGTCGAAAATATGCCAATGTTGGAAATTTTGAATTTAATTTATTTACAAACTGATTTTCCACAAAGGGTCTAGTTCAAAAGCTTTTGCAGTGTGCACTTTGAGATAGGTCTAAAATTCCACGTCATTTTCATTTTGATGCAATGGTAATATGCGGTGTGGATACTGTAATATTAACTAAACAAAAGTGTGACAAACATTGCCACCTACAGGCGAGAAAGCGCAATTGTAAGGTGTAAGGCAGAGTTGCAAAGACAGAGTCGTGACAGTGGAGCAATTTCAGCGTCATTGTACACGAAGATATGGATGGTCGCATTAAAAAAAAAAATTACATGTTTTCATTTCCATCCGTTTCTTTGAATGATAGCGCAGAAAATAGTCAGAGAAATTAGGTAATTACTGGTTTGATCCGTAATAAATTGGAAAAGGGGCAAACATGTTGACCATTAATTGTCTTCCAAAACAGACAGAATCAATCTGATTTCGTGTTGGACTGAAGAAATAATAATAATCATCATCATCGTCATCATCATCGTCGTCGTCGTCATCATCATCATCATCATCATCATCATCATCATCATCATCATCATCGTCGTCGTCGTCGTCATCATCATCATCATCATCATCATCATCAACACTTGTGACAGCTGTTGAGATTGAGAAAATAGAATTTCAAAGATTTGGACAATTTTATAATTTTAAATTTCTCTGAATAATAATCAGTTGTCAAAGTAATCACTGATTAATTTGATAACGGATTAGTTGTTGCTTAATAAATTGGTACACCGCTGCACCTCAACGACAAAATTAAGCGGAACGACTGATCCCGTGAAGTTTAGCAGCAGGTAGCAATTTATATTCACTAGTATTATATAAACAGTTATCTAGCAATCCCTTTCGTCATAATCCTTAATTCATATAATGTCTTTATAGATTATTTATACATTTTGCACGTTTCAACGTACAACGTGTACTTTGAAGAGTTCGCATTTTTAGTTCAAACTTGAGCTAGCATAGCATGTAGCTTGAGCACCCGAGACTTTACGAACATTAGTATTAACTTTCTTTTACGTTCAAAGAATTAGTGCAGTCTGAGGTACAAGAATGGACTATTTCTTTGGCGAAGCACCCGCCTCAAATTCCAGCCAGAACGAAGGACGAGATGAGGACCCACGTATGGTACAATATTATGTTAATTCTTTCATTTCTACTTTTATTCAAGTATCAGAAGTAAACTTGCTAGCTGACTAGTGCTGTAGATGCTGGAACCTAACCATCATGTAGTCTGCCGGTTTATATGGAATATCATATTTTAGTAGATGTAAGTGTTAGTGATTTTTCTCTGGTAGCTTCAGGTCGATGATTCAGAAGCCAGTTCGAGCAGGAATGACACTGAAGAGAATTCCAGGTAATGTATGACTCAGTATTTTCAGACCCACTGTCTTTGGTTGTTTTGGGAATTGTTTACTCATTCTCAAGTCCCTCACTATGTAGGGATTATTGTGGTGCGGTTCAAAGGTATAATAGCCCTAATTAAACCGGTAGTCCTTTGCCTTAATCAGTACCCAGGAAGTAGCCCTCGGTTTAAGAAAGGTTGGTGACCCCTGCTGTAGATGAAAGTCTCTATTATGTTTGCTACATTGCCCTCGCAGCTCCTATGACATCAGCAGAAGAGTGCAGGAACTGGTGGACAAGATTCACAACCACCGCGCCAGTGACCATAAAGAAATTGAAAGCTTTCAGCAGACTATTGTAGACAAGGTAGATAATTTGTTTTAATAATAATAATGTGTACAGCTTTTGTTGTTGACATGCAAACCAAATGAGACCCCTGCCTCTGTGGCCCTTCCAAAGGTGACGGAGGTATGCCAACAAATGAAGGAGGACTTGTACAAGGCCTACGAAGAGAACAGCGACGAGATGCAGGTGAAGCTGATGGAGTTGACCAATGTGCTGGATATGTGCTCCAAACTCCACAGGGAGCTCCTGGAGGCCAGCAAAATGCTGACCGGCCTGCGAGATGGCCTCGCTGTCAACGGCACAGCAGAATCCATGACAGACTAGATTGCTTTCAGGTTCTCAGAATAGTCAGGTTCCTTCCTCCAATTTTCAGAGTTTATCCGTTGCTGAGGATGTTGTAGATATAGGGGGCAATCGTTCAGATTTCAGTCTTTAAGTAAAAGCACACATTTAGTATAATTCTTTGCCCCATTTTCAGGTTCATTGAAAGTATTGCGTAAGCAGAGTTGAGTGCAAAAAGTAACACGAGACCGCACAGTATAGAATTGCAGTTTTCTTTTCACATGGAACACCTTAGCCACCCCAATGTCCATTATTTAAATTTGTATTAAAAACACCATGAATAAAAAGCAGATGTTCATTTATAGTCTGACAAGGTTTTCATGCAACACCCTAAGTAACTCTAAGTCACTAACCACTTCAGTTTTTTTCTTCTTTCCTTTGCGATCCCATTTCATCATTTCGTTAGACAAGAGGCCACTTAGCATTTGACAGCCTATGTTTTACTGATTTTCAGTAAGCCATTTCCCATGGCTTACCATTTCAGCAGAATTGCAAAAATGTTTCCCTGCAACATTTAAGGCTGTGTCATCACTCCAACATGTAGTACACATTTACAATATCCATGGCATGTTTCTCTAAACTGGATACCGACAAGTATTGATGACCTCATGTCTGAAGGAATGATCTCTAAAACTAAAAAGGGGAAGGGGTGTATAGTGACTATTGAGATAGCCTTTATATAAATAAAATCCTCAACCTAAAACCCCCACAAAGATGGCAATCAAGTGCTCTAGTTTCTACATCCAATAATCCCTTTTACATCTTCTCATTGAACCTATTAACATTTTACTGTTCAACTGTAAATGATTGAAGTCCAGTGATTGCTCTGCCCAGGATCAAGGCGTGGATGTCATGGGTTCCTGCCAATAGACAAAGCACAAATACAATACAATGTCTTAACAGCAGAGCATAAACATACAGTAACACTGGTGACCTCAAGTGGCCGATGGACATTGTTGCAGGTAAGACCCCTGGGGGACTTTATTTACACAACTTAAGAAAGGGACAGATGTCCATACAAAATCTACATCAAGTAAAACTAGTGATTCAAAATAAAAGGCACTACTTTAGAAAACTGGAAGACTGATGTGAATGATGAGCCTTAGCTTAGCTTCATGGTGCACAGTGCTGTTAGCCACCACAGCAGCAACTGGGCTTCTCATAACCACGTAATCATTATAGTACCTGCATTTTCTGCTGAGGGGAAAAGGGAAGTGACTTACCTTCATAGGTGTTAACAGCCTCTAAGTTCATGACATGACGGATGATGTGGTACTCGTCAGCAATTCCGTTCCCTCCCAGCATGTCTCGGGCTTGCCTTGCGATATCTAAAGCTTTGCCACAGCTATTCCTCTTCAGCATGGAAATCATTTCAGGAGCTGCTCTGTTTGGACAAGAACAAGAGCATCACTGGGAATAGCTGTGATAATAATAATAAAAAAAACTTTGCATGTGATTAACATAAGATAACTTACTTCTTCTCATCAATAAGTCTTCCCAGGGATAAACATGACTGCAGCCCGATGGTGATCTCTGTCAACATGTCAGCCATCTTCTTCTGCATAAGCTGATTCCTCGCCAGTGGCACCCCAAATTGAATTCTGATTGGAGCACAGAAATATTCCACATTTGTTGAAATGGGCGTTGAAAGGCTCATTGCACTCCGATGCAGCGAATGAATGGTTAAAGGTTCATTAAAATTATTTAGATAGAATACATAAAGTACAAGTGCATATTGTGGCCATGGAGGGCGAGCTAGCACCTGTCCAAAGTATACTGTCTTGCTGCATGGAAACAGAATTCGGCTGCTCCCAGAGCTCCCCAGGCGATGCCATACCGAGCATTGTTGAGGCAGCCGAAGGGACCCTAGTGAGAAAGTCCCCAAAAAAAAGAACATTCACCGGCCACTTCAACTGCACAAGAGAGCTGCGAAATGAAATGAACTCTCTTTTGGAGATGCCCTCATTCTGCAGAAATACTTACAGCCAGACCAGAGACATTTGGCAGAAGGTTCTCCTGAGGAACTTCCACTTCATCCATTAGAATCATGCCAGTGGCGGAGGCCCTCAGAGAGAACTTGCCCTCTATCTTCGGGGTAGCAAGACCCTTCATTCCACGCTCTAAGATGAAGCCGCGCACCTTTCCATCTTCGCACTTGGCCCAGACCACTGCAATGTCTGCTTCAGGGGAATTGGTGATCCTAGAAGAGGAGCGTGAACCCATAAAGGTCAAGTCAACCCAAACATTTTCTTTATAATAATCATTTGATTTACAATATGTTCTGTGGGCTACTCCTTGTGTCAATCTAGTTTGTCAAGTGTACGTTTCCGCTAACCCACCATGTTTTGGCTCCACTGATAGTGAAAGTACCGCTGGAGGGGTTGTATATGGCCTTGGTCTCCATGCTGCTGGGATCGCTGCCATGGTTTGGCTCTGTCAAGCCAAAACAGCCAAGGATTTCTCCACGAGCTAGAAAATACACAATATGCAGAGGTAAGAATACTTCTGTATAAAGCGTATCATCTATCCACACAAGTCCTCACCCAGCCTGGGTAGGTATTTCTCCTTCTGGGCCTCTGTGCCATAAGCATTAATGGGATGCATGACCAGTGAGGACTGTACGCTCATGACTGAGCGATAGCCACTATCCACCCTTTCAATCTCTCTGGCAATCAAGCCATATGCCACATAACTTGTTCCCGCACAGCCGTAACCTATGAGAAGGGAACAGAAGGCACAATTGAATGTGGAAACAAATAACACATGGCCATGTGAACGCAGTCACTGTGTGTACCTTTAATAGTGGGGCCAAGAACACCCAACTCTCCCATCTCAGAAACAATCTCACGGTGGAAATCTGTAAAATGTTGGGCAAATAGAAACAATCAGGAAGCAGCATAGGAATATACAGTATCTTAACTACTAACTAGTTCTATTAAGACAACAAATACACAATACGGCTCTTTTAGGATGTGATATTTCTTACGCTCGTGTCTGTTGGCCATGACGATGCGAGGCATGAGTTTTTCCTGGCAGTAGTCGCGGAAGGAGTCCCGGATCATCACCTCCTCCTCTGTCAACTGACCCTCCAAGTTCAGAGCGTCTCTCCAGTTGAATGGCACCTTGGCTGAGGGTCAAAACATACCACGCTTAGCCATTATGTCACTGTCACGTGTGGTAACAACATGTAAGGAGCAGAATAGGTTGAAGTGTTACTACCTCCCTTGGGAGCCTTTTTGATTTCTTCAGCATCTATTGGGAAAATACACAAAGGCATTACCTTTAACCAATGCATTCATTTTCCAAAGATTTTTTTTAAATTAAATGAAATAACATTTACCATTAACTTTGGCAGAAGCCGCAGTTGTACTCTGGGCTCGGCACGCACTGACAGCTGCACATTTTGGGGCGCTTGACAGCAGACGAGTGAAACTTCTCAGAGCCATATTGCGCTGCATGAAAACACATTATACTCATCAAAATCATGACGTCGTGAAAAATCATAACGCAATTATCTCACCAGAAAAACAGACTGTCCGAGACAAGCATGCATGTGATAGTAAGCTTAACGAATATTAAACGTCTGCCTCTAAGTTTACTTTACCGTTTTCCTCGTGTTTAGATGATCAAGCAGTGTCCAAATGATTTTTTTGTCCCGGACCCGTGTTAAGTAAGTTTTTATATTACGTCATATCCGGGACACGTCTGAAAATGACCACACAACTCCGCCATGACAGGTGATGACATTAGAGACGCGCTTCTCGTGCAAGTCACATTGCCTGGATAAGTGGCGGAAAAAAGGAGGGAAAAAAAGACCATGCTGCTGAAATCCTTCTGCAGTAACATCAGAGCAGTGTTCTGTCGTGCATCAAGTGGCCTACTGCCCTAAAAAAATAATGTCAGAAGGCTTTTCCACACTCAAAATGGCGATAGCATCATACCATACAGTGTGCTGCACTTCTTGGTCAGTAGAGGCGGTGGCTTCACGCCCTCGCTGATCATTGGCTGGTTAAATTAGGTTTCATAAACGGTATGTTCTTCACTTGTTTAGGTCATTCACATAACACTAGTATTACGAAATACTTAACACTGACGCGACTAGACTGACAATGAATACACTTATAATACTCATATTTTTGTAAGAATTATTCTATATCTTGCAAATCTTTTATCAGCCCCGCATTTAGTCCCAATAAGTGGGCGTGGTCTACATCTTGAATAACAGTATAACGTTCACTGTCATTAACCCTTTATCTTTTACACAAAGCAATAGAGCAATAAAGCAATTTTCCTTTTTTCTAATGTTACTTTTACTTTTGAGTAAGTCATAGGCAAAGTCATAGGCATTGTCACCCCCAAAACAAATCCAATAGGGCCATTCCGTACTAATTGGGCCAGATTTTAGAATTTTATCCAGTTCTCAGTCATGGATTTGTCCGATTTATTTTTAGTGAAATCTACATATATGTTATAGTATTGTATTGTCCTGTTCCAAAATACCCCCCGCCCCCCCCTCCCCACACACACACACACCACACCTTCCCCCACCATTTCCATGGTAACTATCTTGCCTGAGTTGTGATCTGCAGGGGGTAGAGCAATATGGAACCGGAGGGCAAAAAGTCGGAAATTAAATACGGTAAGAATTGGATCTCACCTTGCCGCACTTTTCCCTGTTAGCCTTGGCTTTGTCTTTGTAACGGAAAAGAGATTGAAACAATGACCGCAATGGATCTTTGCGTGTGGACCACACCACATGTCAATGCAGACCTGGCTGGGGGCATCTTTATCCTCCTCAACCAGTTTTTTTTTTTTTTTTTAACGTTGTTTTTGAACAGTACAGTGTGAACGATTATACATTCATCTTTACTGCGAGTACATTTGTGGATTATATTTATGACGTTTGCGCTGCACATAGCTTTACGTCTACAAAGATGCCACGCCCCTGCTTGCATCCATATGGGAGCAAATTCTGCATCCATCGCCGCTTTGCATCCTTTCAAACGATTCCAATTATTGTAACGCAATGTTATGATATGCGCGCGAGGGGGAAAACTGCGTCCACGTGGACATTACAAACCGCATAGTTGCCCATGTGTAAATGTGGTCGATATTATTGCAGCACACGCCTGATGCGCTCCTTGTGTTCTGGGCTTGGGTATTCATATGAACTGTTAATGGGTCACAATTGTACCAACGCGTTCATACAACAAAGCCTAGGGGTTGTTATGTTCATTATAATGATCAATGGAAGGAATAGTTTGATGGAAGTAATCAAGGTGTGGCCATTTTTACACGTGCAAGTTAACCAAGCCCACTTTCTTGGATGATCAAGATGCTGCTAGTCATCATGTTTATATTTTTTTAACATTCACAATCAGGCTCAAGCTCTTAAACACTCCTTGTAATCCTTGTTACTTGTGTAGATCGCCTGACAGATGTTTTGGGAGTGTGGTTAAAGATGTCACAAATGTGTAAGATGATCAAGGTCATCATCCGTGATTGTCATCACATCTATATGATGAGCTCAAAAAGTCACCATTATTAACATGATGAATCGGTGGTCTTGAAACGACAACATCTTTATTGCTTTGTGACCAGTCACACATCACTTGACCTAACAAAGGGTCTTCGTTTCACTCATGAAACAAGTAAGACATCTTTGCTATGGTTGACGTTGGAAAGTGAGGAGAGTGGGGTCCCAGAAGTGAGACCACCGGAATTACACAGAAATATTGCAGCTGCCTAAAAGGATACCAGAAGAACGAAACTAAATTGTGACAGCGTTCAAGTCATTAAAGTGACAGAGAGCTGACGGCACAATGTTGCATATCAAAAAACGAGGTGTGCCTTTGCCTTTGGGTGTATGAGTGATGGAGCTCGCTAATGAAGGGGGTATAAGGTGTAAGTCTAATAATGAAGGACTGTTTATGAGGTATTGCCAACCTCAGCTTGGAGGTCCCTTACCTTGCTGACAAGAACAAAAATTTCCTGCAAAATTCTTCATTCGTATTTATTTCGCTGTTTAGAGTTGCAATTTTATATTTTTTTTGTGCAATTTTATCCAGACTTGGCCCGTGTATTTAAACAACAACATTAGTTATATTATGTAAATACACATTTTATTGCATTTGTTTTGTACTCATCATGGACGGCAGCTGAAGCATGTTGACATTTTTTTTGACAACCTTCAACAAATTATTTGGTATCAATATCTGATTAACGTAAAACAAATATATATTAACTTTAACTCATGCAGGTTAGTGATGGACTGCAGATACACAAGAGCATTGTTGTGCACTTTGCCACTCAGTCTTGTGGATTCACAGGACCTATTGTATGGCTAATTAAGAATAACGATTACAATTGTTGCGCATTTGAAGAGTGACATCAACAATTCCTATTGGTTCATATGACATGTTGCTTTCTTTCAATTTCAGGGGAGGTCGGAAAGTTTGACCCAGACTTCAAGGGGCCCATTCACAAGAGGTATAATTACATCTGAGCTTTCACATTGTAGATCCAAAAGAACTGATTATTAACCACACCTTCTCGTTCTCAGGGGATGCACGGATATAGTCTGCTGTTTTCTCTTTATCGTTGCCTTGCTTGCCTATTTTGGTGTGGGAATTCTTGGTAAGACGACCAAGACATTCATGCAATATATAGATTTGGATGAGCACTCTTGCGCAACTCCGTCTTTCTTCCAATAAGGTTTCTTCTGCCACGTTTCAGTTTACACCTATTTTTAATATTCACAATCCATATTCAATAAAAAAAAAAAAAGGGGGGGGGGGTTGTGGCTTGAGAATGACAGTGGTTGGTTGGGCATTAGCTCTCAATCTGCACTCTATAATAAACACATTATTAAATTAATACATGTCTGTCATTGTTTTTCACAAACAGGTAAGATATTTGACTTTGCTGGACTTGTCTTTGCTAGTGTTCTTAATGGGGCGCGGTAAAGTGAGAGCCACATGTGTCGGAATGAACAAACCTTTTGCTTTTGTATGTCCTGATTTTTTGGAACAATGATTCTATTTGTCCTTCCATAAAGCCTGGTCCCAGGGTGACCCCAGGAAAATCCTCTATCCCACTGACAGCAAAGGGAACTTCTGCGGGGAAAAAGGAACACCCCAGGAGTGAGTCAATAGACATTGATCGCGTCATGTAACAGTTCAGTCACTAATAGATGTTGCTGTCCTCTACAAATCATATAGGAACAAGACTTTTCTGTTTTACTACAATATCTTGATGTGTGCGAGTCCTGCGGTTTTGCTCCAAGGCCAGTGTCCCACCACTCAGGTCAGCTACAAGACAATTACTGTATTTAAATAGTCGCAATGGTTTTCTAACTCTTGTTTCTATTCCAGATATGTGTAAAACACTGTCCTTACAAACATCTCACGTTGGCCGAAGCCGTTAAAAACAAAGACGACCGTGACTATTATGCAGAGTTTTGCCAGGAAGGTGTCAATTCATCATGGGTAAAGCAACCACAAACTAAAGTCTGCAACATGAAATTGTTTGTTACATTTATTCAAACTGAGTTGCACAAAGAAATACATGTTTGGGCCTCATTCACCAATCCATAGAAATGTCCTTACACTGTTATCTATCCATTACAGGTAAAAAAGCCGATTATGCACAAATTCATCAAATGTGCGCATGCAGTGTTAGTGAATGAGGCCCAATGTTTGCATATCACATAGTTGCCCTGATGTGTCTTTCATAGTATTTACCACTTTTTGATATTTGTGCTAAAATGATACTGTATATCAACTAGCATGTTAAATGTCAGTCCTTTTTCATTTTTTTATTTTAGCCTATCCACATCCTGAAACAATATTGCCCTTCCTCAATCTTGGCCAGCAAAGCCTGTGAGTGAGAAGCATGTCGCAGTCCAGGATGGCATGAACTAGTGATGTCACATTATCACATTTGTGTTCCTATGCCTGTGCATACAGTCACACGACGCTGCGTTCCAACCATGTCAAAATTAAAGAATGGCTCGGTGGTTGTGGGCAATAATACCATGGTTACAATCGACTCCGCCAACGTTCCCGCCATCGAAGTACTCAATGCGACCAAGTGAGTACTTTTCAGAGCCGGGTAATATTAACCCAGTGGCTAATAGAATTGATCAAGGTTTTGAAAGTATCACATGTAGAAAAGTCACCGCCAACAAGTGTTCTGTGTGTAGTTGTAATCCTTAATATTTAGACAATGGCTCATTTTGTGTTTCTAAAGTGATTACTTCGGGAGAAATTATAACCATTCATAATTGAGCCAAATCGACATTTTCTAACCAGTTTGAACATGCCATGACATTTGAATTATTTTGGTTTCGTTACAGGAAGTCCAACATGCTTTTTGAAGCTCGCCAGTTGGCCATGAAAATCTTTGAGGATTACACTCAGTCCTGGCACTATATCATTATGTAAGAACATCAACAAAAATGCATGTAATGATTCAAAGGGTGTCTATCTGAGGAAAAAAAAATGTTGACTTCATTTTGAAATGCAATTCTGGTTTGCTGTGACCCTGAAATCTCTTTAATATCTTCCGTCTCCAGAGCTCTGACAATAGCAATGGTTTGCAGCTGGTTCTTCATAATCCTGCTACGCTTCCTGGCAGACATCATGGTGTGGGTCATGATTGTCTTGGTCATTGGAATCGTAGCCTATGGTAAATCTTCTCCCAGTCTGTTGAGAATGTGACAGTATTTGCGCCTCAGTTACCATGGTTATGCTTTTTGGTAGCACAGGGACGATAAAAGGGGCTAAACATGGGGTGTCCTCCCTCGTAGGTGTGCTGCATTGTTTCCTGCAATATCAAAGTCTGAGAGCGGATCCTTCTACCGACGTGACTATCGGCCAGCTGGGAATGCAGCCCGACTTCGCGGTCTACCTTGAGATCAGACAAACCTGGCTTATATTCAGTATGCCCCAAAAATGCTCCGCTTATACTCACTCACTTAAATAGTGTGTCAAGTCTGTTTTAATTTTTTTTTTACAGCAATCACCCTCGCCATTGTGGAGTTCCTCATCATCGCGACACTCATCTTCCTTAGGAAGAGGCTCATGGTTGCCATCGCCCTCATCAAAGAGTCCAGCAGGTCAGCCTACTTTCAAGCCTACATGTGTGGACCGTGTTTGTACACAAATGCCGAGTCAAATCAACTTCAATTTTTTTTTTTTTCGCATCTGTATGTTTCTTACTAGCCCAAAATGATGGGTTAGATTTTCTGTAAAAATACACTTGGGTCCACCTATCCGTCCATTCCATCTGTACTCATGTTGCTCTCTTGCTATATGTAAGCATGACAATGATTATTTATCATTATGAATGTGATTTTTTTTTTCCAGGGCCCTTGGATATGTGACATCATCATTATTCTATCCATTGCTGACTTCTCTCCTCCTGGCAATTGTGATAGCTTACTGGGCGGTCACTTCCGTGTATCCTTTTAATTCAGATATTAATGTATTCATACTGTTTCTTTATCCACTATGTTCTTTTCATCACCTTAATGTCCTTGCCATTCAGCTATCTGGCCACATCTAATTCTGAAGTGTACAAAGTGTCCGCCGATGAGAATTGCACATTCCGTTTTAACACCTGTGATCCCAAGGTGAAGAACCATCACGCCTCATCACGTCTTCACATTTCTAGTATGAAACGTTCACATCTCGTTTCTCTCCAGACGTTCAATAAAACCAACATGTCGGCCGAGTGTCCCGAAGCCGAGTGTAACTTTGCCTACCATGGTGGGGATACCCTGTACCACAAATACATCACCTTGTTCCAGTTTTACAACGCCTTCCTCTTCTTCTGGTGTGGCAACTTTGTGACGGCCTTGGGACAGGTCACTCTGGCTGGGGCCTTTGCCTCTTATTACTGGGCCTTTAAGAAGCCTGATGATATACCCCCCAACCCCGTCATGTCTTCTCTGGGGCGCACCCTTAGGTTAGAAGACACATTTGTGAAGTTAATGGGCTTTGTTTTTGTAACAACTCTTCATCTTTGCCCGCCAGATATCACACTGGTTCAGTGGCATTTGGCTCACTGGTCCTGGCGTTGGTCCAGATCATCAGGGTTATTCTGGAGTATCTTAATCACAAGCTGCAAGGTAAGATTGAGGGCAAATAGAAGCACTTAAATATGATTGGAATCACCTCATCATTAGATTTTATACAATATTATTGTTAAATCTAGTGCTTCACAATGCGTTCTTTTTGTGTAGTCATCGTTTTTTCTGCCAAAATGCTCACTTGGTGATTCTCCCTTGTCCTCCAGGTGCTAGAAACAAGTATGCTAAATTCTTGCTGAACTGCATGAAATGTTGCTTCTGGTGTCTGGAGAAATGCATCAAGTTCCTGAACAGAAATGCTTACATCATGGTGAGTTTCTGCAAAAACAGATAACCTTGGAGTTGGCAGATGTTACTATAATAAAGTCTATGATTTGTCTGTCCAGATTGCCATCTATGGGAAAAATTTCTGTACATCAGCTCAAGACGCCTTTATGCTTCTGTTAAGGAACATTGCCAGGTTGGAAATCATTACAGATTACATACTTCTTTTTTTTTTTTTTTTTTTTCATTTGACAAGCACTGGAGACTTAATGCTGCCTTTGCAAATACAAACAAGTTTTGACACTACCAATACCAAAAACTGTTGTGTACTCAAACGGCCACTCCTACAACAATGCAAACAGTATTTGCAAACATTTTGATATAGCTCTTACCCATTCATATCGACAATCCTTCTCATGCACATTCAAACCTTTTGATAATTTAGTCTCAACGACCTAGCCAAAGCAATTTACTCTATGTATTGTGTGACTTTCAAAACAGGGTGGCTGTCTTGGACAAAGTGACAGACTTCCTGTTGTTCCTTGGGAAACTGCTCATTGTTGGAGTTATTGGTAAGATGGGTCTCACATATTTCTTACTAAGGTACACTTAAAAAGGATATTGGCTGTCTGTTTGGGTGTTTGTTTTATCAACATAAGGTGGAAATTCTATCCATACATTTATGTTTACCCAACAAATTATTTTGTTGTGTGTGTTTTATATTAAATATCAATAATGACAACTTGCTCTATACATTTTTTTGCACAGGAATCATCTCTTTCTTCTTCTTTACCGGAAGAATGGATTCTCCTGAGTACGCTTCTCCTACTTTGAACTACTACTGGGTGCCCATAATGGTGAGACATAATAAAATAAGCATCCACAATAAAGATCTCTGCCGAAGCGATCACTTTTGGTGGGGACTGTGGAGCTGTTTGAATCCTGTTTTAAGTCTTGGTTATTAACAGTGGTGCGTAATGGTTGATGTCAGATGTCTTCTGCTCTCCAACTAGACAAATATAGTTGGATCCTACCTCATTGCCCATGGCTTCTTCAGCGTCTACTCCATGTGTGTCGACACACTCTTCCTCTGCTTCTGTGAGTATTTTTTATTGGCATGGTTTTCCAATTTGCCTTGAATCCAATTAAACAAACTGTCCTTGTCGGAAAGGTGAGGACTTGGAAAGAAATGACGGCTCGCCCGAAAGGCCTTACTACATGTCCCCCGAGCTGCACGATCTCATCGGCTTGTCAAGGAGGTCAGAGGGAGATGGAGATGATGCTGACTCTCCTGCAAGCAAAGGAGATGTGTTGGAAGTGGAAAATATTCAACTGCAAGAACTTAAGATGCAGTCTAACGCCTCACATGCGAATGTGGAAGATGAGCCCCTGCGAGATAACGCTGAAGTTGCAAACGAGACCAACGGGCAAACAAGGGAGACCGAGGAGCAAACAGTCAGTGAAGATGCGGTGTTGGAAAAAGAAAGAAGCAGGGGTGACAGTGGTTCTTAAATTAAGCTCAAGTGTGAAGTAAACTTAACCAACCATATTTTAACGGCTAAAACTATTGTAAGCATACTTTTTTTTTTAAACGCAACCCACCTAGGTTCTTAATTAAAACCCATTACAACGTGCTTAACAAAAAAATGCTTATGTCCATCAATCTTTGGTAATCGGCAGAGATGATGTCATTTCCAGTATGCCAAGTCAGCCAGGTAACACGATTATTTGCTGAGAGTACAAACTAGAAATTACTCTTTCATGCTTTATTGTATAATGTTTCATTACTTGTGCCATAAAATGATTGCATTTGGCATTTTCTGAAATTACTTCACACTTGGTCTTTAAGCAGCCGGAGCGTTTGGGGCGGGGAGACCTCCAATTGAAACATGAGGATACGAGTGCGGAGAATGAAAAGTAAAAACAGAAGAAGCCAACTGTAAACATGCTGCCTCTACAGAGGAATTGATTGTTGTGGAATGAAACAACCTCAATGATGTGGCTTTAAAAAATGTACAGCAAGACTTGTGTGTCGACGTCGCTTGAAAATTGTGTTATTCTTGGAACAGTGTTGCTTTTAACATGTCGAGAAAGTGCTTACACTGTGCCTCTGATCACTCACTGAAATACTGTATGTCGTCTATTAACACTTCCTAACCTCTCTGTGTTGTTTACATTTCAATTTCAGGTGCATCTTCATAGAAGTGTGTGATTTTTCATTATGTTCAACAATACCAGCTGAGGCAAAAATCTTACATGTGAATTTAATATCTTGTTTATTTGAGTTGATCTTTCTGCAGTAGTGTGTAACATTCTTGGCTTCACTCATGTAAAGAGACCCTCACCATGCACAGTATTGTACTGCCAACTATTTGCCTTGATTATTGGACTGGTGTTAAGTGCTGTGATTTGTGGCTCTTATGATACAGCCATTGTGCCCTCTTTGACCCTTACCTCCCTGTCCTGCCTCTCCTTATCCCTTATTCCTCTTTTATATGCCGCATGATACTGAAATGAACATTTAAGGCTACGTTCTCTGCAGGGTGTGATGCCCAATTCCAATTTTTTTGTTATCGCTGATCTTTTAAAATACTCCCAATTTAACTTGGCAATTCTTTTGTACTCTTGTGACTTTGTGAAGCATGTACGTTGACTTTCCCTGGAATGTCATCTACAAATAGTTGAAGTCTTGATTAAAGATTGTTGCAATTGGGAAACAAAATGTCTGCGTTTTGACTCTCGGATGCTGTAGCAATGTAGAATGGTCACTAGCGAGTCAAAATAAAATCATAAGAAAAAAAATGTTGAAGTGAAGTACAGATAGCTGAATATTTTTAATTCAGTATAGAGTTAAAAAGTATTTGTGCTTCGTTCTGTCCACCTTTGTAGTTTTTGGCTCATTTTAACACCACATTGTAAGTGATGGTTTTACAATTAACGCATATGACATCACAAAGGCGACACTCACTTGTAATCAGAGGAAACTCTGAACCGGTAAACAGTAGAGTTTACGCGTTGCTAGGCAACGTGGCTCGGCCCTCTGCGCACGTCTTGATGGTGAACCCTCTCTTTGGCTTACATGTGACTTCCCTTGGCTCAATAAGATATTACCGAAAAAATGTTGTTTGAAACGGACAACAAACCTACCGTATATGACCAAATAGCGGATTTTCAGCGTAAACTTCAACTTTTAGGTAAGTTTCGAGGCTGCGGTCACTTGTAGCTACTTCATCGACAAAATCGACTGCAATTATTATTAAAACGATACGTGCCGCCGGGCAGAGAGCGACAGGAGTGCCTACTATGAAAGCTCTCAGTCGGCCTTGGAGAAGAACCGCCAGCACATCTTGCAGCTTCGGGAGGAGAACAGGGACCTGAAGAAGAGGGTGTCGGAGGCCGAAGCCGTGAGGACAACAACGAACCTCGACATCCTGACTGAGATCATATTGATCACAATCGACTGTCGCTTCTCTTTCAGGATGAACAACAATTGGTACAATCGGCCTTACACGGCCGAGGGGTGGAAAAGGACACCGGGCCACTAATGTCCGGCAAGGTTGTATGCATCACTGCACCTAGCTTTGTCGTTTTTTGTGATCTATGGCTTGTCTCACAGATGTAGCTACCTCCATTCTGAAATAAAGGATAAGAAATTAATTCGGGATTGTCATGTAAATCGACCTCCTCAATGTCATGTAAATCTATCTCCTCAGAGCAATGTAACGGCATGTCTATTAAGTTCTGATACAAATGCAATTTGATCTCGAGCTACATGCGTTAGGAATTACGTCCAGTGTTGGCGTCATGGGGGGGGGGGCATGTGCACCAAAACTGTCAAAATAAAGATATAAATACAAACAAAAAGTAAAAATATAAATACAAAATTAATTATTTAATTATTATTTATGTTTCTGTATTTATTTACATTTATTATATATTTGTTTTACTTTATATTATATATTTTGTTGTTTTTAATTTGAAACACAAATTAATATATTTTAGCAGAACAGTAACAGTCGATAGTCAGTTGAAAGCCAAAGAATAAGAATGTGTCCTTTCACAATTTAGCAGCTCTGACCACTTAATGGACAGATCGGGGAGGGCAAAAAAACAGGTCATAACTCAACCCACCATACAGGACAATCTTTCGAGGTATCCCATAAAAATGTTAAATAAGGCCAAATTATCTGCATGTGTTTACATTACAAAATGTTTTTTTGTAATGCAGAGTATTTCCCGCTATCCAAATGAAACCCACCAGCAATAAATGAAACCTAACAGTGGGTTCTCTTGTATCCTTAGGCAGCCCTATCCAAACTTGAACACCGGGTCACGTCCAAGATGAAGCGTCTCAACGCGCTGAAGCACGCTACTCAAACTCACCATCGCCGCCTCGAAAACCTCAAGAGGGAATGCCTCAGACTCGAAGCGATGGGCTTCAACCAAGCAATCTCAGACAAGGAGGAGATTACAATGGTATATTACCTGTTTGCACATGCAAAAACTTTCATCTTTCATATCACTATGATTCAACCAATATTTCATAACAACTAAAACAGTACTGTTAATTATTTACCCTTGGCCTTCAATGACATCTGCAACAAAGTAAAAAGATGATTATTAACTTTTTATTTATAAAATGTGGCTTCCTCCTTTGAAGGTGGGAAAGTTATGCAAGACTCCTGTGCAGACTATTCAACTTAAGAGGTCTTACAAAATTCCCCATTTACCATTTGGAATAAGAGGACTCTTATGCAGAGAAGAAAAATATGATTTTATGATCAACCCCACCTATCTTTTTAAATGTCTTGCTCTCTGTATCTGCAGAAATTGAGGTCACTGCAGAACTGTCTGGAAAAGAATCAGCTCAAGTGCAAGGAAGCAGCAAACATCATGACTAATTACCTAAAACTGAAAAGTCACTTGCAGGTTAGTTGTGGTGAACCTCAAGATGACTTGACAGACCCGCTTCAATGCTTCATCTATCCTTTTTTTGTTGGCAGGAGGAGAGTCTGACTTTCCAGGGTCAGATAGATGATCTAGAAGCAGAAATCATGAAGCATAGGAAGGAAGTGAATGAAGTGCAGGAAATGAACAACAAAGCCCAGCTCTCCAAAGAAACAGCAATTGTAAATTTGTTTTACGCAAACAAAATTTCATGAAATTCACATTGTGCTATCGCCACAAATTTGCTGTAAATGTAATTTGTCAATTCAAATCTTTACATATCTTGCTTTAAAGATTTCAAAGCCTACTTAACCTGCATCATCATCCATACACTGTTGTAAATGTCAAGTTTCTAGATACTCTTGACTGTTTTATTTACATCCTAGGTTGAGTTACAGCAGCAGGAGGAGCGGTTCTACAAGGAGCACCAAGAAAAAGATTATCTTTTAGCCATTTACCGCAAAAGGGTGCAGGAAATCAAAGCCCGTGCTGAAAAGTTAGATGTGAGTCACACAAAATGTCTTATAAAGTCTGTTTGCCTGCATGAGAAAATCGTTGACGCTAGCTTGTGAATCAAAGCTAATGAAACGTGCTTAACTAGATCATTGTGCCCTACAGGCTCAGAGGAAAAACGTACAACAGGATGAGTTGAACAATGAAGCTGAGAGTGGCGCTGCCAAGATGGCTGCTGAAATGGAGCAGAGCATCAGCATCTTTGATGAGACCCTACAAAATATGAAAAATGCCACTGGTTACACAGATACAGAGGTATGTATCGGAAACAGCATCATTTTTATCATTTGTCCAGGTTACCATGTTTTAATGCGGTGCGCTTGCTCAGTTTGTTACTAATGGGCAAAATAAAGAGATCATAAAATTGTGAAACTATAGCATTAGCGAATTTCTTCCGTAAATCTTGAGTATATTTGTCTGCCCTGTATGTAGGAGGTCATGAATCGTTACATCGCCCAGAGGGAGACGCATCGGCATCTGAGCGCAGTGAAAGAAGACAACGAATATATTCTCCGGCAGCTAAAGGAACAGAAGGTGCTCCTGAAGCAACAATCCGAGGCCATGAAGTATACGGGAGAAACACAACTATCAGGGTGAGAAAGTGTAAAATAAGCACACTGACATAAACTCAATGGGTACGAGAAGCCAAATCCTTTTCTCTGTTTGTAGTGAGCAAAGGTTGCTGGACGAGTGTGAAAAGGAGCTAGTGACGAAGCAGCAGAGTTGTGAAACATCTAAGGAACGTCTGTCTTCCCTCGTTAAAACCATCAGCACTATCCAAGCTGGAGTGGAGCACCTGGCAGACAAACTTCATCACATCTCTCTGGTAAAAAAGAAAAATCTGAATGTATACAATACATTACCTTCGGCCTCCCCACTCCTTTCTTTGTGATGGCCTGCACCACCAAAATAACATTCAGCACATTAGATGATTTTTATTCACGTGTTGCCTCTTTTGTTCTTGTTGAAGAATGAACCTCCATCAGATATTTCTCCCAAATCAGAAGAGTTTGTGGTGTATCTGCTGAATCAGTGTGAGCGCAAGGTGCTCTCACTGCAGAAGAAGCTTCAAGGGAAAGATCTCAATGAGATTTCAAAAGACATGGAGGAAGAAGAGGTGAGACACACGCGCGCGCACACACACACACACACACACACACACACAAAGAAATTAAGATAAAAAAATACATTTTGAAACAAAAGCGCAACGTAATGAACATTTGTCAACTAAAAGAAAAATATATCATCGTATAAAAAAAAACGCTTTGGAAAAATGAGTTTTCAGTCACCTACAGCAGAATGCATTTGGCTGATGGATAGACAGGCAGACGGATGGACACACCGACATACAGACACAGATGCACAAACAAATATTGTATATGACATCTACTGGCTTTTCACATCGTGTTTTCTTGTCTAGTTCTATTTTATGATTGAGAAACAACTGCCTGCTTATAACAAGCGAGTCACTGTTTCTGAAGACCAAGAGATGGCCCTCTTAACCAACGGTGAGATTACACAAAAGCACACACTCGGGCGTGCGCACGCACACACTGACTCGTACTGTTGGTTTCAGAGGAGGAGAATGAAGAGGATGACGGCATCCTTTCGCGGGAGGCGCTGAAGCGCCGCTCGCAGGCCATGATTGAATCCATGTCCAACAAGAAATCCTGGAAATTGAAGAAGGGCAAGTAAATGAGATCCTGACAGGCAGGGGAGATGTTTGATTAGGTATGGTAGGTAGATAGGTACACAAATCACTTAGTTGATTAAATAAAAGAAGCTATACTATGCTGTAAATAGAATAAAAATAGAATACTTAGGATACTCAAAGAAAATCAAAGATGCATCGTGGAAAAGAAAAATAAGGATATTGGACTTGAAAGTGATGACCTCCAGAACTGATTTAAAGCTTTGTTCTACTCCAGTTAGAAGAATGTATTTTTCATTTTTAAATGATCCTTTAGGTTATATGGTGTGTGACGCACCGACATATTTTTGAGGGCGACCCCAGGTCACCAGGAGGTCAAAGTTGACTTTGTTGGTATGGTAAGGGTCGACCTGTGCGTGCATTAGGTGCTCATGCTCAAGGGTTATGTGAAACCTGTTTAAAGTTTGTTTGAAGGTTGCTAGGTGGAGTGACTGTTAGTCTACTAAATTTAGAACAATAGTTAAGAAATATCTGAGCATTACCACAATGATGTTCTGTTTTGAATGCCTCAAACAGCTGTCTCTGAGTCAACCAGATGAGTTTTTACAGTAAATAAAACTCCTTTGACCCCTCCGACTGAGTCACTTGTACAGTAGCCTACATTTGTTTGTTGTTTGTGTGTGTACTCAAACATTGTATAGTATTTTTGGGTTGTTACGGCTATGAATACAAATGAGTTTCCACTAAGTGAGATGAGAAATGAACTGCGTGCCACTGTGCATATTGACAGGAGAAAACTGATCCGCCCTGTGCCTGTGGACTTCTACAAAATATATCATATTGTTTAATCCCACTTTTAAATATGTAATATTAATTGTTTAATCTCAATGTGACGGATGGACCATCAATAGGTTTTTGGTCCACATGTATATCAAAACATAACCTGAGGCATAGCTATACTGTATATCAAATCAAGATAAATGAAACAGATTTCATGTGTCAAGCATCAAATGATATGTGACATGATATGACTAATGACATGACCAATACAGAAGAATTCATGTAAGTAGTAAAAAGTAATCAAAAATGATTTTGTACACTTTGTAATACAGTTCTTAATATTACAGAAACAAGAAAATATCAAGAAACAAAGAAACATAAAAAGTTGATAAGAGAATAATTCACACTGCAATCAAAGATACTCATGAGACTTTTATCAAGTTATCAATTTGCATTTCTTATTTACATGTCAAGTGAGCTTTAATGAATATCACTTTCAAACACAAAATATTTTAAACAACGGTTTTAATTTACACTTAGGGATATGAGACTTTACCAACAAAATATACAAATCAATAGTTTTACGGTGCACATTTTTTTTTTAAATATTTTGAAACTATCACCAAGATGATCGAATTCGCGGACCAATCAATGAGGGGAGGCTGTCCCTTGCTGAAATTTTTCACTTCCTGCTTCACAGTTTGAAAAACTATCAATAGCGTGAATGTTTGTCGTTCCTGTCAATTTAAACAAGCATTGATCTGCTCTCTGCATTTGAAATCACATAACTATATGCACGTACGATTTTTTAAGTAGCTTCAGCAGTTTTCTAAGTTAAAAAAAAAAAAAGACGTCTTCACATGATTTGTGGAGAATGACAGGCAGCGTATAAATTAATTGTAATTCGGGAAGCGCTGAGCCAAATCGTTGCGGTATGAACAGGAACATAATGACTATGTAGGAGTGTTCAGCCAAACAGGGAGGAGATCATTCCTCCACAAAGCATCCAGTGACGCGCAACTCCAGTCCACAGTTGCCCTCAGCTCGATGTGCCGAAACAACCTCAGGAGTGTTCATCTGCACAGAATTGAAGGACGGGCGTTGTTTCTTAAAGAAGGTGAATATAATATGTATTTATTTTGTGTTTTTAGGCCATTTGTTTCCTATTTCATTGTGCTTTATACGTTTTAAGGACCTATATTTCATGTTTGTACAAAATATTTACAAGAAATGTAAATATTGTTCTTTTTTAGAATTGTGTCGCCTATCAAATTTGATTTCGTTTAGAGCCTCACGTTGTAAATAATCTTAATAATGATATATGGTCGGTTCCTGTACTGGTATTTGTTAATGGCATTTAAAAACTTTGGAAAATGTTGGAGGTTTTTTTTGCAAGATAAGTCATCCTATTATACCATGATGTTCAACGCAAAAGCCATAATAATTATGGCTTTGCGTTGAACATTAGCATCTAAAAAGAAAAAAAAAGTCAACCAATGTGTTGTCACTACCTCTAGTGCAGTAATTCCCAGCCGTTGTACTGCAGCATATGCCAAGCGATGAGGTGTGCTGCTGCATATGATCCAATTTCATTTATTGAGTTGAAAAATATTATTTACTATTAGTCTGTCATTATTCATCTATCTGTGCCAGTGCTGTACAGTGACTGATAAAACAATTAAATGTACCACGAGTGCACAAGTGTGCTGATTTTTTTTTACTAAAATGTGCCTTAGTTCAATGTGCAAAATGGTGCCGCACTTTGTTCTAATTTTTTCCATCTGCACCTCAGATGAGGCAGCAGGTGTGGGAGATATCTACACAGGCGAGTGGGCCTGTGTAGTGTGTGTGTGACATGGTGTGCAACTGTGGGAGATGAGGACCGTTCTTCCGGTGAGCGCAGGCAGTGATGGAGGAGAGTCCTGCAGCCTCCACACAAAGGTGGGCAGGATGAAGAAGATAATGGGGCTAAGGCTGAGTCACTCGGTGGATGCACATATAGATAAGGAGCCTGGGGTGCGACTGAGGAGCTTCCAGCTGTTGGATTCTGCTGAACACTGTGAGGTGAGCTCAACCTGAACTGAAACAGACCATTGTGGATAGGTGTTAACTTGTTAATTTTTTGTCAGGATGCTCTCAAAAGTAAAAATTCACTGACTTCTCCAGTTCTTCATAAAAGTAGACTGGTTTATGTTTTGTAAAATTGACTCGACAAGATGTTCATTACAGTGCAATATGTTGGGAAGCTAAACCTCTCTTAGATTATTCAGTAAGATTTTTTCATAGGGAACTCCTGCGTTTATTCCAGTTGAGCACAATGGTGACTCACTCAAAGAAATATTTATCAAATGCTGGTGGGTGTATGGTTTATTTTCAGCTCAGGCAAGCTTTGTAAGCAGGTGGAATGTTTGAGGAAGCACCGCTAACTTTGTGAAATTTCTTGTTCTATGCTTGTCACCTCCTCACCATTCAAGTGACTAATCGGTAATAATTGCTTAGTCTCCCCTTTTGTTTGCAAAGCCCGCATGGGGAAACAAGAAAGGATGATGGTCATTTTCTTGCTTATTCATGGGCAGACTCTCATTAGGGCAACACAAGGCCGCATTGTTGAACTCACAAGCTGCATGCCTGATGAACATTTCATTTTGTCTGTTAGTGTTGTCATAATGTGTGGCTGTGTTGTATAGTTTTCATTTAGTTTAGACGGGTGCATGGGTATGTTGAATATAACATCCACTTTGAGACACTTTTTGTTCTTTATCCAATTAACGCACAGTTACTAGTACGCCGAAATATCATGCTTTAGAAAAATATCTACTAGTAAGACACAATCGTGATTGTCTCATGAGGATGAAGACTTACTAGAAAGAACAATTCTGCACACCATCAGGATATGGTATACATAAATGCTGAAACGGCATTCCATAGTTTTTTTTGCAATCAATGCAAGTTGCAATCGTGTGCGTTGGTTTACCTCAATTGCTTCAAGACACAATTCATCAACAATCTTTGACACAATTCTTCTCTCAATTATTATGCCCATATGTTCCTGCCACTGTTTTTCAGTTTTCAGTTTAACCGTCCAACAGTTAGGGACACGTCCCCACATTATACATTTAGTAGATGATTTCAAGTGACGAAGCCCTTCCTGCTGTGGGTGTGTCCCTGCCACTCCCCTGACACCACAGGCAGGAACGCAAGCTACTTGCTAGTGCAAAAGTGTCCGAACTGGATTCTTTGGAGGCAGCAGCGTGTTAATGATGGCCTGATAAGCAACTTTTAATGATCACCAGGGCTGAGAAAGTTTTGAAAATAGGTGTGTAAAATTCATTATTTTCAAGCATTTTCATTCTCATTTAGTTGCTGTCATAATTGTTAAATCCACTTATTATGACAAAATAATCAAGAACTAGTATAACCATTCTTCCATCAAAATCAGAAATAGGCCTTTGGTTATGTGTAAGATGAGATCTGTTGACTTTAACTGAGTACCACATTATCTCACACACAGTCCAAAACTTTATAGGTAGTTCAAACGGTGATTGTTTTTATTGCCTTTTTGTTCAGGGATGTGTTCATAGTCTGTTTGCATGGTTAGTTATGAATTAGTTCCCATTGGTCCGCTGTGCTAGCCCCGCCCACATCTGTCACTTCCTTGTACCGCCCCGTGTCACTCAGGTCTCCTTTACCTTTTAGGATTTCCGTTTCTCCTTTCTACAACTGCAACTAAAATGTATTTTAGAGTTTGTAACTTGTAAGAGCAATTCGGATCCCCTTCTTGAATAAACGTGCGCGCCGCCATGCAAAAATGGGAACTGAGGATAATTGGCAGTTATCAATGGTAAGTTAAGCAAAAATAAAAAATAAAAACATTTACGTTCTGTTTATTTGAGTTGCCATAGTAGATAATCTTTTCTTTTTGCCTGTCTGTGCTCGATCCACATGGTTTAAAGTTTCATGTCTGACGAGCCGTCGTGTTTCTGTCATCTAACTTTTCGCAAACTTGAATTAACTTTTTCTGCACGAAGGGGTTATCAGCCGCTTTTTGACAATCACCTGCAATTGTGCTTATTCCAAGCCTTTGTTCATTTTTGCTACTGATATGAAGGTACCTTATTATTATTTTTTATTTTAAAATATATATATATATATATATATATATATATATATATATATATATATATATATATATAAACTTGGTGCCACCTATCAATAATGTTTTTATTACGCAGTCATCAGGTCACAACCAAATCCCAATAATTGGTTGTTTAGATGATTCTCAAAAGCGCGTTGTTAGAAATGAGTCAGTTTGTCATGAGGTTTGAGCAACATGAGTTGATTTGTCACCTTGTTAAATTGGAGCTCACTTTGTGTGTGGAAAGCATGTTCTGAGTTATAGAGTTATTGTTGTTATGCTTAAAAAATATTTTGCAAACATTTCATTTTTTCTGCAAAGAGGGAAAATTGTTTTTTAAAAAACATTGGTTTCCTAGAAATATCGCTTATCCTTCGTGTGTGTTGCCTATACACTAACATGAACACTTGCATTTGCCCTTACAGGACCATGTGCAAGAATGGGTTGACGAAGAGGAGAACGGGGCAATATTTGGCATCACGCTACGGCGAGAGCCCGTCATGCCAAGTCCTAACATGCCCATGGCGTCGGACTGCCCGGCCTACAGTTATGCCCACTACCACACAGTAAAGCTGCGCAGACTCAAAGCTGGCACCCTGGAGCACTTGGTCACCCACCTTCTGGATCTCGAACATCAGGAGCCTGACTACCTCCATGTTTTCCTCTCCACCTACAGAGCCTTCACATCTACCAATAATCTCATTGCAATGCTTTTTCTCAGGTAAGACTCTCCTTTTTTTTCTATCCTGGCTTCTGAACTGGGAAAAAAAAAAAAACCAAAATATTCAACTGCAGTAAACTTAGTATGTAGCAGTGCAGTTCTACAACATTGTAATTTACAAGCGCAGTAGTAAACATTGTTAAATGAATTAGCTATATCTTGATGGCATAGCCCTTTTGTTTTTGCAGCTGAACCTAATATTGTGGCCACTGTTGTTAGCTTGACCTTTTGTGAAATGCATCATCAAAATAATTTCCCAAACAGTCCTTGTACTTTGCACGTTTATCTTCCATAATGTTACATTGGATTAGCATTTGCTAAACGGTAGTTCCAGTTCCATGGTCAAACTTCCGCCATCATAAATCTTTTTTTTAGACTTGCTCAACCACTATTTGTGTGTGAAAAAAAATGTAAAATGCTGGAGGTGCAATACATGTCAGATCCACCGAATTTAATTCATTTTTTTTTAAAGAAATGTTAACATTCACTTGCAAAAGTGTAATAAGAAACACTTGTGTAATACATATTGTATGACCTGACTTGTGGGTATACCTCACCTGGCTGGACCGCCTGGGAGGTGAGTCATACATCAAGAGTGAAAGAGGCTATTGGATACCTTCTTGACGTCACTCGAGCTATGTGTAACGAAACCTCTATTGAAATGCTGCATGTATCTGTGACACGTCAACAAAGAATTTATTGTTTTTCTTCTGTCACCTTCCCCATAGCGCTTCCTTAGTGACGCTCTAGATAAAAATAAACAGCATGGCTCCAACACGTTACATTCTAATTTCCAGATGGTTTGACGGATAAGTACCAGACAAGTTCCCCCCCCCCCCCCTTTTTTTTTTTTTTTGGTATTGCTCTGGGGTCAGATGCCAGTACAAGTGTAGCTGTAATGTTTTTTCCTCAAACAGTCACCCTCATACCGGTGCTGCTGATGGCAACACGTTTGCTATTGTGTAGAGGACACTCCTGGAACAGAATTTTGCTTTGTCCCACAGGATTTGTTGTTAAATTGAACGAAACCTGCATTTCATCCAAGGATTGTTATGATGACATTAATTCTCGACGGACACCTTTGTCTGTTAACATCCACAAGGCAAATGTTTTGCTTTGGAAACTCCTGTAATACTCTGCATCCTGCTGACCGGATGCAGAGTAATACACGGCATATCCGAATAATCCTAAAGAATCGGCACTGGCATAATTCATTGTGAACATCACAATAAGTTGTACACTAAAATGGATTTCAAGGATTGCCTACCCAAGTTCTGACTGAAGTGCTGACCATCCCTTTCCAATTTCTTCTATCGTGAATGTTGATACTTCAAATGTCAACAGATAAAATGGTAAAACGGAGATAATGGTAAAATTAAATGCAAGTTAAACCTTTTTAGGCCATTTGATTTTGTAGTTCAATCATGTGAGATGATGACAAAATTACAAAAATATGTTTCTATTTAAATGATTAAACCTGTTTCCTCTCTCTTCTTACAGTGATGACGCAAACCCAATATGCTCGCAAAGGTGAGTGCTTCATTCATGAACTTCATTCAATTGGATTTGCCAATAGTCAACACAAATTGGGCATTCTCAAACTTCATTATGTGATTTCAAACTATGACGATATCAGGAAAAAATCCGACTGAGCTCATTTGCCTTATTCCCTCCTCAGCTCTTTGTTCCCAGTAATCAAGCTGTGGTTGAGGGAATACCATGCAGACTTCCATGAGCCCCCTCAATACCAGTCTCTGCGGCTCCTATGTGCCAACTTGCGCCGGCGTGTCTGCTTCAGACGCTTGGCTCAGACCGCAGAGCGTCTGCTCAAGTCGTTCCAGCAACAAGGTAGACGAGACCTCTAATTGTGTAACTGGCTATAATGAACTGCTTATACGCTTAGCAATCAACACAGACGCTACAATCCTGCCATTTTGCTTTGTCGTGCATTGTCTTAAAAAAGCAGCATAGTGCCAGCAGGTACTGGTTAGCCCCAAGAAAAACATGAGTAACCCATGGTTCTGTTCTAAAAAATAGTGTAATGGGACATTGTGACTTACTAAGAAATATTAATACATACTACCACTACTACTAATAATAATTCATGTAACATTTATTTATTTGTTTCTTTGAGCTTAACTTGGTACTTGTCTCTTAATGTACCAAATAATTTTCTTTAATAAACAAATTTTGTGTTCACCAAGGAAATATACATTTTTTTTCTTTTCATTACTCAAACATTGACATTCTAGTGCTGTAATTTTAATATTATGGTAATATTTTTGCTCATGGTTAGTATACTGTCATAATCGAATGAATGCCTAAAATGGAATCACAATAGTTTGTACAGGAATTCTGACGGATGTAACATCTTTTTGTCCCAGCAATGATGTCATTGTAATTACTGTATTCTGTTTCCTTTTGGTAATTGACATCTTCACCGCGTGTGGCCTGTTTTAATATGTTTTTATGTCATTCACGCTTACGTATGTGTTTAACAGATCCCAGCCAATTTGCGTCGGTGGACGACAAAGTGCTGCCGTGCAAAGAGGAAGACAGAGACATCTTTATGAACTTCCCTGTCACTGATGTAGCAGAGCAGCTCACCAGATTGGACATGGTGGGTTCTCTCACCACTTATTGCATCGTATTGACAGATTATATGTGTTAAAATTTCTGTCTGTTTCTTTGAAGGAACTTTTTGTCCAAGTGATACCGTTCCACTGCCTGGGCTGTGTGTGGTCACAACGCGACAAGAAGGAAAACCGCAATCTGGCACCCACCGTCCGTGCCACCATTTCCCAGTTCAATGCAGTCACCAACCTCGTCATCACTTCGTTGCTTTGCCCGTCTTCTCCGAGCCCCTCCACTTCCTCTCCCATTTCGTCACCCAGCTCGTCAAGCTTCCTCTTCCCATCGAGTGCCCCGGGCTTAGCTCACCCCTCTCACACCAGTCCTTGCTTTCGAGCGCGCATCCTTGAGTGGTGGATCAATGTGGCACAGGTCAGTATGGGAATGAAGCATGCAGAAATGACTTTGTCAAAGAGACAGAAGCGTAGTCCATCCATTTTCTCATACTAGCTTCTTTGTAGGCGTGCAGACAGCTGAAGAATTTTTCTTCCTTATGGGCCATCCTGTCCGCCCTGCAGTCCAATGCTGTATATCGCCTCAAGAAGACCTGGATGGCTGTCAGCAAGTAGGCAACCTTCAAAACTACTCTATTGGAAAAATAATATCACTCAAAACATTTAAAGAAGTGGAACATGTTCAATGGGATTTTGTATATTTGTTTTAATTACCAATTAAAGTGAGCCATCTAGATCAGCTCTATATTAAACTTGGTTCGGCACTTCAGCTTTTAGAAAGAAACTGAATGTGTTAAACAAATACAGTTGTCATAGTAACCACACAAATTAAAGACAAAAGTGACCCTTACTGATGAAAGCTGAGCCATTGGTAAAAATATGGAAATACAGCATTTTGAACTTGCATTTTACAACTTTGGTCAAGGTCAGCTCAGGAGAGCAGTCAACAAAGTCTTCATGTCTGTTTCCAGGGAATGCATGGCTACCTTCAAACATCTGTGTGAGACTTTTCCTGACGAGAACTGTGTGCTGGCCAACCGGGAGATCCTGACAGAGGCAAGTAACAGTGTGTACTTGGATACTACTCCCAGAATGGAAATTGTGTTTATTTCTTTATTTTGCTTAACAAGTGTCATGTGTGGGAGATCGGCTTCAATGGTGTTGGTTTTACCACATGCTGTCCGATAAGACATACGAGATAGACTATTGATACGTCATTTATTTTAGAATATGTTTTGAAATATTATGCAGAACAAAGAAAGAGACTTTTCAAATATAACAGTTCCCATGTTTGTGGTGTGCTTGTCTTTATAACTTATGTGTGCAAAATGATACAAATGCAGTGTGCATCTAATCATTATGTGGACTTGTAACTGTGTACAAGGTGCCATTGCTAGATGGGTCCTCTTGTCCACGCAATTCCTTTTATGTTTGACCTTTATTTTAGGTCATTTGATGAATATCCAAGCTCCAATTTCATCTATTTGTCAGCCTCTATTATTCTCTGTGTTAGTGTATGTGCACAAGAACTTTGTTAGAGTATTAAGTGAGGATGCCTTTATCAGCAACCATAGAAATATCAACACTGAATGCGAGTCCCTTTCCTGACTCACCCTTTCACACCCAGCAACACCCTGTCAGCAGGTGCACAAGCAGGGAAAGAACAATTATGTAATGTCGGCTGTGTTGTCATCAACCACACCCTGCATTTTGTCACATGGGCATCCTGAGGGCCATTATAGTTTTCAATCAAAGCTGACGTGTAATTTTGCTACAGGCTGGGAGTCAGCAAGAGGTCAGTGCCAGCTCTGGGTCGCCCCTGCTCTGTTCCAAACAGATGGTAAGTAAGGGTGAACAATTCATCCACGACATTGATTTTATGTTCTCCACGATCCAATGATTTTCTTCTCCTTGGAACAACTAAACATTGCCTCGTTGTCTTTAGAAGCATAAAGATGGAATTGTACCGTACTTGGGCTCCTACCTGACTGTCCTCACGATGTTGGACACAGCTCTCCCTGACTCTGTAGAGGTGAGTAGAAATTGCACAAGCAAGACCACCGATTTAATTTGCATTAAATATGAATTTGTCATTTAATTTTTCATGCCGTATTTAACAATTGTTCTCTCCTGTCCAAAGGGTGGACTGATCAACTTTGAGAAGCGCAGGCGGGTAGGTTATGCCCCCTTGTGGTGGCTCACTTTAATGTTATTATTATTTTTCATCGCTGCTGACGTCATTAGTTTTCTCAAATTCATAATGTTGCCTTTTTTCTCATTATTTGCTGTAGGAGTTTGAGATTCTGTCCCAGATTCGTCAACTGCAGGCTTCCTGTTCCCAATACCAGATTCCGGCAAACCCTCGCATAACCAACTGGCTGCAGGCGCACGCGCTCCTTCTCACTGATCAGGAGAGGTTGGACACATTGCATTGTTGTCAATATGATGCGGGGACAAACAAGGGACACAGTCATGCTGATGACTCATCTTTTTCCTCTGGCTTGAAGTTATGAACTGTCTCGTGAGCTGGAACCTCCTGTTGATCCGTGTCCTACTTCTCCCAATGTATGGAGCAGTCGTTTGCTACCAAAGAAGCTCCCCTCGTAAGTATAGTGCTTTTCTTCAAATTATGTGCTACAGTCTTCACGTCTGTCCATAGTCCACACCAATGGCTACTGCGACATCATGCACGGGTTGAACTTTTAATTCACTGTTTTGTGGCCGCTAGAGGGAGCCCTCGTTCTTCACTGTCTAAATTTATTTAGGCTGGCCACTTGAGCCGGGCAGCATTTACAGGGCACAACCACAAGTGTATTAAATACGGCTGCCATTATAATACAGTGTTGTTTGACATCAATATAAATTAAATGCTTACTTGCTATGTCAGTTTTATTATACAGCATTGCTCAACGTATTAAGGGGGGGGGGGGGTAATGTATACAGCTCTTTTTCTTGTAAGAGAAAGCACAGATGACCTTTTGTATGCAGGTCACAAGCAACCAGTGATGGTTCTCAAGGGAAGAAGACTCATGCTGACCAGATGAGTGTGTCGTCTTCGAGCTCCAGCGGTTCTGACATGGATGATCTCGTTGTCCCTCATCTGTCCCCACTCAGGCTCATAATCAAGGTAAACTCACTTGACATCGTCTCTGTGTGTACATTTGAAATGATGCCACCAACAATTGATACTGATTGAAACACTTTTTTTATGAATTTATTTTTTGTTATTTATTTTATATATTTGTTTATTTTCAATGTCATATTACAGTAATGGGCAGGTAATGAAGCATTTTCTTGGTTGTTTAATTTCACAGTAGATACTTCAGAGACGCAGGGAATGTATATTTTTCCGTAAAACAGTACTCACAAAGTTAGGGATATTGGACTTTGAGGTGAAATATCAGGATGAACCTAAAATAGGTTACAGGTAAATTTAAATGGACTTCTCTAAACTTTGGAATGCACGTCTGTTGAGTATTACGGTGCCTCTCACACCACTTGCTGGTATCTAACGTGGAGGCGAAGGGCAAAACAAATGCAAATGTTTGTTCCACGATTGCATTATTGGACCAATACGTTTCTGAGAATTTCCACATTGTCCAGCGTTTCAGGTTGCAGTGACCTTTGTGTCTGTCCTGAAAGGTCACTCCAAAGCCAAAACTTTTTAATGAGTAATGTGTGTCGGCTTAGACTAACCAAGAACCCTTTTCAAAAATGTTTGTTCAATTTCTTCCATCCACAGTCACTCTCCAGCTCAATGCACAACATCACCGAAGACTACGGCACAATGTCCTCCTCCTCTTCCTCCTCCTCTTCACCCATGCTCTCCAGCTCCTCCTGCAGCTCCTCCCATCCCGACCTGAGCTGCTCCTCTTTGGCGCTGAGGCCAGACTCCTCCTCATCCAGTGTCCCACCGCAGTCCGTGCTGCCCGTTTACAACAAACAGCTAGCCGATTCGTGCATCATAAGAGTCAGCATGGAGTGTGTCAACAATGGCAACGTCTACAAAAGCCTTCTGGTGAGAGAGAGCTTCCATACAGTATTTGCCACCGCTAGCTTTTTTGTTTCAATATTTTTTTTCGTCATTTAGACGTTGTAAAACTGTGAGGTAGAACACAAGCTTGATTGTGCAACAAAATTGGAGGGTACATGTGGGGTGAAATGTATACAGCAAAAATAAAAGCTATGGTATCACAGCTTGAGGACTAAACGACCTTATTGTTAAGAGCAGCGACATCGGTAGTTTAATCACAATGGTACGTGATTGTTGCAGTACCGAAAATGGTGTGGGACAATGTGTCATTTCTGACATCACTTTTTTTCTCAGCTGACCAGTCAGGATCACACACCTCAAGTCATTCAGAGGGCTTTGGAGAAACACAACCTGGAGGACACTTTCAGCTGTCAGGACTTTACCCTCTGCCAGATGCTTAACAATGGAAATGGTATGATTTAATACAATTTGAGAAGGTCACAATCATTTTAGCGAAAATATTTGTAGTGCGAGCAGGCTTCAGACCAACCTTAGAATAGTTTGGGATTTGGGGATTTTTCATTATAGTTCGTTTTTATGTAGCTTTTGGTTTTTTTAATTTTGATCATCTTTATTAAGTTTTCAGAGCATTTTTTTCAAAATATTTAATTTTAGTTGAGTTTATCTTAACTTTAGTTTGACTTTTTTGTGGTTTTTAATTTGTAGTATCTCTCATGTGCATGATAAATAAACATCACAGTAAATATTGTGTCATAAAAATTCAACAAAAAATATTTGGAAAAAACTACTGCTCATAAATCTTGAGATATGTAAGGGGAAGATCATCATGACATGCTTGTGTTTCAGAGCTCCACATCCCTGACAACGCCAACGTGTATTATGCCTTGTGCACCTCCTCCAACTATGACTTTGTCCTACACCAGCGCTGGAAGAGCCACAGGAGACATTGGGGTTCCTCCTCCAGTCCAGGAATTCCACACAATGAACGCCACACAAAGTGACAAGCGTCAGTCTTCAGAGTTGAATCTGTCAAGGAGAGCCCAAACTCACAGCGGTTTCGTTGTGGCTTGACGCATGAGCCACCCTGAGAGCTTTGCTTAGATGTCCTCTGTCAGTGGCTGGGCCCCTTTCAACCTTTTCGACATCAGACCTGCTCCAGCTTCTCACAGAAATGTGTTTGCACAAGTAGTAGAAGATAATGTCTGAATTGCACGCAGCAAATGGACGCTAGCTGCTCGTTGCAAACTGCGCCACGATTGGAATTTGTGCAAGTCTGTCTTGACCATTGACATCTGCATTTAGTATTTATTTTGTTCTTCTTCATACTTTTTTATGTAACTTAAAACCAACCTTAGTGTTGAAAGTATCAGTATTCCACTTTGCCACATTGTTGTGTAAATTTGTATGCGACCCACCTTTTAATTTATTTTTAGACACAAGCCGACTAGTTCTAAAGATAAAGGTTAATGCATGCCATTACCAAGTGAAGGAGATGATGTGATTTTGCAGTTTTGCTCTTACGAGGTTGCTTGATGGTTGATTGAGGTGATGCCATTAGTCTAAGACTGCATCCTTCATCTGTAATGCTGTGAACACGGTGTGCATGAAGGATGTTTTTTGTATGTGAAAGATGAAGAGTCTCAGTAAGTAAAAGGACATGCCAGTGATGTTAAAACCTTGTTTTTAAAACTGTTCACGGTGATTGCCAACCTGGTTTACAAAGAGTTTTG